>NC_091555.1:33338032-33345532 GCF_042767895.1 Penaeus vannamei
CCTCCTCCTCCTCCTCCTCCACCACCACCTCCTCCTCGACCCTCCTCCCTCCTCCTCCAACACCACCTCCTCCTCGACCTCCTCCTCCACCACCACCTCCTCCTCGACCTCCTCCTCCTCCTCCAACACCACCTCCTCCTCGACCTCCTCCTCCTCCTCCTCCTCCTCCTCCCCATGCCACCGGAGGACGCCAGGCGAGGCAGTTGGTGTCAGGAACTCCTGTCGATATTTCGGCCATGAGAATCGGCGCCAAAAAAGGTCGACTTTAAGTTCATAACATTTGCTGATTTCTCATCGGCGAGAGTGCTGGCTTTTAATGCGACAGAATTATTATGATACTTCATGATTATGTACGTCATCGAAGTTAATACATTTAATACAGTGTTGGGGTGTAATTAGCATAATCTTTAACTGAAGCGTTATCAGACGTGGTACTTATCATTATTATTTTACGCGTTACTGTTATTAGGGTCACGATTAGTGTCATTAACGTTATTGCTACAATGGTGGTAATGATACTATTCATCATAATGATAGAAGTGTTATTATTCATGATAGTTAGATTTTTTTATGACCATTGTTAAAGTGACCTTTTTTTCCTTATTTCTATTCAGTTCATGTTTATAGTTATTATCAAAATATCACCAATAATTGGTCTTATCAGCCATATAAACAGAAATAATGTTAACAATATCATACTATATACATGATGATTGTCATTATTATCAATGTTATCACTGGCATTATCAACATCTCATTATCATCATTATTATTACTGATATTGTTAGTATCGTTATCATTGTTATTACTATTATTATATTAACATCATTTTTAACTATGATTTTCATTATCATCATTATTATCATCATCATCGTTACTATTATTAGCATCACAATTATTATCATTACTATTATTATTGTTATTTTCTTTTTCATTATCATCATCATTAATATAATTAACCTTATCATTATTATTATCACTGTTATTGCCAGGATCATTATCATCATCATTATTATCATCATTATCATTATTATTGCTATCATTATCATTGTTGTCATTATCATCATTATTGTTATCATCATCATTATCATTTCATCATTATCATTATTACCAATATTATCATTATCATTGTCATTACTATTAATATCATTCCTATCAAAATCATTACTATAATTCTTGTTAAAATCATTATTATATCTATAATTATTATTCATATCATTACCGTAAATATTACCACTATTATTTTTTATACTTCTTATTGCTATCGCCTTCATAATGATGAAAATAAGGATAATAGTAATAACGATTATCATCATTAGTATCATTACTCTCATTATCTATAATTCATTTCATTATAAATATCATCATAGCTACTACTATCATCATCATTATTATTACTACTGTTATTGTTGCTATTATAATTATCATTGTTGTCAAAATTATCATTATTATCATCATCGTCACCATCATCTTCATCATTGTTATCATTAGAAGCAAGAGTAGTATTTTGATCATTATCATGGTTATCATTATCAATTTACTAGTTCTGTTTATGATATCATTTGTATTATTACTAACATTATCAACGTCATCATTATCATTATTACTACCCTTATCATTATTATCATCATTATCATTGTTACTATAAACATCAATATTAATATTATTAATATTACTATTATCATCATTATTACTATTATCCTCATTATCATTATCATTACTGTCATTATCATTTCTATTATCGTTTTTGACATCATCATTATTATCCTTATCATCATCATTATCACCATCCCCATTACCAACCTCACTCTTATCATCACTACCATAACCATCATCCTTATTATCATCATCACCAAAATCATCCTCATAAGCATCATAATCATTACTAATTACCTCATCATTATCATCCCTATTACGCTCACCAACATCATCATTGCATTCATATAATTCTCCTTTATTATATTCACCCTCTGTCCTCCTGCCATCCGTAATATTGCAGATGCTTATCAATTACATCTTTGTTGCATCTATAACACTATAATGCAAGTTATTTAATATGCTTCTTGCTGTAAGGTTGATTAATAGTAATTCATATCACCCGCAATTGCTCTTAATTAACCATCTTAATTAATCAACAGAGCCAACCTGCACAGCCAGCAGAAACGACATTTCTCCCTAGTGTCGAAATTGGGAATTTAGTAATGATAATGTTAATTATGATTATTGTAATTGTAATAATAACAACAACAACAACAATAATAATAATAATAATAATAATAATAATAATAATAATAATAATAATAATAATAATAATAATAATAATAATAATAATAATAATGATAATAATAATAAGAAGAAAAATAAGAAGAATAAGAAAAAGAAGAAGAAAATAATGATGATGATACTACTACTACTACTAACAATAATAATATTGATAATAAGAATAAAGATGATGATAATGAGGATGATAAACAAATGATAACAGAAACAATAATAATAACAATGATAATGATAATAATGATGGTAATGATTATGGTAGTAATGATAATAATAATGATAATGATAATGATGATAACAATAGAAATAATAATAAAAGTAAATATGATAACAATGGTAATGAAAATAATAAAATAATGTTAAAGATAATAATGATGATAATGATACTAATAATGATAATAATAATAACAATGATAAAGACTATAATAATATTGATAATAATAATAATGATAATGATAATAATAATATAAAAGGAATAAAACTTGGCCCTGCATTGGAGGCTAAAATCAGTCATCACACGAAATCTGTGCAATTACACCCCCCTCCCCCTCTCCCCCCATCTCCCCCGCCATTAAAAGTCAACCCTCCTGCCGTGCCCTTCCAAATCCTCCCTTACCCCTCCTCCCGCACCTTTACTCTAGTCACTCCTCCCTTAAGTGCCACTCCACCCCCATCCCCTCCCCCTCCTCCCCGCCTCCTGATCCCTATCCTCCTTCCACTTTCCTCTACATACCCCCCTCCCCCACAATATGCCCCCCCCTTGCTCTTTCTGCCCCACCCCCCACCCCCCTCTCCCTACCCCTTTCGTCTAGATCCTAAGCCCCCTTCCCCTATCTCGCCCCCACCCTCCATCTTCGTCCCCCTCCACCTCCCCTCTCGTCTGGATCCTAAGCCCCCTTCCCCTATCTCGCCCCCCCCCCCCCCAGCCTCTACCTTCGTCCCCCTCCACCTCCCCTTCCCCCTGCCCAGACCCCTGTCCCCAGACCCTTCAGTCCTCCTGGCCGCCTCAGTCCCCTAGCCCCTCCCCCTTCCCCTCCCTGACAATGCATCCCCCAGTTCCCCTCAGTCCCCCAGGCCCCCAGCCCCCCTCAATCCCCCAACCCCTAGACCCCACTCCCCTCTCTGCAAATCCACCCTTTACCCCATAACAATCCTTAACGACCTGCAGCCACGGTGACAATCTCCATACGGGTGTTAATACCGCCCGTAACCTTTCCTGCCCCTCCAAATCCCTCCCCCCTCTTCCCATCTTCTAACCTTCCCCCTCTTTCCCTCGTCCACCCTTTCCCTTCTTCCCTTCTTCCACCCTTTCCCCTCTTTCCATCTCCCACCATACCTCCTCTTTCCATCTTCCTCCCTTCCTCCTCTTTGCATTTTCCTCCCTTGCCCCTCTCTCCATCTTCCTCCCTTCCCCCTCTTCCCCTCGTCCATCCTCCCACTCCTCCCTCGTCCCCCCTTCCCCCTCCTCCCCTCTTCCTCCCCTCTACCTTCCCCCTCTTCTACCCTTCCAACTTCCTCTCTACCACTCCTCCCCTTCTTTCCATCTTCCACCTTTTCCTCCCTCTTCCCCTCTTCCCCCTTTTCACATCCCTCACCCCCCTCCGAAACAGGAAATGAGGGCGAAGAAGAAGCTCCTGAAGTGATAATATGATAATATGAATATTCATTTGATGATAATAAGACATGTATATGATAAATGACTATAATACTTGCCAATTTAGATGGAAGTATTTGCATCATTATCCCTATTGTCTTCATTATAGCTAAAATAATCAATAATCGCTTAATTGCTATCGTGGCCATCGGAAATCGCATCACCCATTGTAGCGTTATCATTATCATTGTTATGATAGACTTCGTGAACATCCTGACCGATATGGTTATAACAATGATAAACATTGTTATTATTATCAGTAGCATCACCATCAACATAGCGAAAAAGCGATAAGGCAACGAGGAACTAATAACTGATACAACGGTAAGTAATAATGATAATGAGTGGTAATTATTATGTAGGTGATAATGATGACAGCGAAGCCTTAAGCGACGGTCACACTGGTCTTCTCTGTCCTAGGATCCCGAGACAGCCTCGCCCAGGTCTGGTCATTCACAGCTTGCGATTTTCACGCTACACGTAGTATCCCCTTGGAGAGAACCATCGTCTCAGTCCAGCGGTCACAAGGTCCTTGCTTCTTTCATCTATTAAAGCTAATTTCAAATTCCTTTTTTTTTATATAATACTTATGAATGGTACTCGACAACCGCTCTTTGGTTCTCATTTTATGTAACAAGGCGTAAATAACTGAAGAGACCTCCATGTTTCTGGTGTTGATGTTTATGTTGGTCAAATGAACGTTTATCTGATTATCTATAAAAAAAAGTTTAATAAGACGTCATTATTCGATGCAATACATATTATTATTTAAAAAAATGAATGTTTTCAAAATGATATAGAAATGATTTTTTTTTTTTTTGTATTTTAAGCACTGAGTTTACCAGTAATTATAGTATAGTTTTTGTTTCGGAGATATCTTTCCTGGTCTGGCTTGGGATGAAATACCGACGCAGCAATTCCGCGCTGGCTTGGGATTTCCATCTCGGATCCCATAACAGCTTGGGAAGCACCCCGTTCTGTCTTGGGATCCCCCAACAGACTCGAATAATGTGACCGCCCCTTTAGTCACTTCTATGAAAAGCTTTACATGACAGCTTTCGATAAATCATCATAATTTATAACACTATATAATGTGTTATGTTTAATGTCATCACAGTTACAATAAAACACAAACGTTCTAATTTGCAAGAAAAATGATAATTACCTCAAAATGCAATGAATAAATTGATAACCGTTATTCCGTGGCCTTCGTATTCAAAATGATTTTTTTGTTTCAAGGGACGTTTATTCATGATTTTCTTTTAGATGGTAATAATGATGATGATGTTGACAATGATGATGGTGCTGTTGATGATGATGATGATGATTCATGATGATAATTATTATAATAATTCATAATGATGATGATTCATAGTGATAATGATTCATAATGATGATTCATAATAATGATTATTCATGATGATGGTGATTCATGATGGTTCATGGTGATGATTGATGATGATGATTTACGATGATTCCTGGCGATGTTTCACGAAGACGATTCCTGATGATGATGATCCACGATGATTCATGAGGATGATTCAAGACGATGATGATTCATAAGGATGATTCAGAATAATGATGATTCATGATGATGGCGATTCATGATAATGATTTACGATGATTCATGGTGATGATTCATGAGGATGATTCAAGACGATGATGATTCATTATGATGATAATGGTGGTGATAATGATGTGGATAATAAAAATAGTGATAATGATAATAATGATGATTATAATGATAATAATAATGATGATAGCGATTGATGATAATAATAATGGTAATGATGATGATAATAAGAATGATAATAAGGATAATAATAATTATTACTATTATTATAACAACAACTACTGCAATAATGATAGCGGTAATAGTGATGATAATGATAGTGATGATGATAACAATAATAATGATAATGATAAGGATAGCTGTGTTAATGATGATGATAAAAGTAATGTTGGCATGACAGTATTAGAAATAATAATGATAATGATAGTAATAATGGTAATGATAATAATGATAATAAGTGTTAATAATAATAATAATAATAGTAGTAATAATAATGATGATACTAATGATAATCATAATGATGATGATATGATGAGGATAATGATTATAGTGATGATGATGATGATGGTGACGATGATGAAAATAATAATAATAGTAATAATAATGATAATGATAATAACAATAACAATAATAATATATATAATAATAGAAATAACGAAAATAATAGTGATAATTATAGTAACAATGATAATAAATATAATGATAACAACAATGATAATGATAATAATAATAGTGATAATATCAATCATAATAATAACAACAGATTAATGATAATAATGATAATGATAATAATAAAAACAATAAGAATTATAAAATAACTCATAACAATGATAATGACAATGTTTAATTCAACAACAACAATAACAATGATAATGATAATAATAATAATAATAATAAGGATAACAGTAATAAAAAATCATGATAATCACAATAACAATAATGATAGATCATAATAACAATAATATAATGATAATGATAAAAACAATGACAGTGACAACATAGCAATAACAATAATGATAATAACAATAATAATAATAACAATAGTCATATAAGATTATCGTTCTCTTATACTCATAGCCATCCCATGATTGCAATAAACCCAATCAATTTATCTACATGTTCAGCCTCTAATCAGCCAATCCCTAATTCGCGGGCGCAAGTCAGCCGTAGCTTTTGACGGCAAGAAAGTGCTATTCCTCTCACATTCAGACACGCTCTTTCTCAACTACAAGGCTCGGGTTGGCAGGAGTGGAGGGAGGGTAGCACTAACGGGTAACGAAAACACAATTAAATAAATGAGATAGTGGGGCAGCTAGAACAAAACAGAGAGGGAGAGATAGATAGATAGAGAGAGAGAGGGAGAGGGAGGGAGAGGGAGGGAGGGAGATTGAAGGAGATTGAGGGAGATTGAGGGAGAGAGAGAGAGAGAGAGAGAGAGAGAGAGAGAGAGAGAGAGAGAGAGAGAGAGAGAGAGAGAGAGAGAGAGAGAGAGAGAGAGAGAGAGAAAGAGAGAGAGAGAGGAATAAATAGATAAATAGAGAGAGAGAGAGAGAGATAGAGAGAGAGAGAGAGAGAGAGAGAGAGAGAGAGAGAGAGAGAGAGAGAGAGAGAGAGAGAGAGAGAAATAGATAGATAGAGAAAGAGAGACACAGAGAGACAGAGAGATAAATAGAGACAGAGAGAAAGAAGAATAGAAATATAATAAAAAATAAAAAAACATCGACATGAGAGCGAGAGAGGAAAAAAAGAGCAGCAAGTGGCGGTCGAGCTAAACCTGGCGGTGACGGGAACAAATTGGTGCTTGTCACTTTCCATGTGATCGGTCAGTAATAACACGCCGCTAGGGTCTTGACTCTTCCGTGCCGGCGGTCTCTCCCTCTTTTTCCCTCCCTCTCTCTATATATATATTTAAATCTATATATTTATTTGTCTATTCATCTGCCTCTCTACATATCTAAGTCTAACTATTTATTTGTCTATTCATCTGTCTCTCTAT
>NC_091555.1:33408032-33413032 GCF_042767895.1 Penaeus vannamei
TGAATGCCAATAAAGATTCGACGAAGCCGCAGGTGAGAATGCGTTATTCCCTATGTCTGGAATATTAAAACTAAGAATCTTACAGACGCGAGCTAATTATAACGCAGAAAAATCGCTCTGTTTTCTGTAGACGCATTCGCAGGAGTAACCCCGAATGCACGGAGAGGCACGAGTTTAAAGCGTTCAGAGCAAAACAGGGAAGACAAACAACGAAGATGCAAACGAAGATCCTTCAGAGCGGTGTAATGTTTGGTCGCAGGCCGATAGAGGACGCTTTTCGAGGAGCAAAAAAAAAAAAAAAAAAAAAAAAATCCCTGGCCTGGTGAACCATTAACAAAAAACAAATCACTCGCAAATAACCCACCCTGTAACGCCCTGCCACATATAATACACTAATTAAAATATTTACCGGTTTTATTAATACATTTGTAATAAAAGTGGTCAAGCCCCACCGATGTGATGGTATAATTAAGGGCAATACACAGGAAATTTATCCCCCCATAAATTGCATTGTCGGTCCAGAGGAAGTCGCAAGGGGCGGGAGGGTGCAAAGTCTACACCCTGGAGAACCGTCACACTTTGCGCACGGGTGAGTTATCATACTGTGTCCTGCCGCGAAGGATCGAGGGCCGCCTGTTATTTCAGCCCATTCCTCTTCTTCGGCTGTCGTGAGGGTAACGTTCCTGTCACACTTTGCACGCTTTTCACACTTTCCTACGATATTTCATTCCATACTACTTGCTTCGCTTTTGTACGAGAAACGCGACCGTTATACTCTGCACACTCAACACTATAATCCTATTTGTTCTTCCGCTAAGTCCGAACGATTGCTTATAAATTTGATCCATTCATAACCTCCGATATCTTAGTAAGATAAGCAAGATGCTGATAGCCAGTTATTTTAATCCGTCTCTTATTTGGTCAAGTAGTATGTCTTAGATTGTTATAGGTCACCATCCTTTTGCTTGCGTGTGAATCGTGTCGTTATAGTCACTGATCTTGTATAGCATGACTGTTGCTGAGCTATACCCACGTCCGATACCGAGTTGCATTTTACCCATTTCCGGATATCGTGTTACATGTGCAGTGCAACTTCATCTTTGGTAATCATCATTTAAACACCATATCTGGAATGCAGAAGTTCACCAGTGCCAGTCCCAGAAAAAAATAATCAGTTATAATTTGGAAGACACTGAGCGCCAGTAATGCCTTATACTTACAAACGTATACATAATGAATTGGCGTTATCACTATACTCCACAACTAAATACTCGGTGGATAAGTTTACTAATTCTGTTGCTTATATCAAATTGTCGTAATGTATTGTTCACGCCATTTAATTTTGAAAAATTACTCACCCGTGTCAGGTAACTTTCTATTTTCTTGTGATTTAGTTATTTCTACCTATCTGTGTTTTTGCTTGTTCATACATGGTCTTGCTTGCTTGTGTTTACCTATCCACGTATTTACGTTATTTATGTTTATTTGATTATTCATGTATATTAATTTAATTTGTCATTTATTCATTATTCCATTAATTCAGTTTAAAGTAAATCTATTTCTTTGTTTAGTCTTCCTTTATTATTGTTCATTCATATATATTGATCATTAATTTTCTTTATTCATTTCTCTTTAAACGCTTGTTTTACATTTACTTTCCCTGGATTTGTTACCTTTACTATTGGCCACTTCCTCTGTTTCTCATCTCTCCCCCCCCCCCCCCCCCGCCTCCACTCCTGCGGATTCTTCTCATCCTCCCATCGTTTCGTGGAAATATTTATCGACTGATTCATTCATCTGTTCATACTATCATTCCGTTATCACCCTTCCTCGCCTTTTCCTCTGTTCCTCACCCACGCCTCTCCTCCCATGCACCCCCCCCCCCTCAGCTTAATCCTCAACCCCTGCTCAGCTGCTCAACATAAGACCATTTCTTAAATGCATTTACAAAAATCAATTTAGATTTCTCCACATATATAATTATCTTCTTGTGCTATGATATCAAGGAAATTAATCTCGGACAGGCAATAATCACTCATCCATGCCAGACAATAAGATTTCCACGTAATACGGCCCTCGAGTCGGAAAATCAAAACAAACTCTGAAATCGGAGTCGCGCCATCGCTCACTCGTTCGCCCAATTACCGGCCGGGGTATTAGAATGGGCCTATTAAGCTATCTGGCCCAATAATCTCCATTTGGCCTTACCTGTTGCTCTTCAGCTCAAGATTAGCGACAAGCTTTATTGCCATTAGGGCTTTTTAGGAGCGTATTAGCCTTCCAGTAGGTAGAGTTCGTATGCCCTTGACAAGGCTGATCAGGCTCCTTTCGATTACCGAGTTAATATCCAATCGGCTGCGAGTCCCGCGCGCGCGAATAATTGCGAAAACACTAAGCTGCTTGTGAAAAAAAGTCACACATTCTTCCCCGCCCGGGTTTGACAGCGGCCGATTTTTCCTTCATAACCTTAGTCAGTTATGTCAATCACCATCACAGCATGAACAAAAAAAATCGTATTGAATATTAATCTCAACCCGTTGCGTGCAATCTACTCCACATCACGACCTTCAGACAGGAGCAATTTAAGCCTTAACGCATTAAGACATAAAGGTGATATTAGAGAGCCGCGCCGTTATCGTGGGGGATCACATCAGTGGAACGGGGGGTAGTAGAGAAAGTAAGAGATTGTAGTGGGTGGTCTCTATATCCCCTTCACCTCCCCTCCCCCGCCCACTACTCATTTTAACCTTGCGGAGGAGCCGGGCGGGGTGGCGTACTGTTTATGCTTACCTAATGCAAAACGTGAGTGTATTAAGGGTGAATTATGCAGTATAAATGTCGCACTAAGGCGATCTTCTGCATAGCCTGGATGCGGCCAGGCATGGAGTGCTTGTACCGAGGCGCGAGAGGGAGAGAAAATGAGATACGGACAGACAGGCTGGTAAAGAAAATCATTCATACGGGCATTGATTGAGACAGACAGACAAATGGACGCCGAAGGAGAAGAACTGCAAGAAAGACCGTGCTGGCGTCAGAATTCTTATTGTCAGTTCATTATGTCGGCTCGTAAGATCGGCCATCCCTCAACGTCGGCGCGCCGCGGCCCGGGAGAGCAGGATATTGTGGCAGCTGCAGACGTGACTCGAACTCGCGGCGAAGCATCATCCTTTAACACCCGCCTTTCCGACGCCATTTAAAATTACAGCCCCGGAGCCCTTGGCCGTCCGCCTTCCGGTCATCAGCCGCTCTTTATGTCAGATCGTGCTCGCCAGCCTCCGCGCCCGAGTCCCCGGCGGAGGAGGGCGCGGCGAGAGGGACCCCGGCGGAGGAGGGCGCGGGCGAGAGGGACCCCGGCGGAGGAGGGCGCAGCGAGAGGGACCCCGGCGGAGGAGGGCGCGGGCGAGAGGGACCCCGGCGGAGGAGGGCGCGGCGAGAGGGACCCCGGCGGAGGAGGGCGCGGCGAGAGGGACCCCGGCGGAGGAGGGCGCGGCGAGAGGGACCCCGGCGGAGGAGGGCGCGGCGAGAGGGACCCCGGCGGAGGAGGGCGCGGCGAGAGGGACCCCGGCGGAGGAGGGCGCGGCGAGAGGGACCCCGGCGGAGGAGGGCGCGGCGAGAGGGACCCCGGCGGAGGAGGGCGCGGCGAGAGGGACCCCGGCGGAGGAGGGCGCGGCGAGAGGGACCCCGGCGGAGGAGGGCGCGGCGAGAGGGACCCCGGCGGAGGAGGGCGCGGCGAGAGGGACCCCGGCGCGAAGGGGACGCGGATCCTACGCCTGCACCTCTGGTTCCGGGATCCGCCATAAATCCCAGGGAGGAGACTCCTAATGGCTGCCGGCTTCGAGATCCGAAATTAATGCGCCCCGTAAAAATTAGAAATGGAAAAAAAATCTAGCATTTTCGGAGCGTTTAAAAGTGCTCCGGATAAAAGAATGCTTTTAAAGGGCTCTTCTTTGATAGGTGCGAGGCCTGGCCGTGGTGAATGAATGCATGAATCACGAGTTCTTAATAACTGTGGGGATCAAGAAATCTTTATGAGTGAACTTTAAAGGACGTCGATGCTTGTTCCACGACCTCGCCGTGGATTCAGTGTTTGAGTGTCCTTACTAACGGCGCGAGAGTGGAAGAGCTTTCATCGGCCTTCACGTCATATGCGCACAGATACTTTCATACGGCCTTGTGCAAAACATTATGGTCATAATCATTATCATTATCATTGTTATTATCATTATCATCAGCACTATATCATAATTATCATCACTATTTCTTTTTGTTATTATTATTATTACTATTACCAATATCATTATCATTATTATCATTTTTATTATTATTGTTATTATTATTATTATTATCGTTATCATTATCATCATTATCATCATTTTTATTATTATTATCATTATTATCATTGTTTTTGTTGTAATTATTGTTGTTATTTTAATAATTATCATTGTTAATATTATTGCTACTGTAATTATCATTATTGTAATTATCTTTATCTTTGTCATTATCATCATCAACATCGTTATTATTACTTATATTATTATTAATATTATCATTATTCCCCATCATCATCATCATTATTATTATCATTATTATTATGATCATCATTATTAGTTATTTTTATTGTTATTACTATTATTATCATTATCATCTGTATCATAATTGGTTTTATTAGTATCATTATTGATATTGTCATTATTATCCTTATTATCATTTTTATTTTTTATTTTCATCATCATCACCATTATCGTTACTATCATCACCATTATCTTATTTCTACTATCGTCATTATCAATATCATAATTATCATTATAATCATTCTCATTATTGCCATTAAGATTATCATCAAAAGTATTTCCGTTATCATTATCGATACTATCGTTACTCTCATAATCATCATCTTTATTACCAATACCTGTTTTATCTTCTATCAATAAATTTTGTTGCATGTTTTCGGTAGCTGACGTCTCTTTTCTCCTTGACAGTTTGTTAGCAATGGCTTTGCA
>NC_091555.1:33430532-33435532 GCF_042767895.1 Penaeus vannamei
TGGGCGTTCCCCGATGTCTTTTATCTGCCAAAGCGGCGCGGTTTCAAAGGCCTCGTTTGTTTTAGAGAGTAAATATATTACATTCTCAATCCGTCTGTTTCAATGCTACATATATTATAAGATCTCGGCGCATTACTCAAAGTTACAGTATTGCACGAGAGCAGCGTCTACTGGGCACTTGCCAAGCGGCCGTCCAGCCTCCGCGCTGCCAACCGCCTGTGTTTATCATGTTACAATATTCGCTCGGCTGCGTCCCTCCTCCACAATGCATTACTCGAGCAATAATTAGCCTCAGCTGCACGTGCCTTACATCTTCATACACCCCGGAGATAAATTTGTCCTCGGCGCAAGTCCCGCTCAAAGAAATATCGCAACTTGACTCCATTTATATCAAGTCGTGTCGCCGTGGAATCCATTAAATTATCAAATGTGCGTGAACACACACACTCGGGCCTCGAATCGCGAGCAACGGCGCCCAGAACAATGCTGCACGTCACGTTAGCATAGAGCCTGGCTGAAGAACACACACACAACACCAGTACTATTACCTGTCGTGTAGACAAAGGCTTGAAAAACGGACGGTCCCTGTGGCTTATCTATTACCTAAGAATATATTATCTACTTATTCTCTCAGGTAGCAAATTGTTTTCTATGAATTATATTCCATTTGCGGTGGTGGTACGAACTTTTTTATTCGACTGTGATTTGTTTGTTTGTCCGCTGATGCAGGCTCAAATACGATTGCCTGCTTCATTAAATATGGGTTATCGGAACTCGATTGCTTTGATGACAATAGGCAGAACACTGTTAAAAGACGCTACGTTTTCAAATAAAATTATTGTTTATTTTTTTGTTTTGTCGTTCTTTTTGCAATTACCAATACGAATCTACTACATAATATGGCTATGGCTAGTGCGACGTACACCATTCAGACTTCAGATAAAGTTCATTCACGCTTCTAAACACCTTGATATGAATCCGTTCTGCGAATCCCGAGGCAACGTCTAGAACATGCTTTAGGGAACATCGACTCTACTAAAGAATAACAACTGGCATTCGGAGCCTGTAGTATATTAGCCACCGAATATAAAAACAGATATATGCCTGGAATTAATCATAATTATAAAATCGTTCGATGCTGCGTAATTGACATTGGACGTTGCACCAAACTTCGAAATATATTGTGTAAAACGATGTACAGTTACTGATTTAAATTAAATAAAGATCTCCAAACGGTGTTAAGGAGAGGATAACAAAATTTGTTAAACGGGGTAGGCTCTGTAAAGGTCAGTAACAGCGCAGTTCTTGACTAAGTGCCATTATTTCATTATCTAATGAAACGCAAAGAAATTTATATTGGAATTCAAAGATTGGCTGAACTTTATAAAACACGGCTGCAAATTTGGGAGGATATGTTCACCGAGCAAAAAATAGATAAATAAATGATAAAATACAATAAATAATGATAATAATAGTAATAAATACTTGATTGTATGGTGTGTCATTCCTAACTGACAAAAATCGTTATCGAACGGTTTGTTCAATAGAAGTTCTACTAACATTTCATCTACAACGACTGCACGTGAGTTTTACCCGTTCCCTCTGCCCCTCTCAACCCGCCCCCGCCCCCCCCCCCCCCCGCCCCCTGTGGTAAACCTCGCCCCCCCCTCTCGTTGGAGCCCTGCTGTGAGTACAATCGTCCCTGTCCACAGATGCTGCGAGTACCGTAGAGCAAGATATATTTCATCTGTATGTGCTTACATTTCGATATTATTCCTAATAAACATTATACTGGATAATCCTTCATTAACATGTGATTATACTGATGAATACGGGAAGGGAAAAGAAAGATACAAAACAAAAAAACACTTCATCAAACATGTAGATAAAAGAGATTGTGTCATCATCATTAAAGAAAAAAGAAGAAAAAACATGAATTAAGGCAACAGGCAAAACACAGCATTACTTCGACTGGAGATCCGGCCATCGGCGAGACGCGCGGGTATCGGGCCGGGCGGAGGGCGGCCGATGAATTACCTCCGAAGCAAGTTTTTAGAAGCATAGCGTACAGGTAACAATTAGTGATTATGAAGTGCTCGATCGATCACCCCAGAGGTCCTCTTATAACTCAATAATTCGAAATGACAAGACCACACAAAAACTGCAATTGCTTCGGCCGAGTGGTTCGTCCAATTATTGATAATTACCTATAAAATCGGACTCTATCTCTTTCTCTCTCTGTCTACTTTTTTCTATTCATTTCTCTCTCTTTCTTTCCTAAATCCTGGTTTCCTTTCCTGCGATAATGCAACGTTTGGCAAAGTCGTTATGGATTTAAACCGCGCGTTCTTTTGAATCTCGAGGCTCTGGTGATTAGCGAATCCCGAAGATTACGGTCAGTCGAACAGTATTCCCGAATGTTCTCGGCCCACCTGGAGTACAGTTCGTAAAGCATAACGTGCAATTAGTAATTATTGCTTATGAATTGTGCAATCCATCAATCCCAATGCTAGTTAAAGAGAGAGAGGAATAAATTGCACTTACGAAGAGAATGATTACGCTGTTTCAACTCGTAAAGTGCAGTAGTTAATTGAGAACTGAACGTCCTAAAATCGTAATGTTGGAAAGGGTTCCTGCCCTCTTCAGGCCCCGCTTTCTCTGCGATCGTCCCAGCCTCCAATTCTATCAGATCTCTATACGAGCACATTTCATATCAACGCAAGGGATCTGGCCATTTTTTCGCCGCGGCAATTAAAAACGCAAAAGCAATAATAAACTCTTAAACTTACCTCTTCGTTTCGGAAAAAAAGGAAAATCATTTGACTGCGAGAGACCGATTGAAGGTCACACACTCTTCATGTACCGGCGGAGTATATACGTTATCGCACAAGATTCCCTGAGCCCATTTAATCAGAGATTTTTATGGTTATCCATCAAAGACCGACGCTCGTGGTGTGGCCGGGGCGCGGAGGGGATGTCCAATTACCAATCGCTGGAACCAGTTAATGATTTCGAGATTTTTGCATTCCTCTGATATTTCACAACACGAACGTACGCCTCGCCGTGGCCGGACTCTCCTCAAAGCTATATGAGTTCCTACTGGTTCAAATTCTGAGGTAATGATCAAATCTTGTAACGGACTTCCCTGCCCGCCTTTTCTGGAGGGTGCGCTCGCATTTTTCCCCTCCTCGCCACATCGATAGCATGCATAAAAATAAGTCTTGTTGGCCAAGGGGCTATGTATACTCTTTCTTTCTCTTTCATTCTCTCGTTCTCTCTCTCTTTCTGTCTCTCGGTTTGTCTGTCTCTCTCTCTCTCTCTCTCTCTCTCTCTCTCTTATTCTCTGTCTGTCTGTCTGTCTGCCTCTCTCTCTCTCTCTCTTTCAGTCAATGTTTATTTATGTTTCGTAATATCTTTTACTATCCATCAGTTTATCAATCTATCTGTCTTCTCACTATCTATCTTCCTATCTGCCACTCAATATTTCTATTTATCTATCAGTCAATCTCTCTGACCATCTATCCGTCTATCTGTCTTCGCATCAGTTGTATCAGCTTATCTAGCAGTGTTTACTCCCCCTTCTTTTCCTTTTAATTATGGCCTCTTCTGTTTTTTTTTCTTCTTTTTTTAATGGGGGGGGGGGTATTGTTTTTTCGTCTCTATCGTTTATGCAAAATAAAGAGAGATATCAAGGAGAGATATACAGAGAGATGGATACAGCGGACACACCTGGACTCGAAAACAAAGGCAATATTTTACCCTTCTTTTATACACACATGCTAATTTGCTAATAGTCCATATGTACAAAATTTACATACGCGCAGTGAGGAAGGGGAAGAGAAATAGAAGAGATACAAAAATAAATACATCTATATTGACGTACAAACTGGCGTGTTCCCAAGCAAAAAAACATACATACAGATTCATCCCCCACATGTACATCTGCATCCCTAAAACATATACTCACACCACACACACACACACACACATACACACACAGACCCGCTCACACCAACACAAGCACAAACACTTTTTCACACACACACAGACCTACTCACACCAACATACACGTACAAATCCACTCACACACACACAGACCTACTCACACCAATATACACGTACAAATCCACTCACACACACATGCGCAGACCCACTCACAATACGCACTCACAAACAGAGAGAGAGAGAGAGAGAGAGAGAGAGAGAGAGAGAGAGAGAGAGAGAGAGAGAGAGAGAGAGAGAGAGAGAGAGAGAGAGAGAGAGAGGGGGGGGGGGCATACCAACACACAGAGCCACTCACACCAACACACACACTAACCCACTCACACACACGCACACGCACATACAGAGTGAGAGAAGGAGAGAGACGCACACCAAGACACACACTGACCCACTCACACACACACATACACAGAGCCACTCACCCTAACACACACACACACACAGAGCTACTCACATCAACACACACACACACATACACAGACCCGCTCACACCAACACACAAACACAGACCCTCACATCAACACACGCACTGACCCACTCACAGACACACACATACACAGACCCGCACACACCAACACACACACACACACACCCAGCCTCCTGCCATGCACTCGGCAATGAAGCAACGCGGAGCCGAGCGAGCCCCATACTGGGCGATGTCAGCCCGTAGGCTATGATATTAATTGCAATTAGATGTTTAAAAGAGGCCGCCCCCCGCAAAGCAGGATTATTGCAAGTTATCGTGGTTCTCCGGGCAGGTGGACGTCATGGGAGACCAACATTAGGAGTTGAGATGCAGCGTTTTTGTTGCAGAAATGTTGCCTTCGCGGACCCCCCCTCCCCTCCCCTCCCCGAGTGGCTGCTTATTTGCTTGTTTTTTGTGTGTGGCTTTTTTGTGTGCGTGGTTTTTGTCTTTGTCTTCATTTTTTTTTTCTCTCTCTCTCTCAATCTTTGTTGATGTTGTCTTTCTTTTTTTCAATCTCTCTGTGTCTCGTTTC
>NC_091555.1:33445532-33448032 GCF_042767895.1 Penaeus vannamei
ATATATATATATATATATATATATGTATATATATATATACATATATATATATATATATATATATATATATATATATATATATATATATATATACACACACACACATATATATTATTTCGATTTGGTAACTAAAAAAAAGCGAAATCCTTTTTAGAACCTCGTTTTAAAAATGGGTTAAACGTACGTCTACAAAAAATGTTTTATGTGATGTTCATTCGCTTTATTGCTGATTATGATGCTTTTACACGTCACTAATTATCCTGTCAAAAGCAAACATTCTCCCGAATCAACAGAGATTAAAGCTTTACTGATCATCGACTTCGGTGTTTTAAAGGAGGGAAAATAGCAAAAGAATCGTAAAGACCAATGTTTTCTCTTTGCATAAAAGAATTTCTTTAAAATCTCTCTCTTTTTACCTCGAATTATCCAGTAGCAGGGATATGCTACAACTGATATATAATGATGATAACTACACAACACGTGCTCGAGGGTTGCAAAGAAACTGGCCAGAAATGAATGTCGGACACGTGCGTTCAATTTACCTTTGACACCAGGCGTTGTCCCGAAGGGGTTCCTCCGTTCCTCCCCCGGTTGTTCACTCTTTGTTCAGCAACAGTTTTTAACGTGGCATGAAAAAGAGAGTTCCTTCCTTACACCAACAAATTTCTCATCATCTAAAGGGGATTCTGAAGGATATGCTGTTTCCAAGGTCTCTGTGTAAGACATCCGGCAAATTAATTATCTGGATATTTATAAACATATTTTCTAAGTATATGTAAGGAAATATGTTCTCTAGAATTATTTTCTTTCTGAACAATTCAGTATACTTCATTAGATGTTTACGACTCGGTGATTATATTACTATACGTGGAAAAGTTGATGTGTGTTCATTGTAAATTTAGATTATTGATATTGATAGTATTGATACTATATGATGAAAATATTGATTATTAGTATCATTATCATTATTATTATTATTATTATTATTATTATTATTATTATTATTATTATTATTATTACTGTTATCATTATTACTATTATAATTATTACTGTTGTTATTGATATCATAATTGGTATTATCATTAGTAGTAGCAATAGTAATAGTATCATCATGATCATTATTTTTCATGATTGTTTTGATATCATTATCATTAGCATTATTTTTACACTTACTGTTATGATAATTTTGGTTATTATCATTATCATTGTTATTATTATTATTACTATCATTATCATTATTATCATTTCTTTTTTTTATCATTACTATTATAGTTACTATTATCATCATCATTATCATAATAAATATTAATGTTTTTTTATTGCTGTTATTATTGTTAATATTGTTATTATTATTCTCATCATCGTCATGATTATTCCTATTACTCTTATTATCATTATCATTATGATAACCATTATTGCCCTTACCATTATTATTATCATTATTATTATTACTATTAGTATTGTTACTATTATTTTCATTATCATTATTGTTGGTATTACTGTTATTATTATCATTATTATTATCATTATTATTATCATTATTATTATCATTATTAGTAGTAGTATTAGTAGCAGTAGTAGTAGTAGTAGTATCCTCATTATCATTATTATTATCATTATTACTATTTTCATTATTATTACCATTATCATTATTATTATCATTGTTATTATCATTATCATTGTTATTATTATTATTATTATTATTATTATTATTATTGTTATTATCATTATCATTATTATTATTTTCTTTTTATCATTATTACTATTATTACCATTATTACTACCATTATTATTATCATTATTATTATTATCATTATCACCATCATTATTATCATTATCATAATTGTTTTCGTTATCATTATCATTGTTATTATTGTTATTATTAACATATTTTATTATTATTATTATTGTTATTGTTATTATTATCATTATCATATTTTTTATTATTACTATTACTGTTTTTACTGTTCTTATTATCATTATTATTATTATCATTATCATCATTGTTAAAGTTATCATTATCATTATCATCATTGTTAAAGTTATCATTATCATTGTCATGATGATTATTATTATTATCATTATCAATATTAGTATTATCATTATTATTATTATCATGATAATAATAATAGTAATTATTATTATGATAATAATAATAATAATAATTATTATTATTATTATTATTATCATTATTATAATAATAATAATAATAATAATAATAATAATTATTATTATTATTATTGTTATTATTATTATTATTATTATTGTTATACTTATTACCATTATCATCATTTTTATTACTACTATTACTGTCTTTACTATTATTATTATCATTATTGATATCATTGCAATCACTATTGTCATTATTATCATTATTGTCATTATTATTATTGCTATTATCATTATCATTATTATTATTGTTATCATTATCACCAATGCTGCTGTTGTTGCTTTTATTATTATTATATTGTTATCTTCATCAATATCAAAATGATGATAA
>NC_091555.1:33453993-33456493 GCF_042767895.1 Penaeus vannamei
TTGTTTGTTGTCTAACTTCGAAACAAACTCCTCTTATTCTCTAATACAAGGTCTACAACTCAACAAATAACATCCATAATAAATTTGTTGTATCACGTGAACTGTATTTTTTTTTTTTCATTTTACGATCTATTCTTCTCTCCTTCACATCGAAATATATCCAGTCTACCATAGTTATTAATCCTCATTTTTCCAAGTCAATTTCAACCCCGATCTCGCGAACTGAGGTTATTTAAATGGAACCGAACTGGATCGTATCCTGTTTTGTGTCTCTATTGTCTTCGGATGCCTTCCCCCCTTCCTCCCCTCCCCCCTCCCCCCTCCCGGCCCCATTTTCCCCATTCGACTCATTTTGCCCCCCCCCCCTTTGCCCCCTCCCTTTGGCCCTCCTCTGCTCGCCCCTTACCCCCTTGTCTTTAGTTTTCTTTGCCTTGACTTGGCCGTGGCTCCCTGCATCCCTCCCTGGCCATATTCCACTTTATCCCCCTTTGTCTCTCACCCCTGGACCATGCTTCCTTTTATTCCCTTCCACCCCTCCTTGGCCATATACCCCATTATCCCCCTTTGCACCTCCCCTTGGTCTCGTTTCCCTTTGTTCCCCATTCCCATTCTCCCTTCTTGTTCATGGTCTCCTTTTCCTCCCTTTGCCCCCTCCTCCTCTTGGCCAAAGTTCCCCTTAGCCCCCCTTTCTTTTCCCTTGGGCATGGTTTCATTTATCTCCTCCCCCCTCTTGCCTCCCCTTGGCAATGACCCCCTCTAACCCTCTTTACCCCCACCCCCCGTCTTCCCTTTGTCTATGGTTTCCTTTATCTTCCCCTCCCCTTGTTCATGGTTCCGTTTCACCCCTTCCCCCTATGCCGCCCCCCCTTGTCCACGGCTTCCTCTAACCCCTCCCCCTCCCCCATTTATCTCCTTGTCCATGACCCCCGTTGCCACCCCTGCGTCCCCACCCCACCCCCACCCCCAGACGCAGAAACGGCATGGGTTGATAACAAGTTTATTTCCTGTCTTCCTGCCGTCAAGGAGGAACTGACGAGCGTCCTCCTCCTCCGAACTCCTTGATTTGGAGTCGTTCGGTGAACCGTTGGATCAAAGCGATGGCCGATAGTGAAGGAAATAGCCGAAGAATACTGTATAGATCCGTGCATTCGTTATCTGGATATTACGTGGTGTAGGAAAGGGTGACGTCACTACGAGGTCTTTTATTCTGTTCTCACCTTTTTCTGCACGTTATTTGTATCTATCACCACTTCCTGTCATGTTTTCGTCAATTCTTTTCTGTCATCATTAACCGCCTGTCATATCCTTTGACTCCGGTTAAGACTTTTTTCCCGTCGGTTCTGGTGACCCCAAGGGATTTCTTGTCACTCGTTATCACTTCCTCTGCATGGATAGACACGTCGATAGATATGTCCTTGCTTCTCCTTGCTTCTCCTTGTTACCTTTCTTTCTCTTTTCCTTCTCTTTGTTACCTTTCTTTCTCTTTTCCTTCTCCTTGCTACCTTTCTTTCTCTTTTCCTTCTCCTTGTTACCTTTCTTTCTCTTTTTTTCTCTTTTCCTTCTCCTTCTTACCTTTCTTTCTCTTTTCTCTCTCCATTCCCTCTCTTTTCCTTCTCCTTGTTACCTTTCTTTCTCTTTTCTCTCTCCATTCCCTCTCTTTTCCTTCTCCTTGTTGCTTTTCTTTTTCTTTTCTCTCTCCATTCCCTCTCTTTTCCTTTCTTTCTCTTTTCTTTCTCCATTCCCTCTCTTTTCCTTCTCCTTGCTACCTTTCTTTCTCTTTTCTTTCTCCTTTCCCTCTCTTTTCCTTATCCTTTTTACCTTTCTTCCTCCTTCCCCTTTCTTTTCCTTCTCCTTGCTACCTTTCTTTCTCTTTCCTTTCTCCATTCCCTCTCTTTTCCTTCTCCTTCTTACCTTTCTTTTTCTTTTCTTTCTCCACTCCCTCTCTTTTCCTTCTCCTTCTTACCTTTCTTTCTCTTTTCTTTCTCCATTCCCTCTTTTTTCCTTCACCTTGTTACCTTTCTTTCTCTTTCCTTTCTCCATTCCATCTCTTTTCCTTCTCCTTGTTACCTTTCTTTCTCCATTCCCTCTATTTTCCTTCTCCTTGTTTCCTTTCTTTCTCTTTTCTTTCTCCATTCCCTTTCTTTTCCTTCTCCTTGCTACCTTTCTTTCTCTTTTCTTTCTCCATTCCCTCTCTTTTCCTTCTCCTTGTTACCTTTCTTTCTCTTTTCTTTCTCCATTCCCTCTTTTCCTTCTCCTTGTTACCTTTCTTTCTCCTTTCCCTGTCTTTTCCTTCTCCTTGTTACCTTTCTTTCTGTTTCTTTCTCCATTCCCTCTCTTTTCCTTCTCCTTGTTGCCTTTCTTTCTCTTTTCTTTCTCCTGGTTACCTTTTTTTCTCTTTTCTTTCTCCATTCCCTCTCTTTTCCTTCGCTTTGTTTCATTTCTTTTTTTTTCTTTCTCCATTCCCCCTCTTTTCCTTCGCCTTGTTACATTTCTTTCTCTT
>NC_091555.1:33491493-33506493 GCF_042767895.1 Penaeus vannamei
ACCGATTTTTATTATTATTTTTATTTTTTTATTTTATTGATTTTTTTTTACTTATTTATCTATTTTATTTATTTATTTATTTATTTTGACCAGAGGTGTGTCTTGGCCCAATTTAGATGCCATTATATTTCGGTGGTGATCCATGATTGTTAGCAGGATAACTCAAAAAGTCACAAAGAGACATGAAATGTTTCCCAAATTTATGTCAGTCCAACTTAGATGTTATTAAATTCTGGATCCTTATCCTACTCCGGATCCAGAATTTTTTTGAGGGTTCATTAGCATTGCGAGATAGTGTGCACGGACGTCACCAGCGTACTTTAGAAAAAGGAGATTTTAAAGAGTGATTATTCTTATTGCACCCCTTTGCTCTGGCGGAGGTATGCGCTATCTGAGGGCTTCTAGTTATTATTGTTGTTGTAGTTATTATCATTATTATTGTTATTTTTTATTAATATTATCATTGTTTTTTATTGTTGTTGATATGATCGTGATAATAATTATTTTTACTACTGTTATTATCATCATTATTATTGTTATCATTATCACCATTGTTATTATTATTATCATCGTTATTATTGTTATCATCATCGTTTTATTATTATCATTATCATCATCATTATCATCATCATCATTGTTATTATTATTGTTTTTGTTATCATCATTATCATTAATACCGATAGCGATCATTATCATGATCATCATTATTGTTATCATTACTGTTTTCATTTGTATTGTTTTTTTATTATTGTTGTTATTATCATAATCATTCTTATTATCATTATCATTATTATTATCATTATCATTACCATTATCATTACTATCATCGTTAGCATTATCATTTTCATTATTATATATTATCATTATCATTATTATTGTTATTATCATTATCATTATTATCATTATTGTTATTATTTGCATCATTACGATTATTATCCTTATTATTTTTATCATTACCATAACAATCATTTTTATCATTATCATTATTATTATTGTTATCATCCTTATCATTATTATCATTATTTTGTTATCATCATTATTATTATCATCATTACCAACATAAGTATTTTCATTAATGTAAATTATATTATCATTATCATTAATATCACTATCATTGTTGCTATTATTAGTGTTGTTATTAAAATCATCCAAATCATTATCACCATTATTGTCATCTTAACTATTATCATTATCATCATTACTATTATCATTATTGTTACTACTAATACTACCTCTTTTATCGTTAATATTATATTACTATTATTATCATCATTATAGCTATTATTATCATTATACTGCGTGTTCTCAATATTATTTCTATTATGATTATTACCATCATTATTATTATTATTTCTATTATTATGATTATTACCATCATCATCATTATTATTATTATGAACATTATCAGTATTATCAATATTATCATCATTAGATCTGTTATTATCATTATTTAACTGTCATTATCATTATCATCATTTGTATTATCATTATTCTTATCATTATTTGTATTATCATTATCCTCATCCTCATTATTATCATTATTGTTATCATTTGTATTATCATTATCATCATTACTCTCATTTTTACTATTATTATCATAAATCACTATTATACAAATCATTACTAGTAGTAGTATAAATAGCAGTCGTTGTAGTTGTTGTAATTATCATAAATGTTACCACTATCAACATCAACATCATCTTATGCTCTCATCATCCTCAAAAAATTCCTCAGTCCTTTAACATCTGGAATTTCTACGTGTAACACAGTGTTTTCTCTCGTCGGTGTCTGTTCAGTAAACTTGCTTTGATGATATCCATTTATTTATATATGTTCTATTATCATTATTATCCTTTCATTGTCTTCGTGTTCGTTTTTTTGAAGATCGACGAATGATAAATTGATAGATAAATACATGGAAGAAAGGTAGAGGGAGGAATACTAGATTTATAAATAAAGGTTTGTAAATAACGAAAACAAAGCAAAAAAGTAAACAAAGATTTCAGGTGTTTGTCCAAGATGATGGAATATCGACATTTACCTTCGCGTCCATCATCATAGATGTGTTTTTGTTGTCCGCCAGAACACGGGAGATATTAAGAAAGTTTATTATACTCCCTAATATATGTAACTACAAAACTGTTATGCCATTAGCAATAAGGAGGGCTAATTTCACCGTGGAAGTTATTACGGACATAATGGATTATCTTATCTCGTAAATTCGAGCATCTTATTCTTCGCCAGACTGCAACGCGCGCCGGGGCCTCCAGGTATTTTTCGAAAATGTTTGTTCTCTATACGACCGTTATATTAAGGGGTTCTTCTCTCATGAATGTTTTAAAGAACTTTTATGATTTTGATTTTAACTTGTCTCTCGTCATTAGGTTATTAGGTTCTGCAATTTTATTTATTTTTTATTTTTTATTTTTTTTGTATCTATCTTGTGATTTATATATTTTAAAGCTTCTTTTCCTTTCCTGTTTGTATTTTCCTCACAGGTTCACAGCCCATCTCATCCCCTCACCCAATCCTCATTTTAAACTCTCCTTCTCTCTCGATTCTCACTCCCAGTATGTCGATATTCCTCTACCTCACTTTATAGCACTGTGCTGTCCCTTCACTTCGCTTTCCTTCACCTTGATCTTTGCGTGTCAGTCCCGCACTCTCATGACTCCACTCATCCATTAGCTGAAGCTGGCCAGAGTAAACAGCTAAGAGATTTCCTTGGTGTGTTCCTTTTCTCTTGCTGTATGTGCCTTTGGACTCTCACACCTTATGCATGCGGCGGAAAAAATGTCCGCTGCGTGTTGACTACTTTAGAGGAGATGTAAGTGATGGGGTCATTGTTCTCTCTGTTTGTTTGTCTGTCTGTTGGCCTGTCTCTTTCACTGTCTCTTTTGTTTTCTGTCTCTTTGTTTCTTTCTCTTTCTCAGAGAGACAGAGAGAGAATGTGAGAGACAGTCTCTGTCTCCCTTACTCCCCCTCCCCCCCTCTCTCTCTATCTATTTATCTCTCTCTCTCTCTCTCTCTCTCTCTCTCTCTCTCTCTCTCTCTCTCTCTCTCTCTCTCTCTCTCTCTCTCTTTCTCTTCTCCCACTCGCCCCCCCCTCCCTCTCTCTCTCTCTCTCTCTCTCTCTCTCTCTCTCTCTCTCTCTCTCTCTCTCTCTCTCTCTCTCTCTCTCTCTCTCTCTCTCTCTCTCTCTCTCTCACTCACTCACTCGCTCCCCCCCCTCTCTCGCTCTCTCTCTCTCTCTCTCTCTCTCTCTCTCTCTCTCTCTCTCTCTCTCTCTCTCTCTCTCTCTCCCTTTCCCATTCTAGAAGTGCTCTTATTTTCTTCCCGCTCTCTCTTTCTCTCTCTCTCTCTCTCTCTCTCTCTCTCTCTCTCTCTCTCTCTCTCTCTCTCTCTCTCTCTCTCTCTCTCTCTCTCTCCCTCCCTCCCTCCCTTTCCCAAATTCTAGAAGTGCTCTTATTTTCCTGCTTTCTCTCTCTCTCTCTCTCTCTCTCTCTCTCTCTCTCTCTCTCTCTCTCTCTCTCTCTCATCTTTCTCTCTCTCTCTCTTTCTCTCTCTCTCTGTCTGTCTCTCTCTCCTTCTCTCTCCCTCTCTTCCCCTCCCTCCCTCTCCTCCCTTTCTCCTCCGTCCCCTCCCCCTCCCTTTCTCCATTCTAGAAGTGCTCTTATTCTCCCGCTTCTCTCTCTCTCTCTCTCTCTCTCTCTCTCTCTCTCTCTCTCTCTCTCTCTCCTCTCTCTCTCTCTCTCCTCTCTCTCTCTCTCTCCCTCCTCCCTCCCTCCCCTTTCCCATTCTAGAAGTGCTGTTATTTTCTTGCTCTCTCTCTCTCTCTCTCTCTCTCGTCTCTCTCTCTCTCTCTCTCTCTCTCTCTCTCTCTCTCTCTCTACTCTCTCTCTCTCATCTCTCTCTCTCTCTCTCTATCTCTCTCTCTCTCTCTCTCTCTCTCTCTCTCTCTCTCTCTCTTCTCTCTCTCTCTCTCTCTCTCTCTCTCTCTCTCTCTCTCTCTCATTGATGAAGTTTTAACCCCTTCCTTGGCCAACAGCAGCCTTATCATCTTTAGTACCCCACTATGGAACACAAGACCAGCTATTTGGTGTCTGATATCCAGGAGGAATTTCTAGGCATGTGAAAGTCACTTCCGCTGATCACGACCCTGCCCGTGGTTGTCTGGTTTCAGGATCATTGAAATGCATAGCGCACTATAGTTAGACTCACTTTATACATAAAGACTGCTGTAAAACACACTTTTGCCGTATGATAATAAGTAGACTATAGACTAGCTGGTTAACATTTTCCATTTTAGATTCGGTGATTTATATTAGTTTTACCTCAGTATGGAACGCATCCTCTTTGCACTGAAAAAAGTCATAAAATGTGACTATTCCTAGACCTGTTGTTGATTTCAACTCGGTTCTGAATACGTTAACTTCTCGCGATTCTGATATGAACGTAGTTTTTTTTATTGTTTTGTTGATAGAAATTAAACCGAGATCCTGTACTGCACAGGTATAACGGATATGTTAATCCATACAAAGACATTATCATTCCAGGATGTTATTGATCTTAGGCTGATTTAACTGCTTTTTATTAAACATTTTTTATTGCAAAGAAGAGACATGCAAATCTTCCTGCAAATCACTTTCCAAGCTCGTTAAGCAGCCAGGTATTCCAAATCGGTCGTTTACCCAAAGTTTCCCCCAAAAATTATTTTGGTCATCTATCTATAGTTTGATTTCAGCGCTGTTAAACAAAATTGCTTGAAATATATTTGATACACTGGAAAAAGACACACAGAGGCACGTTAAAATGCCGAATTGTCGAGAAATGCCAAATCCGTGAAGGAATGCACGTTTTCAGATGTGCCTCCATTCTAAAATCCTCGAGTCTGCTATGCATGTAGAAATTCTCTCACTCTCGTTTTCTTTCCTCTTATTTCTCCTATTTTCTCTTCTTTCTTCTGTTGTGCCGAAGCTCAACCTCTGTGGTTGTGCAATACAAAGATAACCTAAAGAAAAAGATATATTCATTGGTGTCATTCATCATTGTACACCTTGTTTCCGATACCTTGTTAGCGATGCACGTATAAAAGTTAAAATGGAATATAACTATTCCTATAGTAAAGAAACTATGAAACAGAGATTACGTGTTGCAATTGCTAACAGTACAAATGATTATACATAATCACTCAAATTTTAAGTCGTATTCCCTAGGTTCAGTATGTTCTCGAAAGAACCGAGGCAGGAAAAGGTACTTTGTTAATGCACTGTATATATTTCACACATACTTTATGTACTGGAACGGCAGCATGAACTACAGCATATTAGGGACGTGTTTCTCTTCTTGATATGCAGGACATATTGTGAATCTGCTAATTCCTAATTCACTTTAATGCTTATTCTATGCTGATTTTAATGTTTACGAGCCCCGCGGTTGCCAATGATTAAAGTTACAATGTATCTTTTCCTTACTGTATGAAATTCTGATATTATCAAACGACATATTATTAAACAATAAAAGAATCATTTATCTGAGAAAAACCTGTATTATTCTAAAACTGCAATAACCCTCAGTATCATATTTGTCTGTTTTTTTCCTAACCCTCGATACTTTTCTATTTTAAGATTAATTTTCTTCCAGTACGCACACACACACGCACACAGATATATATATATATATATATATATATATATATATATATATATATATATATATATATATATATATATATATATATATATATATATATATATATCAGTTCCTACACACTGTAAAGGAAATGAAAGAATCAATAAGCTTTTTATCTTCACCCCCATCCTCGTATCCAAAATGATGAATTGCCATTGTTCTTACTACTGCTGTTAATGATGCTATTGTTTCGTAATATAATTTTCTGTTGCTGGATATATTGTTCTTGATGTGTTTGGTGTTGTATTGCTGCATTTATTTTGTGATGTAGTTTACTCATTTGTATCCCCATCAGCTGTCGTATTTTCGCTATGACTCATATCACAATTATAATGATTAAAGATATTATAATTACAATTAAGTTAGATTATTATCGAGAGGGATAATGGGCATATACTAATTGTGATGGTAGTATTGATGATGATAATGATATTGTTAATAATAAGGATAGTGATAATGATAGCAATAATGATAATGATAATGATGATTAAAATAATGATGATAATGATATTAATAATGATAGTAATAATGGTAATAATAATAAAAAGAAGAACAATGATAATGATAGTAATAATAATAATAATAATAATAATTATAATAAAAAATAACAATGATGATAATAAAACAAATAGCAATGATGATAATTTTAAAAAATATCAATGATGATAATGGTGATAATGATGATAATAAGGAAAATAATGACAATGAAAAAATGATAATATTACGATAATGCTAATTACAGCAACATAAGTAACGATAATAATAATTATGATAACGATAACAATGATAATAATATGATAATGACAATAATAATAGCAAAAAAAATGATTAGGATAATAATAATGATATTACTAAGAATGATAATAGTATTGTTAATGACGCACCATCATCACCACCACGGCAGCCCCACCCACTGTCACCACCAAGGCAGCTCCACCCTCCATCACCACCACGGCACCCTCACCCACTGTCACCACCACTACGACAGCCCCACACACTGTCACTACCACGTCAGCCCCATCCACCGTCACCATCACCTCGGCAGCCTCCATGACAGCACCATGACACCACCATGACAGCCCCACCCTCCATCACCACCACGGCGGCCCCACCCACTGTCACCACCAAGGCAGCTCCACCCTCCATCACCACCAAGGCAGCTCCACCCTCCATCACCACCACGGCACCCTCACCCACTGTCTCCACCACCACGACAGCCCCACCCACTGTCACCACCACGGCAGCCCCATCCACCATCACCACCACCACGACAGCCCCACCCACTGTCACCACCACCACGGAAGCCCTACCCTCCATCATCACCACAGCAGCCCCACCCACCGTCATCGCCACAGCAGCCCCACCCTTCATCACCACCACGGCAGCTCCACCCTCCATCATCACCACAGCAGCCTCACCCACCGCCACCACCACCACGACAGCCCAACACACTGTCACTACCATGACAGCCCCACCCACTGTCACCACCACGACAGTCCCACCCTCCATCACCACCACGACAGCCCCACCCTCCATCACCACCACGGCAACCCCACCCTCTATCACCACCACGGTAGCCCCACCCTCTATCACCACCACGACAGCCCCACCCTCCATCACCACCACGACAGCCCCACCCTCTATCACCACCACGACAGCTCCACCCTCCATCACCACCACGGCAGCCCCACCCTTCATCACCACCACGGCAGCCCCACCCTCCATCACCACCACGGCAACCCCACCCTCTATCACCACCACGGCAGCCCCACCCTCCATCATCACCACAGCAGCCCCAACCACCATCACCACCACAGCAGCCCCACCCTTCATCACCACCACGGCAGCCCCATCCTCCATCATCACCACAGCAGCCCCACCCACCGTCACCACCACAGTAGCCCCACCCTTCATCACCACCACGGCAGCCCCACCCTCCATCACCACCGCCACGGCAGCCCCACCTTCCATCATCACCACAGCAGCCCCACCCTCTATCACCACCACGGCAGCCCCACCCTCCATCACCACCACGACAGCCGCACCCTCCATCACCACCACGGCAGCCCCACCCTCCATCACCACCACGACAGCCCCACCCTCCATCACCACCACGACAGCCCCACCCTTCATCACCACCATGGCAGCCCCACCCTTCACCACCACCACGGCAGCCCCACCCTCCATCACCACCACGGCAGCCCCACCTTCCATCATCACCACAGCAGCCTCACCCACCGTCACCACCACCACGGAAGCCCCACCCTCCATCATCACCACAGCAGCCCCACCCACCGTCACCACCACAGCAGCCCCACCCTTCATCACCACCACGGCAGCCCCACCCTCCGTCACCACCACCACGGCAGCCCCACCCTCTATCACCACGACAGCCCTACCCTCCATCACCACCACGACAGCCCCACCCTCCATCACCACCACGGAAGCCCCACCCTCCATCACCACCACGGCAGCCCCACCCTCCATCACCACCACGACAGCCCCACCCTCCATCACCACCACGGCAGCCCCACCCTCCATCACCACCACGGCAGCCAGACCCTCCATCACCACCACGGCAGCCCCACCCTCCATCACCACCACGGCAGCCTCACCCTTCATCACCACCACGGCAGCCCCATCCTCCATCATCACCACGACAGCCCCACCCTCCATCACCACCACGGCAGCCCCACCCTCTATCACCACCACGGCAGCCCCACCCACCGTCACCACCACGGCAGCCCCACCTACCATCACCACCACGGCAGCCCCACCCTCCATCATCACCACAGCAGCCCCACCTATCGTCACCACCACGGCAGCCCCACCCTTCATCACCACCACGGCAGCCCCCCCCTCCATCATCACCACGACAGCCCGACCCTCCATCACCACCACGGCAGCCCCACCCTCTATCACCACCACGGCAGCCCCACCCTCTATCACCATCACGACAGCCCCACCCTCTATCACCACCACGGCAGCCCCACCCTCTATCACCACCACGGCAGCCCCACCCTCTATCACCACCACGACAGCCCCACCCTCTATCACCACCACGACAGCCCCACCCTCCATCACCACCACGACAGCCCCACCCTCTATCACCACCACGACAGCCCCACCCTCTATCACCACCACGGCAGCCCCACCCTCCATCACCACCACGACAGCCCCACCCTCTATCACCACCACGACAGCCCCACCCTCCATCACCACCACGACAGCCTCACCCTCTATCACCACCACGGCAGCCCCACCCTCTATCACCACCACGACAGCCCCACCCTCTATCACCACCACGACAGCCCCACCCTCCATCACCACCACGACAGCCCCACCCTCTATCACCACCACGACAGCCCCACCCTCTATCACCACCACGGCAGCCCCACCCTCCATCACCACCACCACAGCCCCACCCTCTATCACCACCACGCCAGCCCCCCCCTCCATCACCACCACGGCAGCCCCACCCTCTATCACCACCACGGCAGCCCCACCCTCTATCACCACCACGACAGCCCCACCCTCCATCACCACCACGACAGCCCCACCCTCCATCACCACCACGACAGCCCCACCCTCCATCACCACCACGACAGCCCCACCCTCCATCACCACCACAACAGCCACACCCTCCATCACCACCACGACAGCCCCACCCTACATCACCACCACGGCAGCCCCACCCTCCATCACCACCACGACAGCCTCACCCTCCATCACCACGACAGCCCCACCCTCCATCATCACCACGACAGCCTCACCCTCCATCACTACCACGACAACCCGACCCTCTATCACCACCACGGCAGCCCCACCCTCCATCACCACCACGGCAGCCCCACCCTTTATCACCACCACGGTAGCCCCACCCTTTATCACCACCTCTGCAGCCCCACCCTCCATCACCACCACGGCAGCCCCACCCTTTATCACCACCACGACAGCCCCACCCTCAATCACCACCACGGCAGCCCCACCTTCCATCACCACCGCCACGGCAGCCCCACCCACCGTCACCACCACCACGGAAGCCCCATACCGTCACCATCACCACGGCAGCCCCATCCACCGTCACCACCACCACGGCAGCCCCATCCACCATCACCACCACCACGGCAGTCTCATCCACCGTCACCACCACCACGGCAGCCCCATCCACCGTCACCACCACCACGGCAGCCCCATCCACCGTCACCACCACCACGGCAGTCTCATCCACCGTCACCACCACCACGGCAGCCCCACCCACCGTCACCACCACCACGGAAGCCCCATCCACCGTCATCACCACCACGGAAGCCCCATCCACCGTCACCGTCACCACGGCAGCTCCATCCACCGTCACTACCACCACGGCAGCCCCATCCACCGTCACCACCACCACGGAAGCCCCATCCACCATCATTACCACCACGGCAGCCCCATCCACCGTCACCACCACCACGGCAGCCCCATCCACCATCACTACCACCACGGCAGCCTCATCCACCGTCACCACCACCACGGCAGCTCCATCCACCATCACTACCACCACGGCAGCCTCATCCACCGTCACCACCACCACGGCAGCTCCATCCACCGTCACCACCACCACGGAAGCCCCATCCACCGTCACCACCACCACGGAAGCCCCATCCATGGTCACCACCACCACGGCAGCGCCATCCACCGTCACCATAACCACGGCAGCCCCATCCACCATCACCACCACCACGGAAGCCCCATCCACCGTCACCACCACCACGGAAGCCCCACCCACCGTCACCACCACCACGGCAGCCTCATCCACCGTCACCACCACCACGGCAGCCCCATCCACCATCACTACCACCACGGCAGCCTCATCCACCGTCACCACCACCACAACAGCCCCATCCACCGTCACCACCACCACGGCAGCCTCATCCACCGTCACCACCACCACGGCAGCCTCACCCACCGTCACCACCACCACGGCAACCCCATCCACCCTCACCACCTCCAGAGCAGCCCCATCCACCGTCACCATCACCATGGCAGCCTCATCCACCGTCACCACCACCACGGCAGCCCCACCCTCCATCACCACCACCAAGGCAGCCCCATCCACCGTCACCACCACCACGGAAGCCTCATCCACCGTCACCACCACCACGGAAGCCCCATCCACCGTCACCACCACCACGGCAGCCCCACCCACCGTCACCACCACCACGGCAGCCCCATCCACCGTCACCACCACCACGGCAGCCCCATCCACCGTCACCACCACCACGGAAGCCCCATCCACCGTCACCACCACCACGGCAGCCCCATCCACCGTCACCACCACCACGGCAGCCCCACCCACCGTCACCACCACCACGGCAGCCCCATCCACCGTCACCACCACCACGGCAGCCCCACCCACCGTCACCACCACCACGGCAGCCCCATCCACCGTCACCACCACCACGGCAGCCCCATCCACCGTCACCACCACCACGGCAGCCCTATCCACCCTCCATCACCACCACGGCAGCCCCACCCTCTATCACCACCACGGCAGCCCCACCCTCTATCACCACCACGACAGCCCCACCCTCCATCACCACCACAGCAGACAGACCCTCCATCACCACCACGGCAGCCCCACCCTCCATCACCACCACGGCAGCCCCACCCTTTATCATCACCACGGCAGCCCCACCCTCCATCACCACCACGACAGCCCCACCCTCCATCACCACCACGGCAGCCCCACCCTCTATCACCACCACGGCAGCCCCACCCTCTATCACCATCACGACAGCCCCACCCTCTATCACCACCACGGCAGCCCCACCCTCTATCACCACCACGACAGCCCCACCCTCTATCACCCAACACACTGTCACTACCATGACAGCCCCACCCACTGTCACCACCACGGCAGCCCCACCCTCCATCACCACCACGACAGCCCCACCCTCCATCACCACCACGGCAGCCCAACCCTCCATCACCACCACGACAGCCTCACACTCCATCACCACCACGACAGCCCGACCCTCTATCACCACCACGGCAGCCCCACCCTCCATCACCACCACGGCAGCCCCACCCTTTATCACCACCACGGCAGCCCCACCCTTCATCACCACCTCGGCAGCCCCACCCTTCACCACCACCACGGCAGCCCCACCCTTCATCACCACCACGGCAGCCCCACCCTTCATCACCACTACGGCAGCCCCATCCACCATCACCACCACTACGGCAGCCCCATCCACCCTCACCACCACCACGGCAGCCCCATCCACCGTCACCACTACCACGGAAGCCCCACCCACCGTCACCACCAACACGGCAGCTCCATCCACCGTCACCACCACCACGGCAGTCTCATCCACCGTCACCACCACCACGGCAGCCCCATCCACCGTCACCACCACCACGGCAGCCCCATCCACCGTCACCACCACCACGGCAGTCTCATCCACCGTCACCACCACCACGGCAGCCCCACCCACCGTCACCACCACCACGGAAGCCCCATCCACCGTCATCACCACCACGGCAGCCCCATTCACCGTCACCGTCACCACGGCAGCTCCATCCACCGTCACTACCACCACGGCAGCCCCATCCACCGTCACCACCACCACGGCAGCCCCATCCACCATCACCACCACCACGGCAGCCTCATCCACCATCACCACCACCACGGCAGCCCCATCCACCGTCACCACCACCACGGCAGCTCCATCACCATGGCAGCCCCATCCACCGTCACCACCACCACGGCAGCCCCATCCACCGTCACCACCACCACGGAAGCCCCATCCACCGTCACCATCACCACGGCAGCCTCATCCACCGTCACCACCACCACGGAAGCCCCACCCACCGTCACCACCACCACGGCAGCCCCATCGACCGTCACCGTCACCGCGGCAGCTACATCCACCGTCACCACCACCACGGCAGCCCCATCCACCGTCACCACCACCACGGCAGCCTCATCCACCGTCACCACCACCACGGCAGCCCCATCCACCGTCACCACCACCACGGCAGCCTCATCCACCGTCACCACCACCACGGAAGCCCCACCCACCGTCACCACCACCACGGCAGCCTCATCCACCGTCACCACCACCACGGAAGCCCCATCCACCGTCACCACCACCACGGCAGCCTCATCCACCGTCACCACCACCACGGCAGCCTCATCCACCATCACCACCTCCAGAGCAGCCCCATCCACCGTCACCATCACCATGGCAGCCTCATCCACCGTCACCACCACCACGGCAGCCCCATCCACCGTCACCACCACCAAGGCAGCCCCATCCACCGTCACCACCACCACGGAAGCCCCATCCACCGTCACCACCACCACGGAAGCCCCATCCACCGTCACCACCACCACGGAAGCCCCATCCACCGTCACCACCACCACGGAAGCCCCATCCACCGTCACCACCACCACGGCAGCCCCATCCACCGTCACCACCACCACGGCAGCCCCATCCACCGTCACCACCACCACGGCAGCCCCATCCACCGTCACCACCACCACGGAAGCCCCATCCACCGTCACCACCACCACGGAAGCCCCATCCACCGTCACCACCACCACGGCAGCCCCATCCACCGTCACCACCACCACGGCAGCCCCATCCACCGTCACCACCACCACGGCAGCCCCATCCACCGTCACCACCACCACGGCAGCCCCATCCACCGTCACCACCACCACGGCAGCCCCACCCTCCATTATAACCACAGGAGCCCCACCCATCGTCACCACCACCACGGAAGCCCCATCCACCGTCACCACCACCACGGCAGCCCCATCCACCGTCACCACCACCACGGCAGCCCCATCCACCGTCACCACCACCACGGAAGCCCCACCCACCGTCACCACCACCACGGCAGCCCCATCGACCGTCACCGTCACCGCGGCAGCTACATCCACCGTCACCACCACCACGGAAGCCCCATCCACCGTCACCACCACCACGGCAGCCTCATCCACCGTCACCACCACCACGGCAGCCCCACCCACCGTCACCACCACCACGGCAGCCTCATCCACCGTCACCACCACCACGGAAGCCTCATCCACCGTCACCATCACCATGACAGCCTCATCCACCGTCACCACCACCACGGCAGCTCCATCCACCGTCACCACCACCACGGCAGCCTCATCCACCGTCACCACCACCACGGCAGCCCAATCCACCGTCACCACCACCACGGCAGCCCCATCCACCGTCACCATCACCATGGCAACCTCATCCACCGTCACCACCACCACAGCATCCCCATCCACCGTCACCACCACCACGGCAGCCCCATCCACCGTCATCACCACCACGGAAGCCCCATCCACCGTCACCACCACCACGGAAGCCCCATCCACCGTCACCACCACCACGGAAGCCCCATCCACCGTCACCACCACCACGGCAGCCCCATCCACCGTCACCACCACCACGGCAGCCTCATCCACCGTCACCACCACCACGGCAGCCCCATCCACCGTCACCACCACCACGGCAGCCCCATCCACCGTCACCACCACCACGGAAGCCCCATCCACCGTCACCACCACCACGGCAGCCCCATCCACCGTCACCACCACCACGGCAGCCCCATCCACCGTCACCACCACCACGGCAGCCCCATCCACCGTCACCACCACCACGGCAGCCCCACCCACCGTCACCACCACGGCAGCCCCACCCTTCATCACCACCACGGCAGCCCCACCCTCCATCACCACCGCCACGGCAGCCCCACCCTCCATCATCACCACAGGAGCCTCACCCACAGTCACCACCACAACAGCCTCACCCACCGCCGCCACCACCTCCAGCGCCGCCACCAGAGGGCCGGCGATCGGGCAACACCCGACATCTCGGTCTAAACAACATGTAAATGCTCGGAGTTCAGGCGCCCCCCGCTGAGTCGCCTGGATTTATGTTTCCCATTTCTTTATTTTTACCCTACTTATCTCCTCTGGTTTGTTCATTATGTTATCCATTTTTCATTCGTTTTTCGGAGGCGATTTTTGGGGGCCTCGATGGGGATTTTTTGGATTTACTTCAAGGGGATCAAATATGCGATTTTGTGAAAGCTATTTATCTTGATGTGAGTTTCGTATGTATCAGTTTCGAATCAGAGGCATGTAATCAAAGGAAGAAATCTCCAGGTTCGTTTTGTTATCTATCCAGCGAATTAATTTAAGCTACTTAATTTGCCCAAGATAAACGGGGAGGAAGAGTGAAGAGGTAAATTCACAGAAATTAGACATTGTCGTCATTTTTCCGAGACACTCCTTCA
>NC_091555.1:33536493-33538993 GCF_042767895.1 Penaeus vannamei
TGAAGAAAACGGAGTAACCTGCGGAGAAAATCGATTTGCACTTCTGATGAATTATGCTGTTTGTTCCAATCATGAAACGTGGGAACAAACGTCTTTATAACTGAATATTGGTTCTCAGCCCATCTGGAACCAGGTCACGTGTTCCCTCCAACTGGGGTCATCAGTTTACATCAGGCCGCGTTCGAACTGGTCGACAATTAGTACAAACAATTTTCTTACGTTAGAGCGCTATCGTAATATCACGGTATTTAATTGATATGCGAGCTGAAGTAACATCTTCACCTAAAGACAGAAACAGGAAAGGAGATACGACGGTAAACATAGAGACACATAAGAGACGAAGATAAACATCCGAACGCGAAGACTCGTATCTTCTTCGTCTCCCCAGGTCAGTCCCTCGGGTGTTCCTTTCCCAACTCCAGAAGAGAGCTCCTTGTTCCAGGTGGAAAGTGGAGTCCTCCTCCCTCCCCCGCGCTCCTCCCGCCCTGGCGTTGCTCAGATAATGATCTTGGCATCAGGTGGGTATTGGTGACTTAACTCCAATTAATTGCGCTTCCATGAGTGCGGCGGCATTCCTGGAAATTCGTTACTGGCTCTTATACGTGCGCTGGATATCTGCGCTATCTCTCTCCGCATGCGCTTCCTCGGCCCAAGCCTTGCCTACTATCCTCTATCTCACCTTATATCGTAAACCAAGAAAACGTCACATCAGCGATCCTGTACTCCACATTATCTAGCCCATCCCCGACTTCACTTCTGTTTTACCTTCACTCTTGTTTTACCTTCATTCGTAAACAAGTGTTTGCGATTCCCCATCACGGTTCTCTGTTTTCGCTTACTCCTCAAGTTTGTCTCACTTTCTTTCTTCTCTTTCTCTTTATCTCTCCTTTAGCAAACAAACGCCATGCCCAAAACAAGCTCAGGTGCGTGGGATGGATAACTCGTACGTCTGGCAGCGTGTCCGGCATCATTGACATATCCTGCTCTAATCTCAGGAGCGAGACAATGGGCCCTGGCGATCAAAGTATCAATAAATTGGCCAATCCCGGGAGGGGGTCGACTCCCAGGGACGTTTGCACCCCAAGCAGTTCAAGCGAAGGGAGGCTGAAAGCTGAGGTTAGACGCTCCTGATGGCTCGGGATGGTTCGTCTTAGGAAGGGTATTTATGGTATGGTCGACCCTCGCTTGTTCTACATCAGCGTTAGGATTTGTTTACTCTTAGGTGTTCCTTTGTTTATCAGATACGTCCAATACGGATTTTGATTATGAACTTCATTTGTACTATCTTATAGACGGGGTTTGTTTACTCCGAGGCTCCCGTCTGTATATCTGATTATGTTGTACATGGATGCTGATTATTAACCCCCGAGATACCATGTGGTGAACTTTTACGTCATATCATATATTCAGATGGGACTCCGTATAATTGCGCGCCCTTTTGAGTCGTCCAGACGTTTCGCTCGGAATCCTATTTACATTTCGGGAGACGGCGCACACGATAGCATCGCCTCAGAACGCACATTGAAATGGGTTTATCTGCGGAAGAGGATATCTAAAATCGGAGACGAAAATCATGGAGAAGAGTTACTCATAAAGTTATTCTACATGACAATAACATCCTGACCGACATTCCGGGGGCAGCTGAGGGTACGTAGATATTATTTATTATCGTGACTACATGTGCAGTCACAGGGCTTATAGGGTATCGCAAAAATCGCATCGGTAATATCTTTATCTGCATTGTTCTTAAGGGGCATTATCGCGTTGGTGATTGTTTTTGTAAAGTGTGTTATCTGCAACAGAGAGCTATGAAGGTTGACGTCGTAGTTAAGAAATGGCTTAATAGATATATGAAAATTGTTAAGAATACGCAAAAGGACGAGATGAAATTGTAGAAGTGTGAGAAAATGGATGATATGAAACTACAAACAAGAAAGAGTGTGTGTGAGAGAGAGGGGGGGGAGGGGGGAGGAGACTGAGAGAGGGGAAGGAGCAGAAAAGAGAGAAAGAAAGAGAGGAGAGGAGCATAGAAAGGGAAGGGCAATACAGAGAGAGAGGGGGAGGAGGGGAAGAAGGGAGGGAGAGAGGGACATAGGGACATTGAGAGAGAAGGGGAGGGAGGAAGAGACAGAAAGAGAGAGTGAGGGAGGGAGGGACAGGGAGGGAGAGAGAGAGAGAGAGATAAGAGATAGAGAGCGCGGGGGAAGGGAAGAAGGAAGGGAGAGAGGGACATAGTGGACATTGAGAGAGAAGAGGAGAGTGGGGGGAGGAGGCAGAGAGGCAGATAGACAGATAGATAGATGGGGAGAGAGAGAGGGAGAGAGAGAGAGAGAGAGAGAGAGAGAGAGAGAGAGAGAGAGAGAGAGAGAGAGAGAGAGAGAGAGAGAGAGAGAGAGAGAGAGAGAGAGAGAGAGAGAGAGAGCAGATAGGGAGGGAGGGAAAGAGACAGAGAGAAAGAGAAGGGGAGGGAGGCAGAGTGAGAGAGACAGATAGATGGATA
>NC_091555.1:33556493-33558993 GCF_042767895.1 Penaeus vannamei
TGACAACGCATACAAGTGTTCAAGTGGGCAAGGCTTACAAGCCACACACCAGGAAGTCACCACTTAAGTAAGCCTTATTCACAGATTATGGGACACATGCAACCAACAAGGTACCTGGATTCATCGGGTTAATAATGTATTTCCATATTCAAACTAATATTATAAATAAATCAACATAAAGGAATGTATATTGTTTGACATATTGTTTAGAAATCCAGAATTCAAAAAAGTTGCATCATACTTGTACATGGAAAAAGCAACCATTAAAGAATCTCTGTTCTCTGTTCACAAAATGCCTTCTGTTACACAAAGAATAGATCAACCACTAATTAGGACCAAGCATAAGTATGATCACAAAATTACGATAATAAATAGACTTTAACAAAATGCAATAATTCAAAAGTAATAAAAAAGCAAAGCGACTGACTTTGCTGCCATCAAATAAAAAAACATGTGAAGTGCATGTCTTAACCTATACACATATCCAGAGAAGACGAAAACCATTTTCATTCAACAGAGAAAAGTGATCAATAACCACACCACAAAGGTAATCATCAACCATTCAAAATCATGCAATACCATACCAATACACTGGTAAATCATAAAATGTATCATAGCTACAAGTGTTGATATGGTAATTTAAAATAAATATTAAGTACATTTCACACACTTAAATAATATAGATAAAATAAAATATAAATATTGCTAGCTAGCTGGGTTAAGAAAACATAACTGCCATATGAATGAGACAAAGTATACAGTATATGTTTTGGAAACATAATTAGTGTTGCCTTACAAACAACTTTTAAAAACTAGTAATACTGTATAAGTTATTTCATCTCTGGCTTAGTTCTGATAATCCAACAAGCAATTACGATGCCTTATATCAATAAATGAGCATCACCTCTTGGCCTTATATTGACTAGCTTGACTAAGCTTGTACTGTGAGAAATCACTTAAGTACACCATAAGAATAATAAGCATATAAATATTTTACAAATTGACAATAAATCTAGGATAAAATATAAAGCAATATTTGTGGGGAAATCTATTACATTGCCAACTTCTTCTACAATTTGAAATAAAGGTATGTACTTACATGCATATAGAAATAAATTATTTTGGAATGCATTCTGGCTGAGGAATAAGTTCACAGGTACAATAAAGGCATCTGTTCATTACTATCTTGGCTGAAAATCTGCCTTTCATGATGAAAAATAAAAAGCAACTTTTACTAAAGCAATCAAAATGATAACTTTCATGAATAAACATATCATTGCACAAAGAAATATTTGTAGCACACATTATGACTAGTTCTTGTCTTACAAAATCAATAAAAAAAATTGTTTAAGGAGCTAAATTCCTCATAACTTTGGAAACTTCTTAAGAAGACCTGAACACCTTAAAAAATGGAGGCCATCAGACTATTCACAATCATCCTGAGGCTCCTGCTTAATTATAACATTGCACAAACTACTAGTATTGACAATTGTATCACTCACTGGTTCCTGTTTAATCACGACCCCATTTGGAAGAGACACCCCTGGCTCCTGCTTAATCACAACCTTTGGGATACTTACATCATCTTGTTCCTGAGGATCTTCGGGTTCTTTCTTCACTGTGGTTAGCATTTCTGACTGAGTGGAATTTCCTGCACTAGATGAAGGTATACTTGTTGCTACTTTTGAAATCACAACAGCCTGTTGAGTACTAGTAGTTGAGGTACTGGCAACAGTCGTTTTGGATGGCATCAAGACCATCTGTTGGGCAACACCTCCAGTTAATAATATAACTGGTTGAGACAGCATTAGTGGGTTTTGTTGAACAGAAGTCTGTGAAAGCAAAACAACCTGCTGGCCCCCTAACTGAGTTTGTGCAGTATCAGGCTGATGAATAACAAATCTTGGTCCACCAGCATTGTTAGCTGGAGTTGTCACTATCATCTGCTTGTTGAGACCTAAAGAGTGCGGTACAACAAACTGAGTTCCTCCACCAACCTGGCCATTCTGGGGAGAAAGCACCATTATTTGCTTTCCTGCAAGATTTGCATTGGGCATTGCCGTACTGGTGGATGGGCACAAAATCCTGATGTTCTTGACTTTTGATAAACCATCCCCTTTACTGTTGTTTACAGCATCTTCAACTGTTTTCTGATTATTACTAGTTGACCCAATTGGTGTTTTGACAGCAGCTGCCTTTCCTTTTAACAACTTTTCCTGAAGTTCAATAAATTCTTTGTAAGTTAGAGTTTTAGTCTTTCCCCCACTCTTAGTTTGCTCCACAGTCTTGTTTGATTTTTTACTTATCTCTTTTGCAATTATTTTTGCAGAAGAGACAATTTTAATCCCAGAATTTGTTGTTTTTGTTGCCTGGGAGCTGTTTGCTTGTGTGGTTGTTGCATTAGAAGTGCTGCTGGAAGATGCAGTCACAACAGATGAGACTGGTTTATAAATGGTACGAGGCTGTGGTGCTTTTGTTCCAAGAATACCAGAGTTACTAT
>NC_091555.1:33578993-33593993 GCF_042767895.1 Penaeus vannamei
GCTATCCTAAAAGTAAGATCCTCGCAAATCCGCAGCCTTACACGAACGCTCGACAACGTTTTGAATTGTTTACGTTCGAGAAAAAGCCAGCGTTGTCTGGTCTGGACCTCAAAGTAAAGTTACATATATCCGAAAATCCTCACGGTTATGCATGATGTCAACCACAGAAGAGAAATTCATTCCTCCTGTCAACCAGGCGGTAAAGAGGGAGTTAGAAGATGATGTTGATGATAAGAGAGCAGTTAGTAAGTACATTTGATGTTTGTTTACGTATGGAAATACAATTGTGCCGGCATATCATATTATGGTCATTGTTATTTGTGGTATTTCTTTCTTTAAAATGTATGATTTAGCATAGTCTGTAAGGATGTTAGGTATACGACAAATGTACACAGTTTAGGCTTTTTGTTTGGCCCAATTTCATATTCAGTTAACTGTCTTGATTTCATAGGATCTTGATTATAGTAGATATATGGATACTGATACATACAAAGTCAAAAAGGAAACTACTAAAATCAGTCCAACAAATGCTGCGTTTGGAACACCTCGACTTGCTCGTCTAGACAATTTGTTCTGGACCAGCAGGATAAGGAGGCCGTGTTCGGAACCTCCAAGGTTCTCACTGCCCAGAATGCAACCAGCTTGAATGTAAACATTCACTTATTTACCATACGGCATAGGTTTTGTAACTTCTTTGATGAATATTTAACTTACCTGCAACTGGCAAACATTAAAATAGCCTTTGATAACATCAATAAAGGGCCATAGAATTACCCATCAATACCTTGTGGATGCCTGCAACTGTCATTGTTTACATACAAAAGCTATTGTGACGTCATCTCGTCCTGCTCGCCCACCTTTGCAGAAGGGCGAGAGGGAAGAGATGGACAACTTTTCCAGGATGAGAAAATCTACAGCCCACAAGGCCACTTTTCAAAAAGTTTACAAGGAACACATAATTATGATAGTGATATCAATAAATTCCTCTCATCTACTACCCATATACATAGAAATTATGCTGTGGTAACCTCTCCGATACCTACAGTCTTGGCCCCAATAGCATAGGAGGACATGAAAGGTACCTGGGAAATTGTGGAGTAAGATATGAACAATATCCACCTTGCAGTATACAATATAATGTCTTTTTCCATTTATTTTGTGATTAAAGTAACTTTCCTGGTATCTTTCATACTATCCCCCACCACTGGGGCTAATAATGAGGGTGTTTAAGGGTATTCCCCCAATATATATATGGATAGTAGAGGGTGAAAGGAATCCAATACTACTACTATTGTCATGATCAGTTATGCAAAGGTGTTCTGAATATTTTCCATCTATAAAAAGAGACACCAGATTTTGCTAAAATCAGTGGAAATGTACTTATCACCTATGGACCTACATTTTCTTGGTATAGTTTCAGTTTCACACTTGCCTGTAATGGATATAATGACTGTAAGTATGGCACTTTTCATCTGTAATATTATCTTCACAAGTTGATAATAAGAAAGTTGTGCAACACATTACTCTGGTATAGCCTACATTACAGAAATGAAAAAATACATACTAATGCATTATGATATCTGTGCAGGAAAAGATTAAAGTCAGAAATGAGGAAAATAGGTTGTCCACATAAGATCTGAAACCTAAGAAAAGCAAAAAAATGGAAGAAGAAGAATAGAGGGAATGTAAAATAAGTAGCTACACAGAAAAGTGACCCATTTTTTTCTAATATTTAAATTTCATTTTGCAGCAAAGAAGTCACGCCAGTGCCCTTACTTGGACACCATTAATCGTCATATGTTAGATTTTGACTTTGAGAAATTGTGCAGTGTGTCACTCTCAAGAATCAATGTGTATGCCTGTCTGGTTTGTGGGAAATACTTTCAAGGTAAGGAAAAAGATTGCAATCCAGTGACATAGGATATAATATTGTTTATACATAGAGAATTTCTAAAGTGCATAATCATCAAGGAGTCAACTACAAGGCCTACTATGCCTTTTATCCCATTCCTTGCATTTTCATGAAAAAGTTTTTCTTTATTTATTTGTTATTATCATTACTAGTGTTATCATCATTGCAATTAGTTGCATTACTATTGTTACAGAATAATTATTATCAATGTTTTAATCCCAATATTATTAACTCATTAACTACAAGTGAAGACAGACATACATCAGTGTACATTGTCCTGTGTCTGGGCAGTTGTCCGATGTGAGATCAAGTGATTTTGTGACAATAGGGATGTGGACATGAGGAGCTGTCATCTTTCTTTTGGCAATATTTCTCTTGACATCACCTATTTGCAATGTGTCAATATGGTTTTCAAAGTAGTAATAGTAATTAAGATTTTAAAAATATCTAGATTCAGGGAAGAGGGCAAACAGCTGAGGTTTGGTATGCTCAGTAGACTGATTGTCTCTGTGGTGACTAAACTTTCATGGGACCATCTGTGTGTAAAGAAAAGAGATTTTATTTTATTTTTATTTTTTTTATCAGTTTCATTGAAGTGAGAACAGAACCTTATTAATAAAAAAGTAATTATAAAAGAAAGAAAATGAATAGGTAATTTTATTTGTATATATTGATCAAATAGCATGAATAAGAGTAAAGTATTTATTCTCATTCAAGAATATTTCAAGTGCACCTGAAATAAATATGTGATGGAATGGATAATGAAACACTTATTTTTCACTACTTTGATAGTATGATAATGCTGTAGTTACTATTTACACTGGTACAGATCCATGAGTTTCTTACTGAGTGAACTAAAGTGACTGGTTTCTCACTTGGTCTTATGTATGCATTTTAAGCTGAAGGAGGAAGTTTTACTAACCTCTCAAAGTCCCTTAAATTTCATGCTTGATAATGCCCTATTATAAAGATAATATCTATATATGCCAACGACAATATATAGAAGTATCAGTAATAGCAAAATAGATAACTAAGGTATGATTATGACTCATAAAAAATATATAATCCAATATTATATAAGGATTAACATAATTACTAACTACCATGCCCATGACGTACTAGGTGACCTATGACATGTCTATTTGTTTCTTATATAGGACTATAGAATACTTGTTTTTGAGTCTCTGACAATATGACCACAAACCACCACCACCACAAACCACCACCACCACAAACCACCACCACCACAAACCACCACCACCACAAACCACCACCACCACAAACCACCACCACCACAAACCACCACCACCACAAACCACCACCACCACAAACCACCACCACCACAAACCACCACCACCACAAACCACCACCACCACAAACCACCACCACCACAAACCACCACCACCACAAACCACCACCACCACAAACCACCACCACCACAAACCACCACCACCACAAACCACCACCACCACAAACCACCACCACCACAAACCACCACCACCACAAACCACCACCACCACAAACCACCACCACCACAAACCACCACCACCACAAACCACCACCACCACAAACCACCACCACCACAAACCACCACCACCACAAACCACCACCACCACAAACCACCACCACCACAAACCACCACCACCACAAACCACCACCACCACAAACCACCACCACCATAAACCACCACCACCATAAACCACCACCATCATCCACCACCATCATCATCATCATCATCATCATCTTGATGTAGATATTTTTATGAATTTACATAAATGATTTTATTTTACTTTTTAACAATAGGACGTGGACCCAATACACACGCATATACCCACAGTGTGTCAGATGGTCATCATGTGTACCTCAATTTGCAGACTCTACGATTTTACTGCTTACCCGACAACTATGAGATTATTGGCAAGTACTATACCTTCAGCTGTTACCAACAGAATCAAAAGTTATATTTATTGTCATTATTCAATTCTGTTCTCATTGAAAAAACATTGTTTTAGAGTCATTATTCTGAAATTTCATTTTTGATCAAATTGATCTTGGAACTACACCTGTTGTGGTGATTTTCAATTTTATACCATACTAAATATTTAATTTTTTATTTTGTACATAGTACCTTAATGCAGAAACTGTAAAGTGCTTCACAACACAATATTTCTGTTAAGTAACTACTATGAACTTGCATTGAGATAATAATTTAATCCTAATTTCAGATTCATCTCTTAATGACATTATATATGTTGTGAATCCAACCTTCACAAAGGAATACATTGCAAAGAAAGTAAACCAGAGTAAGATGAGCAGAGCATATGATGGTACTCTTTATCTTCCTGGCATTGTGGGCTTGAACAATATCAAGGCTAATGATTATTGTAATGTAGTATTACAGGTAAGGAAGTGCTCAAAATCCTCTATTCCCATATGTCTATGTGTAAGTGTGTATGTACACACATGCATACTTGCCTGTTTACCGGCATTTGTGAACAAGTATATAGCTGTCAAAAAATTCCAGAGTTGTTGTATTGTAATGTGTGCCCACCAGTTTTATAATAAACATGTTTTCTTTCCTTGAACTATGTAAAATTTGATACACAATTGACAATACATACTATATTTTAGTTATCTTTGAAACTAAATTTGAATAGCTTGTGAAGGTTTAATGATTGCATAGTACTTGGGTATTGGTTCAAATAAGTAGGAAATTGCTGACAATGTAAACCATAATGTTTATAACAAGTGATGTTACATCTGTTGCTAGGACCTATTTCATCCAAACCTTTAGATTGTGTGCAATTTCTGATGGAAATTGTTTGGAGCTGATACCTTGTTCTACTTTGTAATATATTTTTTCGTATTTTGCAGGCTTTGTCAAATATCACACCTCTAAGAAACTACTTCCTAGATCCCAATAACTACAGCCACATTCACCATGCACCAGGTACTAAGGGACTGGCAATGTTTCCTCTCATTACAAGATTTGGTGAATTGGTTAGGAAGTTATGGAACCCAAGGAATTTCAAGGCTCATGTTTCTCCTCATGAAATGTTACAAGTAAGTTGCATATCTTCTGCACATTAGATGCAAAAGGGTTACATGATTTAGACCATGATTTTCATTTTTTAGGTAGAAGGGTTGTTATGGTCTTGTGTAAGAACCCATAAAAAGACATTTTCAACTAATTTACAAACAAAAATTATCTTGTCTATTGTTATAGAGTGATAATGGGAATGTTTTCTTTTCTCTAATTGTAAAGTTGGCCCTCAGTTACAATGGAGTAATGACAATATTTCTTCTTCCTTTTAGAGAATGTAGTCATAGCAAAGAAAAAAATAGAAGAAAAAAGATTAATCTTGTCAACTTCAAAAGGTTTCATGATTGTGCACAGGTATTCAAGCAAACTTTGCATGTGACAATTATTTTGTTGAGTTTAAGTTTTAATCCACTTGGGACGGGTGTCCCACATATGAGACACCTGGAAAAATAAACATTACCGGGCATCCCACAGGTGCGACGCTAGATCGGAGCTTGCGCTCTGATTTTGTTGCCCAGAAACCATTATTTTTGGCTTGAAAATGTACCGATGCTAGTGGATTAAGACTATGATTATTTTTTGCTGTTCTTGATAGTAGAACTGTAAAATTATTCACAGTCAGTTTGGTCTTTATTCTCTCTAACAAGAATTTCTCTATCGAGTTATTATTTCTCATTACTTCCCCCCACTCACTGTGTCAGTTTTCACTCTTAAACTTCTGAACAAAAGATCCACTCTTTCAGGCAGTAGTATCATGCAGTAGAAAGAAGTTCCAGTTCACAGTACAAGGTGATGCTATTCAGATTCTATCCTGGATATTGAACTCCATGCACCTTGGTCTGAAAACACCAAAACGTAAAAGCACAATCATTTACCGCTGTTTTAGAGGGACCATGAACATCTACTCACAGAAGGTAACAATTTAGGTCTACAAGTAGTATTGACATATGTATTTTGTAAAATAATTATTGGTGTAAAGTTTCAAATTTTTAAGGATAATCCTTTTTATCAAAATATTCAATACTGGAAATTTGTATGATAAAATTCTGGATTTTGATAATTTGTACATCAAAATTTTTCTCCTTAAAATTGTTTTTTTTTTGCTTATGGTAGATATATTTTATTCTTTCTTCAAGTCTCACCTATAATGAATGGACAAATCAACTGAGTTTCTCTATTAATCCCTTGGATCCAGTTGCATGACGGAAATTATGGAGCTGAAAACCCCGGGCAATGGGTTACAGGCGTACGGCGGGTGGGCCGGGCACGCATGAATGCCTCCCCTTTGAAAAATTATTTTGTGCAAACTTTTATAGCTTTATCATCATTTTCCAATGTCCATATTTGTCTTTAGATTTGCTTTATCCAGATGGTAATTACTTATTTTCCTTGCACCAACTCCATATCATCTCTCTATGTAGTAAATAGCTCAGTGCAAGAAAAAAAAAAATGGAACATTTGGTTATTTATATCATATATTTAATTTTTTTTTGTAATATTCAATTTTATGTAATACAGCCTGTGCTGCCAGTCACAGCAGCCAGGAATACCGTGCGCAGCATGGATATGGCGTCCTCCCTGGAGCCAGCACTCTTCCAGTCACTGCTTATGCATGTTACATTCCACATTTGTTTATCGATGAGGATAATGCTAAAGCCCCTTTCTAAGTGCCAAATGAGTCAAATCACTCCCCTAAGAGGTTTGTGCACTCATGGCGAGTCTATTCTGTCACCCTGGCGTTCACTCTTGAAGCTTTGTTGGTGTCACCCGGGTTGCGGTTCTTTTGCCCGGTTGATGGCATCATCACGTCACCTGGGTAGGTGCCCAAGTTTTTCCTTGATGCGATCGCAACGTCATCCAGGTCCAGGGGATTAAAAGAGATGGAAAGAACCTAAAGAGGCTTTAGTTTTCTTTTGTTATGCATATAATGTATTCATCATTGCTAATTTTATTTGGTAGATCCTTCCTGTTGAGATAGATGAGAAAGAGAGAAACCGGCTCTTGAAGTGTGAGGAGTACCAGGAAAAGATGGAGGAAAGCCCTTTCCTTTACCTTACATGTGATTTGCCTCAGCCTCCATTATTTAAAGATGAAAAGAAGGAGAATATCATACCACAGGTACATATAGAAATATATATTGTTGAAATCCAAATAGCCTTTTCTTTAGAATTGGAACTGATATTTTTTCAGTCAGCTCATTGTTACATGTAATATGCATAGTTAAAAATTTTTGGTTTGGATCAGTACTGTTATTTAATCTTTTTATTTGATGATACTATTTCAAAAAGTGTTTTATCATATATCTTTTAGGTGTCATTTCCACTAACACATTAATTGATTTTGAACAGTTTTTAGTTTTCTTTCATCACTTTTGATTAGTTGAAAAAAGCAGGTATTATTTGATTAACAACCTAGGTATTTTTTCTATATATTTCTTAAAACAGTATCACATTACCACATGACCTAAAGGCAACTGCTGAAGTTAAGATATAGAAATAAAGTTTCAGCTGGGTAGGATCTCAAGATGAAGCTTAATTACAAACAAAAGTCAAATATTTGTGATGATGTGTGCTAACTCCAAATATTTTTTCAGGTGAGCTTGTATGTCCTCCTGAGTAAGTTTGATGGCAAAACTGGAAAGGAATATCAGACCTACAAAGAAAACATCTTGAAGAAATTCCAGCTGACTGGCTTGCCCCCATACCTCATCCTGTACAATAAGGTGAGAACCTTTAAACTGTGATTTCATTACACAGACTCAGCCATAGTCCCTGTGTTACTTAGGGCTATCCTGCCTCCCATACTGGGCATATTACAAAATTTACACTCCCCTAAGCTATGGGTATCCAGGTTGGCTTCAAAATGTGTTAATGCCGGTATATTTTGTAACCAAAAATAAAATTTTAAATGGCCTTTTAAAGATTGGTAACTCTCTGAGAGTGCATGTCGTTTACTCTTATGCTGAAATTAGTGTTTCATTATATATTTAATGTTTCAGGATAAAAAGGATTTGATAAAAAAAGTAAGAAAAAGAAAAACTATATGCCTGTATATACCGTATATACATATTCTCACTAATATGAGTATCTTTTATATATTGTTATTATGATGATATTAGCTTTTTATTGATATATGTACCCTCTTATTAGGAACTGTGCCCATACCTGTTGAGCACTCACTGAGTTGTGAATTTTTTCTCACCTTTAGGTAGATGGATTTTGGAAGAGAGTGTAGATTAATGATGCATACGTACTGGCCAAGGATTAGCAAATTATTTCCTTGACATATTCAAAGTTTTGAATCAGTAAGTGGGGAAAGTTTGGATAGAGATATGAACTGACAGCTGGATCATGAAGAACCCGTGTCATTATCATTAGCTGAACTATAGGATAATGAACTGCTTTACTAGATAAACTACTGTGAACAAACTACATGTTCACAATTGTTGCCAGCCTGTGGGATGTCATCCAGATTTATTATTCAGTCATAAATTATAGGTTTTTATAGCCCTTAAGTTTGTGGGCAAAGGATGTGCAAGATCTGGCTTCTCAACTTTCCTAAACTGCATCAAGGTCTGGTCAAAAGGCTGATAATCCCAGATCTGAGTCAAATTTTTAATTTAAAAGTTTATGAAACTGCAGCTTTACTCATTGCTTACATTGTTACAGAAATGGATTTTGTCATAGAGTTTAGGATATTAATTATGTTTTTAGGGAGAGAATGGCATTTATTAATTCTTATTATTCATTCATTCATACTTTGATAAATTAGATATCTTCAAGATCTTAAATTATTTGCATATACACAGAATGCTGTATAGTTCTAGAAGAAACGACTAATGTATCCATTTTCATTTTCAGCGTTTTACAAAGAACACTTTTTACATTGAGAAGAATCCTACAATTGTCAATTTCCCAGTGAAGAATATTGATTTGACAGAGTATTTGACAGAGGAGGTAAGATAAAATCTGATTTTTAAAATATATAATCCATAATTTTTATATTATCAAAAATGTTATTTTCCTCTATTTTGCTAATTGTATTGCACTGTACATTAGTTCATGACATATATCAATCCTTTCTTTACAGTAATTACTGCTAATGTTTTATATCATTCTCATTTCCATTTAGGACTTATTGCTACGATCTGCATTGCATGCAAATATTAATCTTTTCAAACTGATTTATGTTCTCAGTGATTATTCACAAGAATATATTAGTATGTAGCTTAAGGATAAAGGTTTAAGCAAACTTAACATTGTAGAAGAGTAGAGTGAAATTTTTAACATTTACTTATTTCACTTAGAAAAATTAAATGTCATGGAAAATGAACAAACTTAATGGGAAATCCTTGTGTAACACTAAAATCTGATTATACCATTAGAAAAGCAATAGTAATATACCCAAAATTATGATATAAAATGATGATTTGTGTGGTATTGGCAAATATTTCTAAAAAAATTATGTTTAAGGGTAAAATTAAACGAATTCTCAGAATAAATTCTTGTCTTTTTCAATTTTATTGTAGTGCATATCCATTTTCTCACATTTCCTAATGGTTACTTACACAAGGTAGGTTTGGGGAGGGAAAATATATGGCCTGCAAATAATGCACTCTGTTAATGTTGAAAATATTACATTTCTAATGTCTCTTAGTGTGTAAGTTCTGTAGTCTAAGGAACTCAGACATTATGTATTAAATGCATAAAAAGAAAGTTTGTAAAATGAATAGTCAGTAATACTCATATAAATTTTAACAGATTTTATTAAGTAAACTCATAGTTGTCTGACAATCTCAGTTACTTTGTCAGTTCCAAAGATGACAAGATAGATATAAAACAAAATGAATTTTGCATTTAGGTTCTCAATATTCGTATATGCAGATTCATTATACGTGTTATTGTTGTAGCTGGTTTTTGCCAAAACCAGCTCTGATGAAGAAATTATTTTTTAACCTGAGAATTTCAGTTTTCAACTAGTATGTTTAACATGTTGGTGCTGTGATTTTGTTTGATTAACTTTTTTTGCACATAGATTGTTTTAGAAACTATTTGATACCAAGAAGTCAAGAACTAGTTCTACTTGACTTCACCTATTCCATTCCTTGAATTTTTTTAAAGAAAAGAAGAGAAAAGAAAGAATAAATATATATATCTAAAATATATGTATAGTTATAGCTATCATTATTGTAATAATGTTAAACAGGTAAGATCACGTAGGCCTATTAACCCATTGGATCTGGTTCTGTCACAAAAATCACGGTGCCCAAAATACGGCAGTTGGTTAAATAAGTAGCAAACATCCCGGGTGTGCAGTGTGTAGTCCAGGTGCGCACAAACACCCATGAGTGGTTACAAGACTGTGTTTCCCCTTGTAAAGTTATTTTATGTAAACTTTTTATAGCCTTTTTGCCATTCTTCAATGTCCATAGCTGTCTTTTGCTTGGCTTTATCCAGATGGTAATAGTGGTCAGTAAAACAGTGGTGCAGCATAGAAATGGAGTCCTTTCTAGTGCTGGCGCTCTTCCAGTCATGGTTTATGCACGTTACAATCTGCATTCATTTATTGATGGGAATATGCTAAAGCCCCCTTCTAAGCGCCCAATGAGTCAAATCACACTCCAAGGAATTTGTGCACCTGTGGTGAGTTTTCCATCACCCTGGCCTTCGCTCATGATGGCAAATTCCCGTCACCTGATCAACGGCCATTTTGCCTGATGATGGCTTGTTCATGTAACCCGGCCCTCAACCCAAATTTTCCATGACGGGACTATAACATCATCTGGATCGTAGGGGTTAAGTGACTCTTTGGTAAATGTTTGTGTGTGTTAACAGAATTAATCAAACCAAACCACAGTGGACAGTTTATTTACCCTGCACCTGTGGGTCAAATTACAAAATAAATAAACTTTCTTGAGAACAGCATAACTAATATGATGTAAAACTATTTTGTGTTTCACTGATAAACAGAATAATTTATTTGTATATTATTTTTTATGCTTTCAGGTAAAGCAAAAACACCCAGAACCCATTTATGATTTAGTGGCAAATATTGTGCATGATGGTGAGCCAGAGGCAGGAACCTACAGATGTCACATACTCCACAAGGTATGACAAGCTTCTATTCCATATTATGATTACTTCTCTATATCTCGTGGTATTAGTAATGTTAATGACATTATGATAATTATAATGTCAATAATAAAAATAACAGCATTGATATTGAAAGCATTGATAAAACAAAATTTTTTCCTAAAAAGTCATGGAAAGGGGAAATTAGGTCAGTTCACTTGGTCTGTTAATTGACTCCTTGTTGGCTGAGTTTTTGTGGAGCAGTCTATGTGTAGAGACATTTTGCTAAAGAAAACAAAAGGAATATTACATTTTCCTGGTGGCATGGGAATAAAGATTCGGAAAAGAGAATCACAGCAAAAAGAAAGATAAATATAAAAAAGGGGAAGAAAAGTAGAATTAAATTAATTCATTATTTACTGGAATCAATAAGGTGTAAACCTTACTGGGAGGTAAGGGAGCAATAGGAGTGTAGGTACATTGGTTTGGGCATTATTGGAGATGCACATTTCAGTACAAGAAACTTGATTCTGACCTCATTCCCCCTACCATGACCATACCAGGACATCATTTGGATTTTGTTTTGTATGATTGACAATTAAATAATGTTTGGGCCATAAACAGTCCTGTATTGATATGTATAAAGAAGAACAGTTGGCCTTGACAACTGAGCTTCTATTTACCCCCTCCCTAGATGCCTTCTGTTCCCTCCTGTCTTCTCACTCTGTCATCCAAGTCTGTCCTTCACTTGTGTGATAAAAAGTGCTATGGAAGTGTTTGTGTGATATTCATGAATGTCTCCTTTAGTCTTATATCTAATATTTTATTGTTTTTAGTGTTTATTTACATTTTACTTTTAAGTGTTAGTCAGTATATTTCAATAGTATTTGTGTAATCTTAGATAAGCCAAGAGACAAAATCCATACCGTTTTATATATGGAATGTTTATATTCATAGGAACATTAAAGTCTTTTTAAAGTATATCCCTGTACATATACTATTATAGGAAATACATTTTAAATCACACAGTTTATCATGTGGTCAGTATGTATTTGGCATTATACAAAAAATAATATAAAATGAAAAAACACTTTTGATAAATGTTACCTTGACTTTGAATTCAGTTCAATAGAGGGTGGAGAGGGAGGGCATGGGGTAGTTGGGGTTTGCACACAGTCAGCTGCTGAAGTAGCTGTAGCTCCTGAACCCTGGTTCAGGAGCTACAAGCTAAACAAGCAAACAACTGTTTGGGATACACAACTTGGAGCTGGCTGACTGTATACAGCACGAATCCTTACCAGCTGGCATTTAGGCTCGACTAGCTGTGGCAAGAATAGATGCACAACATCAGTATTGGGTTAAAACTACAGAATATTTGACTTGCAAAAAAGAGGAAAAAAGGAATATGATGGTTCATAATTCCTGATAGGAGAGGTTTCACTTATATTTATATAGTGTTTGAAAGGTGGAGCTACTGTCTACAGTTTCAGCTGAACTCTACTCACTTTTCAGAATAGCATGTTTTTTACTTCCCTCCTAATACCTTGCTCATTGTCGTCATGGGAGGGCTTAGGAGACGAGGACTGAGACCTAATGTTGGGGATCACCCCTACCTTGGGCCTAGCCCTCACCTCAACTAATTTTGCTTGGTCTTCTCTTCTTTCCTCTTCCGTATCTTCTTTATTCCCTTCTTCTATCCGATTCCTAAGGTGTGAGAGCTGTGCTTAGTGGATGAAAAGCTGGCTTTGTGTCATTCATGAACGGCTTCCGGGAGCCATGGGCATGGTATACCCTTGGTTAATTGCCTAGCCCTTACCCCTTATGGGGACTCTGAAGGGTAAACAGTTTCTTTTCCCCATTTTATTTAGGCTCACCATGGCTAATAATGAAGATTCTTTACCCTTAGTAAGGGTAAAGGGACAAGCATTAAGGCTTGCCCCTTCATCAACTAGCCTATCTGAATTTGATTTTGATGGTTTTCAGACCCCCATTTGACCACGGCTCCGACCACTGATACTTATATCCCCTCTTCGATGATTACAAACAACACTCACCATTCCAAAACACCCACCCAGGTTATTACTCTACTTCCAGAAACTTCCCCCCACCACCACCACTACCACTACCACTCCACACCACCCCATCTTCCTCTCGCCCTCGTCCTTCTACAGCCTCTGCCTCTGCAAACCTTCTGAGTACTCTCTTTAGCCCAGCCATATGGGATTGATTCTTTGTGATTCCCCCCACAGCCCCCTATTCTGAGAATACCCTTATCTTTCAGCAGTGCCTCCATAAACAAGTAGGCAAGGTTACCTTTTGCAGTCACTCTTATCATTCACGCCTTGTCACAGTTACATCTGAATCCCAAGCTCGTGCACTATCTACCCTAACTGACCTTACTGGCAAACCCTCACCCCGCTCTTAATACTAGTACTGGAACTGTTTTTACTGCCCTAAATGCTTGTCCTGTCTACAACAAAGACTGTTCAGGCTATGAAAATGACCTACTTTCCTGCCTTGCTGAATATGATGCAGTGGCAGTACAGTGTTGCACTATTCCTCCCAGAGGTCGGCTTAAGTCCCATGTCAATATTGCCAAGATTAACTTCCATAGACAAGACCTCCCCAATGAGGTTTATATAGGTGGATTGTCTTATCATGCCCAATAATATTGATCCCTTCCTCATCAATGTCAGAAATGTTGGCGTTTTTACTACCCAGCCAACCATTGTCACTCCACAGCATGCTGCTCTCTGTGTGCTCAACCTGGTCATGACCGTGACCTTTCAAATTGCCCTGCTCAGTCACATACGTGTGCCAGTTGTGGAGACTCCCATAATGTATTTTATAGGACCTGCCCTGCCTATATGCTTGAATGTGAGGTAGCTGTCCTCAGATTTAAACTAGGCCTCACTCTACATGAGACCAGACAGGAAGTACGACAACAAGGTTTTTCTCTCTCAACTTATTCCAAAACAGTTCTTCGCTCTGATTCTCCACCATCTTAACAAGATATTTCTAGATCTCCCCAGGTATCTTTCCCCTATACCCTAAACCTACGTCCTATGTCTACTCACCCTATCCCCCAGTCAAATTAATTTCCATTATAAATCCAGATACTCCAATCTTTACCACTTCCCTGATACCTACCCCTCCTCCTCATTTTATTTGTTGTACCAGGCAACCTAAACATTCCACTCCACCCTCTACTACTACATTCTCTCCTACACCTTCCTCTTCTTCTGTTCCCCAGATATCTATCTCCTCTTCTCCTCCTCATAAGAAAACCTTTGTTTCTCAGTCCTCTTCACCCAACTCCCCTCCAGAAAACCTTGAAGACATCCAAAATTTCCTGAAAATGACCTAGAGGAACACTCCACTCCTTTATCCAGACCCATTCCCTCTGTTCCTACTCCTTCTACATTTGAAGTATTTGCAGATATCCATCCTCCTCCTCCTCAAATTCCCTCCACCTCCTTCCTCCTACACCCTCCCAACATACCCCACCCTCTCTCCTGCTCCCACTTGAATACTCACACAAATTCTCTTTATTACAACAGTGTCCTTCTCCAGACCCCTCCCCTCCAGACATTCTTCCTGATACTTCACCACCTCCCCCAGTCCCCATTTCTCATCCCCTGGATTCTTCTCCTACTTCTCCAACAGCCACCTCTGTTATATGTGAACAATGTCCCTATTCCTTTCCCAGTCATAGATACACTGCAGTTCACTCATTTGCTCTACCCCCTTATATTTCCCCTGCCCTTTTCCAAAGTACCTCATCCTCTCAGCCACCCAGGCCAAACCCCCCCTCCAAAACCCAATTTTTTTTCCAAATATCTCATCTTCTCAACCACCCAAACCAAGGCCCCTCCCAAAACTCCATCCTTCCCCACCATCCCTTCCACTCCCTCCTGGATACACACATGAATCTCTTTTATCACAATATCCTCCCCAGACCCCTCCTTCCTGGA
>NC_091555.1:33656493-33673993 GCF_042767895.1 Penaeus vannamei
ATTCCACTAGCGAAAATGATTTCTTCTCTGCACCCCAAAGATGCGTCTGGAATCGGCTCAACGACTGCAAAATGGAATTTTCCTCTCATTTCAATAATTTTCCAATTTTCTATTCATTTTCTCTTTTCTCTCTCTATCTATCCATGTATCTATCTCTCTCTTTCCTCTCTTTCTCAATCTCTCTCTCTCTCTCTCTCTCTCTCTCTCTCTCTCTCTCTCTCTCTCTCTCTCTCTCTCTCTCTCTCTCTCTCTCTCTCTCTCTCTCTCTCTCTCTCGCTCTCGCTCTCTCTCTCTTCTCGTTCTCTCTCACTCACTCTTTCTTACGAGTGGGCGAGAAGATTGATTTTCGAGTTACTTAGTTCCTCTCAGTTCGCCTAATCCTTCCTACAATCAGCAAACATGAATTTGATTCCTACGTTTACTGATCATTATTCATTCATATTCTATTTATATTCATTTGATTGCCCTTGATTATCTATGATGGATGATGACATAGCCATGACATACTTCCACTGCATGTGACGAGAGATATGTCAAGGGCAACGGAAAACTTCGGCTTGATGAACGTACCTGCACTCTTTTATACATTTGTTAAATGGTTGTATAAAAGAGGGTCGTTCAAACTACATAGAAACAAACACACATACACGCGCGCGCGCGCACATCCATAAAAAGAGAGAAAAAAGAAAACCAGAACCGCAGAAAAAAAAAAAAAATGAAAACGTAGAAACTCAAAACAATTGGATATCATTCCGACCAAAACCATTCTCTGTGTTCGTTCGTTTGTTTGTTTGTTTTCGAATTCAGACTCAAGTATTCCTATCGTACTTATACATTTTTGTCTTTTAGGGATCATATTAAAAGTTCTAGAATTCAAAACAGAGCGATTCACACAAACACACACACACACATACACACACACACACACACACACACACACACACACACACACACACACACACACACACACACACACACACACACACACACACACACACACATATATATATATATATATATATATATATATATATATATATATATATATATATATATATATATATATATATATATATATATATATATATATATATTCTTTTGTCTGGAGAAGAGTTCTTGATGTATCGAGGTCCAGCAAATGCAAAAACTTCCACACTTCATATTAATTGGGACAAAATTAAAAGTGTGGATCCGCGACGCACTCGACCGAAAAGAAAATGAAATTTAAATAGGAACAGACGATGAGAAAAAAAATAGATAAAGAGAAAAGAGGAAACTGTCTTAGGAGAAATAGTTGGACCGACGCTGTGGGAACAACGAAAACCAAAAGAGTAGCGCAATCTCGGCGAGAAATTAATGAACAAAGATAGATGGTTAATGGCGTCAGATCCGAAGGCCAACGACATTAGAGGAAGAAGAAAAAAAGGGTTTCCAAGATGTGTCTGACAAGCGCCCTACAGTTAAGACACGATCTATCTCGTTCCTAGTTTCTCATAACTTCAGCGGCCGATGGGGGGAGGGGGAGGGGGGGAGGGGGAAGAGGGGATGCAAGGAGAAGGGGGTTATAAAGGAGGGAAGGGGGAGGGGGGAGGGGGAGAGGGGATGCAAGGAGAAGGGGGTTATAAAGGAGGGAAGGGGGAGGGGGGAGGGGGAGAGGGGATGCAAGGAGAAGGGGGTTATAAAGGAGGGAAGGGGGAGGGGGATGCAAGGAGAAGGGGGTTATAAAGGAGGGAAGGGGGAGGGGGGAGGGGGAGAGGGGATGCAAGGAGAAGGGGGTTATAAAGGAGGGAAGGGGGAGGGGGGAGGGGGAGAGGGGATGCAAGGAGAAGGGGGTTATAAAGGAGGGAAGGGGGAGGGGGGAGGGGGAGAGGGGATGCAAGGAGAAGGGGGTTATAAAGGAGGGAAGGGTGAGGAGGAGAGGGGAGAGGGGAGGCAAGGAGAAAGGGGTTATAAGGGAAGGGAATGGGAGGGTGGGAGGGGGTAGAGGGGATGCAAGGAGAAGGGGGTTATAAAGGAGGGAAGGGGGAGGGGGGGAGGGGGAGAGGGGATGCAAGGAGAAGGGGGTTATAAGGGAGGGGAAGGGGGAGGAGGAGAGGGGAGAGGGGATGCAAGGAGAAAGGGGTTATAAGGGAAGGGAATGGGAGGGTGGGAGGGGGTAGAGGGGATGCAAGGAGAAGGGGGTTATAAAGGAGGGAAGGGGGAGGGGGAGAGGGGATGTAAGGAGAAGGGGGTTATAAGGGAGGGGAAGGGGGAGGTGGGGGGAGGAGGAGGGGGAGAGGGGAAGGGATGCAAGGAGAAAGGGGTTATAGGGGAGAGGGAGAGGGGAGAGGGGATGCAAGGAGAAGGGAGTTATAAGGGAGGGGAGGGTAACCCACTCGCTACGACGCTCGCAAACCCACCAGATGAAGCTCAAACTTTGAATAAGCCGATGACGAAACTTTGGCATTCTCATTAATAAAATCAGTATTGATCTATCAGGGAAAAAGTCCAGCTTATTGCGGTGTATTCAACATACGGCTGTCGGTGGTACGAGCACAAAAAGCATTATGTTTTGATGAACATAAACAGTTCCAGTAGGCTAATTATGCCAGTCATTGTGACCCATTAACCGAATTCCCCAGAGACGTTTCTCTCCCTGATCACTCGGCCCCAAAATGCCCTGTGACAAACAACGCATTAATGATAATCGCAAATGTCATTATGATTTTAACATCGTTCGTATAAACTTTGTTCACGCACAGTGTTTTTAATTAATCAATTCTAATTGGAAAAATACCTCAATTGTTGGTATTGGTCAATGATGCCCATTGTCATTACTGTCATCAAAGAAGTTTCTGAATTTAAGAATTCAATAAAAGGTAATTATATATATATATAAAAGAATCGTCCGAATGCATCAAAGTTTGCTACTAAAGAGAAAAGGAAATGATCTCTAAATTTCCAAGGCAATCGGATGCCGCTGTAATATTAAAAGATTTCCAAGAAACTTTAATCGCGAAGGTCCGCAGCAACAGAACCGGAGGCTGACTTACGACGCCGACGAATCTGCGGCGCAAGAGGAAATCGAGAGCTTTCCCTCGACGTCACCGTGTCTTGAGCGGATAATATGATTAAAGTAAGAAAGTCTCTTTTCCTCCGCTTCGCCCGTGACACCGCGGAGGAAAAAGATTTGTGTCGCAGCGTTTGAGACACAAATATCGCTTCATGGCAGTGGCGTAAGAAAGGATTGGTGAATTATTTAATGCCTTAATGAACGGAAATCACGGATGAAACGAGGACCTCCGTTCCTTCAGAGATCTTATTTCATCTAGCGAACATTCTCCCTTAACTGGCAGAGACCATTTTCTTTGAAAGATTAAATCTGGAACGGATTAGTTAATGGCTCTCAATAATGTGATCGTCTACGTCCCAGAGACGGAAACCACAGTTTTCTGGATAACCTTAAAACTTTTTCTTTTTTCTCTTTTATTCTACAAATAAGTCCCTAAATCACGTAAAATGTGAAAAGGTAGGGAGAGAAATAACTAGAGAGAGGAGTACTTACGCGCTTCCTGGCGAGGCGTTGTCCAAGGCGGTTGTGGCAGGAGACGAGACAGTCCCAGATGGAGGGCGGAGGCTGACGGGCGCGGACGACGTCGGAAGAGATGTCGATCCCGCCCAGGCCAGGCTCCGCGTCCGGTGTGTCAGGCAGCAAAGCGCTGGATGACAGCTGGTGCGGCGGCATGCTGTGGGTGACAGACACGGCGATTCAATGACCCGTCTGATGACATGACGGATTGCTGAGACACCCAGGGAAACGGCTGCCCGGCTCGCCTTTGCCGCCGGCCAGGGGCCACGGTGGGGCCGGGAAGGGCGGTGATGAGAAGGGTGGGGATGAGAAGGGAAGGGTGACAAGGGTGGGGGCGAAAAGGAGGGAGATGAGAAGGGCGGGGGCAAGATTGGGGAGCATTGCTTTTGCTTCATGTGATGGTGGAAGAAGGGGAGTGTGGCAGCATGGGAGCGCCACGCTTATTAAACAAGCAAATGAATAAGCATCTCACCTTGCGAGGTCAATATATTGCAATTCATACATATATAGATGCATTTGGCATTACTGACACACAAGGATTACCGTCATACTCCCCGTTGCCGCAGCATCACTGCGATTTCCCTACCCGCTTCCCCAGCCGTTTCGATGCACGTCTTATCTGCGTATCTACCACCGCACGCAGGAAGCACTTAAACAAGGTAATGGAGCGTGGCCGACCCTGTCTTCCCGGCCGGCATTTGGATGCGAGTGAACGGAGCTTTTCCTCTTCCAATCGCTCCTCTTGTTTACAGTCGCGGGAATAAGTGCGGTGGGCGGCGGGATGTGGGGGTGGAGTGGGGTTGCGTTTGTCTTCTAAGGAGAGGCAGGTCATGGGGGCGGCTGCAGCGCCACGTTAACAAAGGCTGACGTTGATATTCTAAAATTGTCAATAAAATGGTCATCATACCGACAGTGATGACATCTATGTTTTATATATATATATATATATATATATATATATATATATATATATATATATATATATATATATATATATATATATATATATTCACTGCAGAATACAACTGAATAATAGCTTATTTTCTTTATCAGAATCGCCGACAAAAGCACAGCAGGCGAGTTCGTTCCCAGCGAATCCTCCGCTGGCCTCGCGTTCCATCCGAAGTTCTGGCATCAGCGCTTGAAGGTTACCCGAGCGGCAGCCTCTATCCTCTTTATTCTTTGGTAGGATGATGCTTGGGCTATCTTCTGGATGCAGTTAAGATGATCGCGTTTGTTCTTTCGATTTTTTCGCGTGTGATTTGAAGTAAGTTAGGATTCGAAGTCATGGTCAGAACTTCAATGACAAAGAAAAGAACCCATACTGGCTGTCTGGTCTGTCACAATTGAATATACATGATACCACTTTCATTAAAATCCCCGCATTAGAAAACAAAGAGAGGAACCATCGAATATACGATCTCCTTTTTTTATATCATCTCCCAGAAGTATCGTGTGGAAGGGCCGAGTGTTGACCTCTGAACTTCGCGAGGCGCTGCCGTGTCGACACAGCAGCCTCCGTCTCGTCTGATTAATATGAGGGATATTTCCACGACCAAACAGGAGCCATCCTCACTCTCGAAGCCAGTGAGGAGAGCCATGCGGACCTCACCCTTGCTGAGGGACGCGGAGACGGACACACTGGAACAAGAGAGGGAGAAAGAGAGAGGGAGGGAAGGGGAGAGAGAGAGAGAGAGAGAGGTGGGGAGGAAGACAGAGAGGGGAGAGGGAAAGAGAGACAGGGAGAAAGAGAGGGATAGAGAGAGAGTGAGAGAGAAAGAGAAAGGGGGGAATGTGAGAGAGAGAGAGAGCGGGGGGGTGGGTGGGGGAGATGGAGGAAGTGTGTGTGTGTGTGTGTATGTTTGAGAGAGTGGAGGAAGTGTGTGTGTGTGTGTGTGTGTGTGTGTGTGAGAGAGAGAGAGAGAGAGAGAGAGAGAGAGAGAGAGAGAGAGAGAGAGAGAAGCTGAGAGAACGCCCATATGCCTTTAAAAAGAGTAGTTTAGTATGAAGGTTTAAATCAACCTTTTACTTCACGCTCTTAAAATATTCTTTACTGCGAAGGTGCCTCTGAGGAATGAAAGGAATATCCACTAGGGGCATGAAGCTAATATCCTCACGTCATAATCACGGGACATGATGTCAATATTGTTACTTTACATTAACGGAGGAGATAACGTCACGCTGCTTGTATAACGTCACTCGCGTCACGCCAGAGGGAGACATATCCCTTATACGAGTGCAAGTTTCGTCAGGGGAGGCTGCATCGCCTTCAACACGGTGCAGTCACAAGCAATTTGTCCTCGGCCTTCTTCTCGAGCCACTGATGGTGATGGAGGTTTACTGATAGATAGTGTCTTGGTGATGGCGTCTTGGCGATGGTGTCTTGGCGGGAGGGGGGGGGGGGTCGCGGTGGACTGAACCTGGTGGAAGCGGAAGAAAAAGAGGGGGGAGGAGAAGGAAAAAGGGTAATGGGAGAGTGGAAAGGGAGAGGGATGGAGGGAGTAGGAAAGAGGGCAGGGGAAAGATAGGGAGGAGTAGGAAGAGGGAAGGGGAAAAGGAAGAGAGAAGGAAAGAGGAAAAGGGAAGGGAGTGGTGGGAGAAGGAAAAGGGAGGGAGGGAGAAGGAAAAATAGCAAGGCAAGGAAGAAAAGAGAAAGAGAGGGAGGGACAAGGAAAGAGGGCGAGGAAAGAGGGAATAGAGATAAAGGGAGGAAAAATGAAAGAGGGAACAGAGATAAAGGGAGGAAAAATGAAAGAGGGGAAGAGACAGGGAGACAAATATGTAAAGGGAGAGAGAAGGAGGAAAAAGGAAAAGGGGCAAGTGAAGAAATAGAAAGGGAAGAGAGGGAAGGGGAAGAAAACAGAGGGGAAAAAAGGAAAGAGAATATAGGAGGGAAGGGAAGGGAAATAGAGGGAGAAAAAGAACGGGAGGGGGCAAGGAAGGGAAGGGGTGGCAAAAGCTTGTGAATGGCAGCTGGCGAAGAGAGGAGTGGAAAGAATTGGAGAAGCGTAAGACTTTCTTTTTCTTCTAAGGCTTTGTTTTCTTCGTCTGTCTCTTTTCTCCCTTTTCGGTCTGAGCTGAGAAAACATGCAGAGAGAGAGAGAGGGGGGGGGGGGGAGAAAGAGAGAGAGAGAGAGAGAGAGAGAGAGAGAGAGAGAGAGAGAGAGAGAGAGAGAGAGAGAGAGAGAGAGAAAGAGAGAGAGAGATCTTGCTTTCAACTGTGAGTAAACAGGTGAGTTAAGAATAACGAATGGCATAGATGAGCCAGTCATTTTCCTTCAGTTAATAATCCTGCTGAATTCAACGATCGGGACTCTCAGGTGGCCCAAGAGGAAGAGGACAACGATTTTGCCGCCCTCTCACAGAGGGAAATCGTACAACTCGTAGGAAATCTACGAAAAGAGCTGGCCTCTGCCAAAGCCCAGCTCTCGAGCTTCAAATCGATCATCGACGGACTAAGCGAAACGCGTAGTACTCTTGTCGATGCCATTGCTGTCACTGACCGTTTGGTGGTCGCACAGACAAGCTCGAACCAGGTACAGCAACGATCGATTAATTGCTCATCCCGTCCGAATAAAATCGACCAGGACTGGGCTAATAAAGTAGAAGAAAACGAAGAATTGTGTATATGGTGGGGATCTGAACACACACACACACACAAACGAAAAGTGCAACTCCAGAGCAGGTCCGACAGGAAAACAGGTCAGCTGGCAGGTACGACTGTTCCACCCCTAGGCCAAGACCTCTGCACGAGTACACCTGCACAAGTTCACTAAACCCATCCAACAACTTCTAAATCTACAAAGGAAAAAAGACGACCGAACCAGCCAGCTCCTTTGCGTCGACGGCCACAGACGCAAAATCAAGGATCCTAAGTGATGGGATCACCTCCATACTTCTACAAACCCTTATCCAGCACAGACTAAGTGTCGCGTGTGCAATCACAAGGGCCACACCCAGGAGGATTGCCTTAAAACTAAAACACTGCAATTACTGTAAAAGTAAATTCTTCACAGAGGAAAACTGTCGAGAAAGAGTTGCTGACCAGCGACAGAAAGATCTGGTTAATGCAATTGCTGCAAACGGGAAGGAAACCCTCTAAACACTGAAGTCTGTGTTAGCTCACATCCACAGTGGGTCACTTTTAACCCCAGCCTCACAGTTAGGAAGTCACCAATTCCATAACTTCTACGCCATAAAACCTAACCATCTCTTTGGTTATACTCCGCATATTCACTTTGCTCAAAATGTCCCCCAACCAGGAGGGTTCAGCAGACCAGCGCCTTACTATAGAAAAACGCATAATTTCATCTAATGTGAGAGTATTTTACACAAATGTTGGGGAACTGACGCATCAGTTTGTCAACAAGACGACGGCTGACTTTGTCTTTACTGTGGAAACCTTTTTTTGATGAGAAAGTCCCTTGTAACTATGCACGCATCCCAGGGTATTCGAACCGGATACGAAAAGACAGAAATACGCAGGGTAGACGTATAGGTCTTTGCCACAAAGTAGATCTCCAACTTCAAATAACCGAGTTCCCCCTGCCTGATGGAATAAAGTTGTTATTCTTCAAATTAGTGGTCAACAGAGAGCGCGGAATATTGTTCTGTGGGTTACAGGCGACCATCTCTTTTATTGGATTTCCTAATGCAAAGATTAGACCACCTAATGGCAACTTGCAACTGCCATCACTGTATTATTTGGCGATCTTAACCAACATAGGGTTCAAGCTACCTTCGACGAACTCATGGCAGTCAACAATCTGAACTTTGAAGACTTTACATCGTTTTGGTTCGTCATTGGATCCAGTCGTCACTGATTTCCTCCCCATACAATTAAGTGCGCCCCTCTCGGCTACGTTGGAACCTCAGAACATGAGGATGTTTTTACAAAGATAAATCTAAGGACACCAAGGGAGGATGTGAAAACACGCATCTTATGGAAATGGGAGAGGGCGAACTGGCCAGGACTTTAAGAAGCTATGACTTGCTTACAATGGAAGGACGTACTGCAGGAGAGCGTAGATGAGCAAGTAAATTCCTTTATCTCTGCCCTACTGAAGCTGCAAGATCGTTTCGTACCACGCACCACACACCTGTCAATATCATCTGATCAGCCATGGTTTGGTCCATTGTGTAAACGTGCTTCAGATAACAAATACCAAGCATGGATTCGGTACAAAAAACACCCTACAGCTAGAAACAAAGACCTCCACCGTCGGGCTGTACACCACATGCAACGCACTCAAAAATGGGCCATCCAGCAATGGGGAAAAAAATACGAAAAGGAAATTAAGAGGACAAGTAGGGAGTAAGTTGTGGTGGAATATCGTAAAGGAAAAACAAGGAAACACAAGGGAAGACACTATTCCTCCACTAATGATACACGATGGAACAATAGTGTCAAGCACACAAGAAAAGGCAGAGGCTCTAGGAAGAATTTTTTTTAAACAAAATGATTTTCAAACCCTCAAGTAAAACTACCTAAACTGCCTGAACTATGTCATAAAAAACTCGGCAACGTTTCAATCAGCAAGCATGAGATGGAAAAAAAAACTCTTACACAATATAGATGCCAAGAAAGTAACATGACCTGGTGGCATTAGTCCTCGGCTTCTCCAGAGGTGCGCTAAGGAGTTGTCATATCCCCTCACCATAATCTTCAATTCCTGTTTAACAGATGGCCAAGGTAATGTCGTCTCTGTCTGTAGAAATCTCTGTCTCTAGAAATCTATGTAGATTTCTATGTAGAAATCTATGTAGAAATCTATGTAGATTTCATAGAAATCTATGTAGAAATCTATGTAGATTTCATAGAAATCTATGTAGAAATCTATGTAGATTTCATAGAAATCTATCTAGAAATAAATTGTAGTCGTCTCTGTCTGTAGAAATCTAATCTCTGTCTGTAGAAAGGGAGACAAATTATTGCTGAAAAATCCCGACCAATATCTTTACTGTCAATCACCAGTAAGATACTTGAGAAAATAATTGCCTCTCGCCTAATCTAAACAATAAACATCTGTCGTCAAACCTGCAGTACGGGTTCCGCAAAAATCGCTCTGCTGCCGACTTGCAGCTGCTGATGATAGCCGATTGGACAGCTGCACTAGATCGAGGCCAATGCACTTGCGTTCTTTCTCTCGACATTGAGGGAGCATTTGACAGGGTTTGCCATCTCGGCTTACTCGAAAAATTGAAATGCTACGGCGTCGACAGTAATCTCTTGGAGCTGCTAAAGCACTATTTACATGGCAGACACATGAGGGTCGTACTTAATGGTAAACATTTTTCCTTCTACAATATACAAGCAGGTGTCCCTCAAGGCAACATAGTGGGCCCCCTGATGTGGAACATCTTCACCTCATGCCCGGAGCCAAAACCTTTGCAGATGATGGCACCGTCTCCATTACACACGAGCCCACCCAGCAAGATAACGCCGTAGCCAGGCTAAATGAAATACTTGCACAAATATCAGACTGGGGGGTGAAGTGGCAGGTCTCCTTTGCCCCCCAATGGTTATCGAACGATCCGAAAGTGACATCCAAGTTAACTTTCATGGAAACATAATAAGTCCACAACAGGAAATCGAAATACTGGGAACCGTCTTGACAAAAAGCTCACCTTCAAGAGCCACATTGAAAACCTTGCAAGAAGAGCTTCGCAGAAACTCGCATCCTTCAGGAGGATCAGTTGGCTGCTTGATGACAAAGAAAATGAGGTCTTTACAAGACTCAAATTCGATCGACACTGGAATACTCATGTCTTTCCTGGGGAGAAGCAAACACCACACACCTCGGTATTCTCGACAAAATACGAGAATGAGCGAAGAGGATCATCAAAGATAGTACATCAGGCCTCCCACTGAACCTAGACAGCCTTCAAAACACCGGAGAGACGTAGCTGGCTTGACGACGATGTATCACATTCATCACCAAGAAGTCCCTCACTTGCAACCAATGAGACTGCCAGGAAGGCGAGACGTGCGCACCACAAGAAGAACGGAACAAGCACCTGCAGCAATGGAGGAGCCTCGTTGTTGTACGGAACACTACTAGCGACAAGATCTCTCTTTAGATACGCAAAGTTGTGGAATGAGTTTATTAGTATTTTTGATGTTGAAGCTTACTCCTTACAAAGTTTCAAGTGTAAAGTACATGTCTGGCTAAGATCCATACATAGAGAGGCTATAATTTGTACCTCTGTACGATAAGTAAGCTTCAGCATCATAAGGTTTGACTTTAAGATAGGAATTACTAATAATGAAAACCTTTAGTCATGAAAAAATCTTTTTTAAGACCAAAACTTGCAAAAATGTAACCTGAATTATGTATTTCTTTTCAATAAAGTATATATATATATATATATCTATATATATATATATATATATATATATATATATATATATATATATATATATATATATATATATATATATATATATATATATATATATATATATATAGAGAGAGAGAGAGAGAGAGAGAGAGAGAGAGAGAGAGAGAGAGAGAGAGAGAGAGAGAGAGAGAGAAAGAGAGAGAGAGAGAGAGAGAGAGAAAGGGGAAAGAGGGAGAGAGGAGAGAGAGGAGAAAGAGAAAGAGAGAGAGAGAGAGGGGAGAAGAAGAAAGAGAGAAGAGGCAGGGAGGGAGGGAGGAGGGCAGGGGAGGGAGGGAGGAGGCAGAGAGGGAGGGAGGGAGGCAGGCGAGGTAGGCAGGGAGGCCGGCTTGGGGAGAGGGAGGGAGGGAGGAGGGAGGGAGGAGGGGTGTTGGGAGGGAGGGAGGGAGGATGGGTGTTAGGAGGGAGGGAGGCAGGGAGGAGTTAGGCAGGGAGGCAGGCAGGGGGAGGAGGGAGGAGGAGGGAGGGAGGGAGGGAGGGAGGGAGGGAGGCAGCAGAAGGGAGGGAGGGTAGGCTGGGGGGAGGGAGGGAGGCAGGGGGGGAGGAGGGAAGGGAAGGAGGGAGGGAGGAGAGGGTGTTATAGGAGAGGGAGGGAGGCAGGCAGGGAGGGAGGGAGGGAGGGAGGGAGGGAGGAGGGTGTTGGGAGGGAGGGAGGCAGGGAGGCAAGCAGGGAGGGAGGGAGGAGGGGTGTTGTGTTGGAGAGGAGGGAGAGAGAGAGAGAGAGAGAGAGAGAGGAGAGAGAGAGAGAGAGAGAAAGAGAGAGAGAGAGAGAGAGAGAGAGAGAGAGAGAGAGAGAGAGAGAGAGAGGGGCGAGGAGAGAGAGAGAGAGAGAGAGAGAGAGAGAGAGAGAGAGAGAGAGAGAGAGAGAGAGAGAGAGAGAGGGAGGGAGGGAGGGAGGGAGGGAGGAGGAGAGAGAGAGAGAGAGAGAGAGAGAGAGAGAGAGAAAGAGAGAGAGAGAGAGAGAGAGAGAGAGAGAGAGAGAGAGAGAGAGAGAGAGAGAGAGAGAGAGAGAGAGAGAGAGCGAGAGAGCAGAGAGAGAGAGAGAGAGAGAGAGAGAGAGAGAGAGAGAGAGAGAGAGAGGGAGGGAGGGAGGGAGGGAGGAGGGAGGGAGAGAGAGAGAGAGAGAGAGAGAGAGAGAGAGAGAGAGAGAAAGAGAGAGAGAGAGAGAGAGAGAGAGAGAGAGAGAGAGAGAAGAGAGAGAGAGAGAGAGAGAGAGAGAGAGAGAGAGAGAGAGGGAGGGAGAGAGAGAGAGAGAGAGAGAGAGAGGGAGGAGAGAGAGAGAGAGAGAGAGAGAGAGAGAGAGAGAGAGAGAGAGAGAGAGAGAGAGAGAAATTGCTAATAGAATAAAGCCCAAGGAACGGGCTGATATCTTGACAGTAAATGTGGCCTCCATTTCCACCGGCGGCAGCGAGTTCCTTCCATTTAAATTAACTAAAATTACCACACTAATGGCATCATTCCCGATCAAACATATATTTTCATCGGAACCGCAAGTCTGCACCTTTGCGAGACAGCACGCAGGGGGGGTCGGGTGGAGAGAAGGTGCAGAGGTAGGGAAAGGGTGAAAGGGTTGGGGAGGGGTAAAGTAAGGTAGAAATGAACGTTAAGAAGGTAGGGTTGAGGGCGAGGCAGGAAATGAGGAGGGAAGGAAAGCAACCGGAATAAAAGAGAGCTAGAGAGAGAACGAAGGAACTGACAAGAGCAGAAGTAAGAGGAGAAAAGAGGGAAGTAGAGGAGATGGGAGTCTTAGATGAGGGGTGGTGGGAAAGGCCAAATAAGGGGGAAGGGTGAGAGCGTTTTAAGGAGGATAGGGAGTGTGGGGAGACGCGAAAGGGCCGGAGGAAGACGAGACCCAGTTCCCTCCATCGATACAGTCTCCCTTAACTGTCCCCAGCACGTGGGTGGGCGACTCTGACATTTAACCGTATAGGCTCCCCCGCATAGAGTGTGGTGAGGCGTGGTGGTTATGGTGCGAGGAAAACGTTGTGGGGATGGTGATCGTACTTAGAGTATTAGTGGTCACGGGCTAGTAGCAGGTTGTAGCGCGGGTGGTTTTATTGCTCTCCTGTGGTGGACGGGAAACGGCGAGGCAGCGTTGATAGCGTGATTTAGGGTGGTAGCTGTGGTGCCGGAGGAGATGGTAGTGCAGGTGCTTCAGGGGGCTGGTGATAGGGGTCAATTTTCGGTTCAAAACCATAGATACAAGTGCATGGTGGTATCAGGATGAAAGGATGTGATAGTACTTTTAATGTAAAAAAAAAAAAAATGATGATATACTAATTGCTGTTACCACAGGCATTGATATGTGATAGCATTAATATTACTGGTGCAATGATGAATACAGTGATGAAGACGCCGATACTCACGACTGCATTGCGAGGGATTCGGTGAATACATTGGCCGTAGCGTGAATCCTCATGAGGCAGCATGAATTGTCATCCCAGTCATTCAGATAATCGCTCCCCGAGACCGAAAATGTAATGGTGGTAATGCCGAATGCAACGTTTGTTTATGTGAAAGGCCAAAGTTTGTTAATGTGAATAGAGTTGTTACAGAAGTTAGGGAACAATGCCGTAGTGCCTGTAGAAGCGTAACATCGGCGGCTGCACGGGAAGCTTTTATTCTACACACTGATGGTGAAAGTAGTGGCAGACGTGGAAATACAGACAGCCCCTGCGATGCTACAGTCGCGAGTTATGGCGGCCCATCAGTATCAGAGTCCCTGTAATGCTCTTGGCAAGGATGAAAAGCGTGTCCTATGGCTTGACGATGAAGGCAAACCGAATAATTGTGGCATTACAGTGGTAGTTATGGTAGCAGCACGACTGCAGGTGGCGCGGTGACACACACACAGTTCTCCTTTAAGCAGCAGCAGCGGCAGCAGTAGGAGGAGGAGGAAGAGGAGGAAGGGAGGAGAAAAGAGGAGGAGGAAAGGGAGATGAGGGAAATAGGGAAAGGTACAGGGAGATGAAAGTAAGAGAAGGAGAAAGAGTGAAAGAGGCAGAGGTTGGTCGTGGAGGGAGGGAAGCTAGGAAAGGGTGCCGTTCCCTTCACCCTTCTACCCTCGTGCCAGCCCCACACTCACACCCCGATGCACGTCCTCACCCCCCCCCCCCACGCCTACAACCTGTTACCACACCCTTGCGTACTGCCCCACACTGATATACCCCTTCCCTACACAAACGTATCACACAAAGCATCCCTATTCTTGATAAATATTCTCAATCTTACTTTAATGCAATCGACTCATATCTTTTTATAATGTAACCCCAAATCTTTCTCAAACAGCTCTTCGCATTAACAGTTCTGACCTTTTTATCTTTAAACACCGCCCCTTCACACGCACTTTCCTCACACTATAACTCATCTCACACAACACTCACACTCACAAGCACCTCCGTCAGCCACTCACACCCTCTCCGGCTATCCCTTGTTCTTTCATCCTATCCTCACCCTTATCTGGAGTCACTCATACATGGACCTTCACTAAACGGTTTCCTTCACCGTCACTCTCCTCCCTCAATACACTATTGCTTCGCCGCGCTTCACTTTCACACTTCTCCCTCATCACACTATTGCTCCATCATTCTCATTTTCACTCTTTCTCATGCATCACCATCACACTGCCTCCCGGAATCAGCCCTGTCCTTCTATAACCCCACTCACTGCCCGGCCGAGCCACGACTCAGATCCCGCCCACATTCCCATCCCGCCCCTATTTCCATCTCCAAACATTCCCATTCCGCCCACATTTCCATCCCATCCAGTCCCATCTCGCCTACATTCTCATCCCGTCCACACACACATTCCGCCTACATTTCCATCCCGGCCACATTCCCATCCCATCCAGAGTCCCATCCCGCCCGCATTCCCATCCCGTCCCTGCATCCAGAGTTGCATCCCTGAGCTCGCACTTTCTGTTGTTGCTCTCATGCCATTCTTAACACTTTAACACCGAGTCTCAACACCCGTTCGCTTCCCACACTGCCAGCCTCGTCCCCACCGCAGCCGCCCCGTAATGAGCTCTCTTTCCCCAAGCTGCATGTAAAAGCCTACCCTTTTCTTGCACGTTTAATAGCCATCGATCTCTGCGTAACACTGCCGTTAGGTCCGCTCGCTGGAGGAGGCGTACATTTGGGTTGAGTGACACGACCCTCCGGCAGCGTCCCCACCTGTCCGAGGGGAGTACCCGGGTCGTGGCTGGCATTTTGGATATGCTTCCTGGACCCTGGGTAGTTAGGAACACGCGTCTGTTCCTACCTGCTGTAGTTCATGGATCGTTATTAGATTTTTACATTTAGATATAAAGCTGATTCGAATATCTGTGTGTTATGGATATTATCTTCGAAACGTTTAATGCTGCGTTGAGTAATATTGTGGCTACATAGTTGCTGTTTAAGTATTCAAATTGGTACGTTTCTAAACGGTCTGAAGCCGATGAGTTTTTCCTTGTCGGGTTGCAAGAACGTTTCACTCCACTTGCTGACGTCAAAGCTTCCTGGTCCTGGCTGCAATTACTGGTGTAAAAAATATGAATATCGTAGGGCTGAAGACGGGGCTAACAGAGCTTAAGTGATATTCTAAATGCATAAATGGAACAGTGATCCTACTAAGGTATACAAAGAAACACAAAGAAATATTTTCTGTGTTACATTGCAATATGCACACCTATCGTCATTAGCACACAAAGTTAGACTCACAAAAACGCAGTTTAAGCCACCACAAACTTCTAAAGTTCTTGTACAATGGAGTATCTCAATAAACCCCAATCGCACACCAAAAGGATGTTCCTAAACAGGCCTGCTAGGTAGAGATAATTTATTTTTTAATGCATCAAGTTATCATTACAAAAGATTATTGATATTCTCAGATTGCTGCCTGCCTAGAAATCACTGAAAACCAAACGTGTTATTTGCAACTAACTGAAAATGCATTTTTTCGGTATTATCACAGGAGTTGTCAGTTGCAACGTTTAAAAACAGTTTTCTAAACTTTCTTTGCCCTTGCACGCAATATACCACAAAAATGCAACTTTTTTTAACAGCCTCGACCCACTTACCTCCTTGGGTATGAGGCGGTGAAAATTTTGAATTCGTGTTATGCACTTTCCGAAAACTGCTCGGATATTCGTGACGTAGGTTGTCAGTGCGTGATTATTTGCCTTTTGACATTAATACATCTTGCATAGATCTGTTTAAATCATCGTAGAAAAAACATACAGAGCAATACGTCGTAAGTAATATCTGCATGAAAAATACAGTTCATGAATCTTCATTCTACAATTTAAAAAAAATACTGTACCAGTAAGATACCAAAGGAACATGAAATCCGTTATTCCAGTAATTATGAATTACTGTTTAACTTACATTTTTTGTGTATTTAGCTCTGGGAATACGCCTTAGCTACATGCAAGCTGCGCAAACTCTTCTTATGATATTAAACAGTTTGCTTGTTTTTTTTATCAACACTATAAGGGTCTGGGTGATGTTTCTAAGTTTCAAAAAATTCAGCTGTGATTTTCAGCATAAATACAGAGCGCTGTTGACAGAAGGGAGAGTGCAGCTGGGTTTGCACTTCTGGCTGGTCAGTTTAGAGCTATAGCAAAAATATACACATACATGGTTGTACTGTAGGGATATGTGTGTGTGTGTGTGTGTGTGTGTGTGTGTGTGTGTGTGTGTGTGTGTGTGTGTGTGTGTGTGTGTGTGTGTGTGTGTGTGTGTGTGTGTGAGTGAGTGAGTGAGTGAGTGAGTGAGTGAGTGAGTGAGTGAGTGAGTGAGTGAGTGAGTGAGTGAGTGAGTGAGTGGGTGAGTGAGTGAATGATTGTGTGTGTTTGCGTGTGTGCCTGTGATGATTTTCATAAATAATTATCGCCATGAATTACTATTTAACCATCGTGCATTGCTTGTTTTTTTCCTTCATTTTTATTCGCCATTATTCACTATCACATTCAACCTGAACTTTTCCCAACATGAATGCATCACTAACTAGAATTTCCTCAAAATTAATAAACGAATCTGTATAAACGACTCAGTCAATCAAGTAAACGGAAACGGATATATTTTTTCTATTCTTTCTCTCTCTATCTCTATTTCTCTCTCTCTCTCTCTCTTTCCTTCTTTCACTCTCTCTCTCTCTCTCTCCCTCCCTCCCTCTCTCTCTCTCTCTTTCTCTCCCTCTCTCTTACTTTCTATCTCTATTTCTCTCTCTCTCTCTTTCTCTCCTTCCCACCCTCCCTCTCTATCTCTCTCTCTCTTTCTTTCTCTCCCTCTCTCTCTCCCCCCCCCCAACCCTCTCTCTCTCTCTCTCTCTCTCTCTCTCCTTCCCTCTCTCTCTCCCCCCCCTCTCTCTCTCTCTCTCCTTCCCTCTCTCTCTCTCCCTCTCCCTCTCTCTCTTCCCCCCCTCTCTCTCTCTCTTAACAATAAGATCCCTTGGAGCATCCACTGCGAACTTTGCCCCACTTATCGTGTCGTCCCATCTCTCTGGTCGTGCCTTCTGTCTTTTCTCGTTCGCCTGGCATGGCCACGGGGAAGA
>NC_091555.1:33693993-33698993 GCF_042767895.1 Penaeus vannamei
CTACTTCGGCGAGTAACAATGGGCACCGTTATCACAGGGGCGCACGACGAGGAAGTGGAAGCGAGGAGGTACACAGGCGACGCTCTGAACCCTCACCTTATCTTAACCAAATGTTTCTCGGGCCGGCCGCAATTCTCATCAACTTGTACAAAAAATTATGAAAAAAATATGTGAGTGATAAAGGTGTCATCTCTCGAGGAAGGTTTTATCAATCGACGTGTCAAATGATGATGTATGATAGGCGTCCAACAGTCTAGTGGTAAGTCGAGAACACGAACAAACGTTCAAAAAGAGAGAAAAAAAAAATAAGAGAAGGTTCACAACAGTGTAGTAAACACCTGACTAGAAGAAGCCATCGCAAAAACAGATCGGAAAGATCTGTTTTTTGCCTCTCCTGTTTTTATTTTTTCCATAAAGGAGGGAACACACTCCGCTAAGTACAAGGGGTGGATGTCATTTGCATATGGCGTGAAGGTAGTGCATGCTTATGTGCTTGCAAGTGAAATGAACTAACACGAAACTGCAACCCAAGTATGGGAGAAAATAGAACTTTCTCCAAGGAATTAATGCATACCTACGAAAATATGTAATTGAGATTTGAAATAATCAAAAGTAGAGACTTTCTCACCAAGTATATACATATTACTAAAGGCTGCCGTATCACCGATTCCGAAAAGAGCCGGCCATTTTAATATCAGCCTAATTGCAGATGATAAAATATACCATTCCACATACTAATTCCATCCATAAATTCCTCCAGATACGTAGGATGGAGAGAACGAGAGAGAGAAAGAAAGAAAAAAAGCGAGAGGAAGAAGAGAAGAAAAGATAGACGGGGTGGGGGGGATGAGAAAGAGAGAGAGAATAAATGAGAGACGGGTGAAACAGAGTAAGGGGAGACAGATGGAACTGAACTGACTTGAGAGGTAGAAAAGAAAAATGTGAATCAGCGAGAAAAGATTCAGAAATGCAGAGCACATGAACGAAAATAATGATAAAAAATAAACAAAGAAAGGCTGAACAGAGACAGATCAAGAGCAAGAGAGTGAAAATGAGAGAGAAAGAAATTCTGGAGGCAGTCGACGAGTGATACATCTTACACGCCTTAAGCAATATACGTGGTTTTAGAGTCTTGCAAATTGCATTCATTACTCGCTTTTTTCAAAGTCTTTTTCCAAGTTCATTCTTTTTCCCCCTTTGGGTGTGTTTCTCGAGAAGTTTTCATCTAAATTCACAACATCATCCGCCAGAACAAGCGAGATTAATTAATATTTTACAACGATGTTTGGCATATACCTTAAAAACGATGATGATAACAATAATGGTGATGATGATGATTATGATGAGAAGATAACGATAGAAATGATAGGAACGACAATAACAACAACAACAAATAATAACGAGAATGATATCAATGATGATAACAAAAAATGAAAATGATATGAGGAAAAACATTAATAACAACAGCAATGATTTTAATAATAATAATAATAATTAACAATAATAATAACACTAACAATAACATTAGTAACAACAAAAATAATGATAATATAAATAATATTATTAATAATGATAATGATAGCAATAATGATAATAGCAATAATAACAATGACAATAGGAGTGATGATGATGATGATAACATTAATACTACTAATAACATAAACAGTGATAATAATAATAATAACTATAATGAAAGTGAAAATGACAACGAAAATGAAAATAATTATGAAAATGATAATTATGATAACAAAATTAGTGATAATAGTGATAATGATAATAGAATGAATAGTAATAGTAATAACAGTAAAAAACAATAATAATAGCAAGAAGAATAGTAATTGAAATTATAATGATGATGATAATAATGATAACAATAATTATTATTTCAACAATAATAACAATGATAATAATAATGATAATAACACCAATTATAATAATAATAATAGACATAATAAGAATAACATATAATAATGATAATGATAATAACATAAGAATAATAATGATGATACTAATGATGATAATGATAGCATTAATGATAATGATAATAACAATAACAATAATGATGATAAACATAATAATGATTACAATTTCAACAAAATGAGTATTAGCATCAAATATACAAATAATGATTATATAAACTAGCGTGGCCTGTGGAAATTCCAGCGAACAACAACAACAAAAAAGAAAGAAAAAAAGAAAAATAGCATTTTCCCTTCCTCTCTCCCTCTTTCTCTTTCTCGCCTCCTCTCCCCCTTTTCCTCTCCCTCGTCATCTCTTTTTACCTCTACCTCTACGTTTCCATTTCCCTTTCTGCTACTCGCTCTCACTTCTCCCTTCATTAAATTGACTCCAACCCTCACACTTCAAACCCTACATCTACTCCTCTCCTCTGCTCCCTTAACCTCCCCCACTTCCTTCGCCCCCTTATCCGAATCCCTCCTTCCCCTATTTCCCTTTTCTTTCCGAGCTCCGTCTCCTCCGTCACCCTCTCCTCTTTAAATTCCCTCCGATTTCCTTGCCTTTTCCCCTTTTCCTTGAAGCTCCCTCCCCTCCCTTTCTGTTCCCCTTTTCCTAAAGCCCCCTTTTCTTCTCCCTACGCCTTTCTCCTTCTCCTCCTACCTTCCTTCTTAACTCCCCGTAAGATAGTCGTGTAAATAATGAATGTGCATAAACAGAGGGTCTCACTACTTCAGTGATGTGTGCTTGCCTCGAAGAAGAAAAATGCTCATGATAATAGTAACAATGATAATAAAAAAGACAGAATAGAGTTCCAAAAGATTTGTATGTGTGTTTGCGTGCGTTCGTGTGTGTGTGTTTGTGTGTATGTGTGTGTGTGTATGTGTGTGTATGTGTGTGTATGTGTGTGTTGAAAAATAGTTACAGTTATTATTAATACTATTATTAGTAGTATTATTACCAAAATTAGTATTAGGTTATCATCGTCTTTATTATCGTTACTGTTTCTTCTAATTATTATTGTAATTATCACTCTCATTATCGTCATTTTTATTATCCGGATATTTTTATTATAGTTATTATCTCTTTTTTGTAACACGATTGTCGTCATTATTACTGTTATAATATTTTTGTTATTATAATCGTCATTATTTTTGCTATCATCCTCATTATCATCGTTATCATGTCATTATTATTGTTACCATAACTATCATCATCGTCATTATCAATATTATTATTACTGCTGTTGCTATTATTAACAAAAACAGTTCCTTACTCTTTCCTTCCCCTTCCTCTTCATTTCCCATTTCCCTTCATCCTCCACCTTACCTCTTTTCTTTTCTTTTTCCTTCCCCCTTTCTGCACCACCATCCTATTCCTGCCCCCTTCCCTTCCCTTTCCAATTCCCTTTCTCCGTCCATTTCCCCGTTTGCTTTACTCCTTCCCTGCTCTATTTCTTCCCCTCCCCTTCCCTCTTCCCCTTTCCTGCTCAATTTCCTCCTCCTACCTTTCCTTCCCTCTTCCCCTTTCCTGCTCCCTTTCCTCCCACCCCCCTTACCCCTTTCGCTTCTCATTCTCCTTCATTTCCTTCTTCCTCCTCCCCATTCCCCTTTTCCATTTACTTTCTTCCCTTTCCCTCTTACCACTTTCCTTCTTCCCCTTCCCTTTCCTCCTCACCTTATGCCTTTCCTCCTCCCTTTTCTTCCCCTTCCCTTTCCTCCTGCCTTTTCTTTCCCTTCCCTTTTCTTCCCCTTCCCTTTTCTCCCCCTTCCCTTTCCTCCTGCCTTTTCTTCCCCTTCCCTTTCCTCCTCCCTTTTCTTCCCCTTCCCTTTCCTCCTCCCTTTTCTTCTTCTCTTTCCCCTTCCGCTTCCCCACCCCTGCAGACACGGGCCACCTCCTCCCCAGCCCCCCGCGAGGCCTTGGGCAGTATTGAGGTCATCTCCAGCTGGGGATTAATCGCTCACACACCATTCATTTCACACGAATCTGCGGCGAAGATCCGAACATTAAACAGCTCAAGGGCTTTATTTACGTCGAACACGTACATATTCGTTTTTTTTTTTTTCTCTCTCTCTCTTACGCATATATGCACACACTTCAGGACTCTCGCATACATATACTTGTGTGTATATGTACGTACTTACATGCATGAATAGACATGTATACAAACAAGCATGGGTTCGTATACGTAAATGAAAATAAGTAAATAATAAAAAAAAAGTAAATGAAAATCCAAATATTTACACATATACACATACACACACACACACACACACACACTCTAACTCGGCCTGGGTCTTCCTCACGGCCGTCATTTATCCGCCTTCATACCAAGCCCTTTCCCTTAGCTACTGTTTGCACGCCCATTCACGTCCGATATTAAACTTAAAACTAGGGAGCCAAACAGGAGGTGTATATGTACACACGGTCTAATTACGAAACTCGTACCAGGAGCCACCGGCAAGTATCGTGTCATCTGTGCAAACTTAATGAAAGAGCCAGCAGTTGGTGAACGCAGTTATATCATTATTGATATGGAATAATTAGTTTCCTAATGGAGTTACACAGTCAGTTCGTCCGCTTGAATGTAAACACTTATTTTAAAATTGTCCGCGAAACGGAAGGGGCGAATGGCATGTCTGAATCCGCATAACATGGCAGGACGTGAGATGGAAAGAAAAGTCATTGTTTTCAATACTGCGCAAAGAGTATCTAATAAATTCGCAGGCGGTGCGAGTGAGATATGTTCACCTCGATTTCACACAAAAAACGAGAAATTTAAGAGCATCATAGTCTATTACGGAAAGACATTTAATGTTGCATCAAACCAAAAATTGAATTATTTTATTTTTATTTTTTCAGAATACAAACGTATTTCGGAATTTAATTTTTATAAGAAAACGACTGTGAATGGAATGTTACAAAGAATAACTTTGGACGCAAATATTGCATTAGAGATTAAGATAAGAAACCATCTACTATCTCGACGAAATAATGAAATAAAACAATTAATGCCGTCAAATAAAAAGTTTTATTTATAAGAA
>NC_091555.1:33723993-33733993 GCF_042767895.1 Penaeus vannamei
CCGCGATGCTAGATTATCAGTTAAATTGTCACACAGTACAGATAATAAGAAGAAATAAAATGTGAATATTGTTGCATTATCAGGCAGCGGTCTTTATAATGGTTATGCAGGTATTAATTCAGTGTCTATTAGAGAGTGGCTTATAAAGAGAGCAGGTGGTTATCATCGCAAAGTCTATCAAGAGGTAACATTACGGAAGGATACATGGATGTTATTCCACTACCTTCTACAGTTGTGAATTTATAGAAAGGGTTGTGGTTTAGATTTTCAATGGATAGCAAATGGCGGCGCTGCAGGTGATTGTAAAAGCCCATCAATACAGGTGGTGCAGGTGGCTGTAATCTTCCATATGACGAAATGTGCCGTGTTTACATAGCCAAATAAGAGGACGGAGGGAGAGAGGGCGACAGGGGTGTGAGGCCGAGGAGAAGTGAGGGAAGGCACGCTGTGTCGGGGAGGCGGGAGGGATAGCAAGGAGTCCGTCGGGATGGCGCGATTCTAGAAAGGGGGAGCGAGAGGTCAAGGGGCATTAGAACGGCGAGGAGAAGGAGCATTAGAACGGCGAGGGGAAAGGGCGTCAGAACGGCGAGGGGAAGGGGCGTCAGAACGGCGAGGGGGAAGACAAGGGATGAAGGGGAACAAGAAATGCTACGAGAGACACCAGGACCGAAGCTTCACTCACCATGAACGCTGTCGGTTGACTTGGCTTGGGTGTAATCACTTGATGGCATTGTCGTATTAAGACCTAGAACAGGAGTGTGACGAACCAGGTCATTTCAGACATGTCAGGCTGGGTTTCCTTTACCATGGACGCTATTAAAAATCATTATACATGCACTTGCCAATTTTACAAATCATGCGACATGTGCTGCTTTCATTACATTATCAAATGCATATTATATACGGACAAACATTTTACTGTGGTAGCGAAATAGGAATGTTGTTTTATAACCTGTGCAACTATGTAAGACCTGCAAGTACGTCTATAACTCCCTGCTAGATATATTGGTACGTGGCTGATTAATAGGCCTATAAAAACGTCAAGTTTCGTTTCGTAAGCAATACACGACTGTACCCATAGCATCACAATAATTCAGAAGATATTTGTATGCGTTTGTTAACACGGCATCTAGCTCAGCAATCCGGTTATCTCAACACACAACTTGAACCCTCTTGTGCATATGCGTCGGCTGGAATATAATGAAATCCATTGCAGCTGCCACTCCTACGTCTGTTCCGCCAATACGCGCCCGTTGAGGCTGGAATAATTCAGGGAAAGATCACTGGTCCTGAACGATCAATCTTCTCTGTCTTGTCCGAGCTTCAGGGCTCTTTTCTTTTCCCTTCTTGTTCTTCCTTTCTCGCTATCCTATCTCCTTTTCTCATTCCTTATTTTTAACAGTCACACCTTTATTATTATAACGTATATAGGACATGAAGATCCGTTCTACAAATATTCAAGGTGCGCCTCTAAGTCATTTCATTGGGTTGAAATATAAAATTCCTATGCGTGTACGACTGTCTGCGTAATGTCTTTCAGATGAAGGTTGTATGAAAAAGGAAATTCTGGAATTGCAAAATCTACACAAAGAGATTATACTGCAGGTGTTATCGCTCTACGCCTTACAGATCGACCTTCTAGAAAAAGAAGCTTGGAATCATAGCTGACTAGAAATAATATTAGCGATGGATGTAGTTTTGTAGAGCCGTCAGTAAGGGTGATGTAGGAACTCGTGGTCATGCCAGTCGTCACGCGAAGACTTGTGTAAGGTAATGTATTCAAATTACGGAAAAAAAACAACCAAAAGATAGATTACGGAGAGGAGAGAAAGGTTAAGTGGAGATGTGAGGAAGCTGCAAGTGGTAGTTGAAGGGAATACGAGAGTAAGGGTGAGGGGTGGGGGTGTCAGTGACGAGACGGACTTAAAGAGTGCGTGGTAGATTAAAAAAAGTGTAAACAAGGTGCTTTAAGAACTATAAAAGATGAATCATAAAGTGATATGTGAGAGAAACTTGAACAGACAAAAGAAGCTTGAGAAGCGAATAAAAGTCAAAAGAGCGGACGAGTGAAGGCTTCACTCACCAGGGATAATGCCGGTGGATCATGAGTGCATGTAATCACTCTGTCATAGCTGCGTTATGACCTAAAAAGGCACTCTGGCCAAGTAAGCCACTTCAGACAGGATAAATGGGGATTTTCATGTCGACTCATGGTGGCTCATGTCGAATATGTGTGCTTCGAAACTCATCTGATCGAATTTGATACCTATGCTCCGGCTGGTTTTATGTATCACTCACTGAGCTGTGCATTGGAAGTGGTACTTTTACTGCGTTTTAGTTGAAACAAGCGTTGGTTTAGAGTGATCTTGACTAGCTGATTATGACTGAGAAACATTACTTTAAATGCCGCAAATTCAGTTTCTGAATGCATACTAATTAAATTCCTTTTCTTAACTGCATCTCGCTCTAGTCTTGTAGTTAGTCATTCTCATGCCATCTTGTTCAGCAGTATGGGTTTTGTAATACAACCTCAACAACGCAAGCATGCCATGTACGTTTGGTTGTTAAGCCTATGGTGTCAACAGTAGCGCCACTACACAAACTCTATGAAGACTTTCATTTGTACAAGGGAAGCGCCAAAAACATATCCTTCAACACTTTCATTATACATTTTTATCTATGAATATTTATCAAGAATAAACAACAGGTTTCTATTCATCAAAAATACTATATAACTATACCTTCATTCCTTTAAGAGAACTATTATATAGATAGATGATATTCATCTGATTACCACTGACATTGCAGTTTTAAAGATGATAAACACATAGCTACCATCTGCTTACTACAAACTAACTTTATGGAAATGCTATGGGCTTTGATCTCAGTCCATACCACCTGGCGGCGCTGCAGGTGGTTGCTGAAAGCCATCACTGCAGGTCGCTGCAATCGCCCAGCTGCCACAAGGCCATCCATCTCACGTTAACGGAAGTCAGGAGGTCAAGAGACGAAAGGAGAATAAAAAAAAAAGTCTTCGCGACGGACGAAGAAGGAGAAGACAAGGTGTGACAAGTGAGCGCAAGGGGAGGAATGGAGTAAGGAATCGGAGGAAGTGCGAATAAATAGAGGAAGCGAGAAGATGCGACTAGGAAAGTGCAAGGAGGAATTCACTCACCATGGATACTCTCGGTTGACCTGGAGTGATTATAGGCATTCGCGAGCATGGCTGGGTTATGACCTAGAACGGAAGTTTGACGAAACGCGTCACTTGGAGAAGCCAGCAGACTTTTTATTGATCATATCAGTATATCTCTTATTATATATAGGCCACTTGATCAAAAATATAACACTGCAAGAGATGTTAATGATTAAAATAAAGGAGGAAAACAAGTAAGTCTTTGGCATAAGAATCCACGAGGTGAATAGGTAGACTGAAGGGGTACAGGTAGGGTAGAGGGGGGGGGGGCACAAGGAAGTCACTCACCATTGATACTGTCGCTATTCCCGGAGTGCATATAATCGCTGGCTGACAGGGCCATGGTATGACCTAAAAGGGAAGTTGGGAGTCAGAAGGGACAAATGGCTGCGTGTTGACCTTATGGCGTCTTGCTCTATTTCTCCGTCTCTCTCTCTCTCTCTCTCTCTCTCTCTCTCTCTCTCTCTCTCTCTCTCTCTCTCTCTCTCTCTCTCTCTCTCTCTCTCTCTCTCTCTCTCTCTCTCTCTGTTTCTCTCACTCTCTCATCCCAACCCCCCTCTCTCTCTCTCATTCTCTCCCTCCCTCCCTCCCTCCCTCCCTCTCTCTCTCTCTCTCTCTCTCTCTCTCTCTCTCTCTCTCTCTCTCTCTCTCTCTCTCTCTCTCTCTCTCTCTCTCTCTCTCTCTCTCTCTTCCCTTCCTTCCTCCCCCTGCTCTCTTTCTCTCTCTCTCTCTCTCTCTCTCTCTCTCTCTCTCTCTCTCTCTCTCTCTCTCTCTCTCTCTCTCTCTCTCTCTCTCTCTCTCTCTCTCTTTCTCTCACTCTCTCATCCCAACCTCCCCCCTCTGTCTCTTTCTCTCCCCCCTTCCCTCCTTCCCTCCCCCTCTCCTCTCTCTCTCTCTCTCTCTCTCTCTCTCTTCCCTTCCTTCCTCCCCCTGCTCTCTTTGTCTCTCTCTCTCTCTCTCTCTCTCTCTCTCTCTCTCTCTCTCTCTCTCTCTCTCTCTCTCTCTCTCTCTCTCTCTCTCTCGCTCTCCCTCTCTCTCGCTCTCTCTCTCTCTCTCTCTCTCTCTCTCTCTCTCACACACACACACACACACACAAGATGCTCTGAAGAAGCAATACAGCGAAATGTTCCCTTGTTCTTCTCTTCATTGTGTTATTCACACACACACAAACACACGCACACACACACACACACACACACACACACACACACACACACACACACACACACACACACACACACACACACACACACACACACACACACACACACATGCATGTTTATATTGTTGCAGATAAGCGTCATCAGCATGCCCCAAACTGCTTACATAATGTTTGAAAAGGACCCTGAAATGATGACATACATGTAATGCAACCAACTCTTCTTTGATTGCAAAAGACTTTCTGCAAGAAATGTAGTTTCCGTTAGTATATGCAGATGATTTGTGTGCCAGAACAAACCAACAAAAACAAATCTCTGGAATACATCTTTTCTTTCTACTCTGTGTACCGTCTGTTCTTACAAAATAATGAAAAAGGGCATACTTCTGCTAGTCCAACATAACGATATGCAATTATGCTCAAATTATTTACGAATGGTATGTATTTTCTACCATGCGGGCACAAGATTGCTACCGCGCTATCTTTTACAGGTTTAATTCAGAGCGTGCTTGGATTTGTCATATTACATCATACTAAATAGCAGACATAATGATCTTTAATGATGGATATTGTATTGATTAGTACACCTCTAATCATGCCTCATAGAACTTCTAAAAAGAAAGCACAATAATAAATAACGGAGAAAGAAATGGACAGCGAAACCGAGGAAGAGGTGGAATTACTTTTGAAGGAATGAGCAACAAGAGAAAGAAAAGAGAAAACACTGTAGGTACAAAGAAATATAAAGAGCGAAGGAGGGCAATAACTTCGGCAAATGAAAGGAGGCGCGAGGAATAATTTGAAGTTTAAGGGCCATTATAAGAGATATAAGGAGTTACGAAATACGAGTGCTGCAGGAAAATACCAAGGTCGGGAGGATGAGGAAGAGAGGATACACTCACCATGAATACTACTGGTTGACATGGAGCGCAAGTAATCATTGAAGTTAAGACCTAGAATGGAAGTTTGACAAGTCACGTCACTTTCGAACGTTCAGGTGATATTTTGCTCGTGGTCGTTCATTGTCGATGAACATGGCGCTTCGACAATCACCTAATGTAACTGGCGGCTAATGCAACGCCCGACAAATGACATATCACTAAAAGGGCTTATATAATCGGTTCATGCAGTAAATGTAAGTATTGTAGATGAGGCCTTACGACTCGTACCTTTGTACAATGCCCACTGCTAGATTAAACAGCCTGTTTTTAATATTCAGAGCAAAAGAATATATATAAATATATATATATATATATATATATATATACATATATATATATATATATATATATATATATATATATATATATATATATATATATTATATATATATATATATATATATATTTTTTTTTTTATTTTTTTTTTTTTTTTTTTTTTTTTTAACTGTACGTCCTGCAATGTCTTTACAGGCAAGTAACTGTAATTTATAGATTCATCGTTGAAGAGATCCCTTTATTTCATTTTACGTATTATGTTATGTGATCTCCAGTTTATATTTTCACTAAAACAATTGGCAATGATGATATACTTTGATACATGGCAACATAACGATGACATTTTACCAGGTACAGTATGTGTAGAACTGAAAAAAGACACTATGCAAAAGTGAATACAGTATATGAAAGTGTATATAGTATATGAACCGCAGTAAAGACATGGAAGGGAAACACGGATGACAACATGTTGAAAATACGTAGTTATGATCTGGCATACTGGAGCGTTGCCATGCTTCTTCCAGTCTCTCCTGCTCTCTTGGCTCGGATACAAATACATCTTTTTTTTTGCGTTACTTGCCTGAGAGTTGTAAATGTTCGTTTGATGAAATGCTCTCTTGTCTAGTATGAGAATTTTGGCTTATAAATTCTGCATATTAGAATCGAGAACACTACACTGATTGTTTTTTAATATCGCTAATACTGCAATCTATATTTTTGTAATAAAATAGCGAAAAGGTAATTAGAGACAGATAATCGCATGAGCCGACGAAAAGTTCGACTTATATCACTTATCTCTGTCTAGAAACTTTAGACAACATCTTTGCAGCCATAGCCAATGATGTGGAGAAAGGAAAATACATTATTTGCCGCCTTTGTTAAAAGAACGGCAAGTCGACACCCATTAACACAGGATTTACAAAAGAGAATGATAATGAATAATAATGGCAATTTCAAATTTGAAATACTTCACAGAAAGAAAGAATATTTCACACAAAGTCTAAAGGTCTTACGGAAAGAGGTAAAGAATGCGAGATGGAGACCATTGACATAGGCAGTGCAGGTGGCCGTAATCACGCCACTTGTCGCACAACAATCAAAGGACATTGAGGGAAACACAATATCATTAAAAGACACATAAGTGTTTTTGTTTGATAAGTAAATGTCTTGAAATAGGTTTAGCTGCCTCCATTCTCATTAAAAACACATATTAAAATGATTATACACGAGTAAGAAGCGCAGAATAGCGTGAAGGGAAAGAGTGACGAAGGCTTCACTCACCATGAATACTATCAGTCGACCTGGAGTGCTCATAATCACTCGTTAGCATATCTGCATTATGACCTAGAACGGAAGTTTGATGAGCCATGTCACTTCAAGTAAGAGAGATAGCATTAAGTACTACATACATCATCATTATAGCCGGTGATACGTATACGTCACCTAACATCTACATGGAATTATCAGTCATATTCGCGACAGGGAAGATGGTGGGGGAGGTGGGGAGGGGGTGGGGGAGGAGGGAGAGAGTGATGGAATTCACTCACCAATAATAGTGTCAGTTGACCTGGCGTGCCTGTAATCGTTCGCTGTCATACCTGCGCTATGACCTAGAACGGAAGTTGTTCACCATGTCGTGTTATTTATATATATATTTAAAAAATTCGAGTCAAGACATATTATACCAGAGAATGATTTAGGGGAAAATTAGCAAATTGGTAATAGCAAAGAATCTGATGTTCTTATCGATTTTTACACTTCCTTTCGAGATGTTTTTGTTAAATTGGGCAATTTGACAATTATACTGATATTATAGAGATGTTAATTTCATTGCAGTTTCTACAGGAAAGCTTAAAGGACGTCCATTTAGTATCGCACTAATTACTACCTGTTTTACATTCTGTTCCAGAATGGCACTGCAGGTGGCTTTACGGGCCTATCAGTAAAGGTAACTATAAATGTGGCACTGCTACGTGACACTTTGCGTAAGGGTACAAGGAGGGTATAACAGACCCCTTAGTAACAGGACCTGAGAGGAGAGTAGAAAAGGACTTATAGGTTACTTTTAAGGGCATGTGGTCCAGGGAATGGAGATGATGTGGTATAGGCAGAAGCGACCACTAGAAATGGACAGAATGCATTTTGAAAACCACAGGATAAGTATGAGTATGAAATGGGGAAGGGGCGGGGGGGGGGGTGATGGGAATCGGAGGATACATCAGGAGGGAAAGAGTGACGTAAGATTCACTCACCAAGAACATTATCGGTTGACCTGGAGTGCATGTAATCGCTTGCTGTCATAGGCGCGTTAAGACCTAGAATGAAAGTCTCACTCAGCGTTTCATTGTTGGATATATGTGATGTTTCGACGCCCATTAAGCATAACACGTAAAATCATTTTCGAATTGAGAAACTGCAAGTCTTGTATTGATCCACAGTGAGAAGAACAGGTGTTACTTAATGCACCTGAAACATGATGCTGGAATTTATGTATCGTTGACGATAGTTTGGAACAAGTGTCATAACAGAACACTCACCTGTTCCCTAAATATAGATATGAATGAATAAATATAGGTATATTTAGTAGTACAGTACGTGTGTTTATTATTTTTCGGGAATTACTACAGTATCAATATATCATAATGTTTCGTTTCTTTCATTATCCTATCATATCAGCTAACGTCAGGCTGGTTGTCATCACGTCAATAGTTTCAGATGTATGGGCAATGTATATAAAAGGCTACATTAAAATGGAAGTGATTTGTCACTTGTACGTCAGTTGGTCACTACACGAAGTATAGGGAAAGACGAATAAATCAAAATCTTGATAATCGTGAATTTTTTGTACAGTTTTCAATCAAAAGGTACGTTTCAATAAACTACAGAACGTTTTCAGAACACGATACATACAGAATGCAAAAGCATCTATGATCATGATTTAGCATTCACAATTCACCTTCTCAATTTACGCTGAACGCTCTTCAAACTACTTGGGAAAAGTACATCAGGGTGGCGCTCAGGTTTCTACAAGACCTTTAGTACATAATGTAATGTACTATTTGCCGAACGTGTTAACAGAATTGTAGCAAACTGGACAAGTGGTGAGGGAAGAGAAATCTAACAACGGGTGAAAGGAGGAGACACAACGAGTTGGAAGGAGAGGGAGCCACACTAACCACACTAGTGTACAGTAGAAAGGGGAAAGAGAAACACAAGAGCGACGGGAAATACGCTTCACAACGGGGACTACGGAAAACGGAGCTGTTAGGGGGAGAGAGTGAAGGAAAACGCACTCACCAGAGATGCTGTCAGTTGATCGGGAGTGCCTGTACGCACGCCTTCTCATAGCTGCGCTATGACCTAAAAAGTGAGTTTGACGAGAGAGGTCATTTTATATGGAATAAAGGGCATTTCATTCTGTGAATGATCTGCCTCATAACTCGTAATCAAAGCTGGTACTATATTTATTAAGTTTTACAGATGTGGTACAACAGGCCCTTACAAAAGCGCCTTATTACATAAAGATACTTTAACAATTATTTGTCTCATTTTGTGATTTATGCAACATGACCTATTACATAACATAAACCTGACCATTTAGCATATTTCATGGTTTCTAAGACATAACGTTTTTAATATCTACTGATACTAAAACTGCTTACATTAAAATACATGTCAGTCGGTCCTAATGATAATATATGTAATTCAGATACATGCTTACGCAGGTATGTTGACAGAAGAAAGCTGTATGGACGAAGCATTACCATTTTTGTTTAGAACATACAGATAGAACTTTGGACATTAATTAGTCAAAATGGTCTACATTACTGTATTTTTATTGAAGCGAGCGTGAGCTTGAATAATGAAAGCGTTATAATACCTACGACAGCGATTTTTAGAGAGAAAAAAGTATTATTACAAATTCTACCGAGAAATGTTTATATAAGAAGGACACCAATTTGTTCGATACCACTACATTTAGATACTGATGGCTCATGCAGCCTATGCGAGCAGCTGTAGTTATACCATTTGCCTCTTTATGTGAGGCGAAGAAAGCTAAAAAGGGGTGCTGAAAAGGACCTAAATGGTGGGGGAAAGGAAGGCAAATACGACCTTACAGACGAGGAAAATATACGGATAAAAGGGGAGGGCCTCAGTAGCGAAGGATGGCGCTAGGAGAGTGTTGGGAAGGATTCACTCACCATGAACAGTGTCGGAGTGCTCATACTCATTCGGTGTCATACCCGCATTATGACCTAAAAATGGAAATTTGATGAGATTTGTCACTTCCATGTCAGAGTTCAAATTTCATTCACCTAAATGCCTTAATCCTGGTGATATGCATCATCTTATCTTTCAAAGAATGATACGACACGAGACGCCTGTGGCAGTCGAGGGGAAGAGTTGGAAGGAGGAGGGTTGGGGAGG
>NC_091555.1:33741493-33746493 GCF_042767895.1 Penaeus vannamei
ACACGAAGGGAGTATGGTTGTTGCACAGCATTTTCTCAGATTTACATCAAGCCACTAGGCCGCGCAACAGGTAGCTTAGTAAACTCACAAATCGAAACGACAAGAGACGCAAGGAGGGAGAAAAAAGGGGTAAAGGTAGGTAAAAGAGGAGACCAAGAATGGTAGGAAGAGGGGAAGGATGAAGTTAAAATTGGTCTTCGGAAGGGGGATGAAGGTGCTAAGATATGTCAGACTTTGTAAGTGCGGAAGAAAACGTTAGAGCTTAAGAAAACAGAATGTATGAAAGGATGAAAGGTGCGAGATATTATATGAAATGATCGATGAAAGGGAAAGCGAGGAAACGTGATAAGATCGAGGCAAAGAGTAGAAAAGATTGACTCACCAGGAATACTTTCTGTTGACCTGGAGCGCATAAAATCATCGGAAGCCATGGCCATAGTACTACCTAGAACAGAAGTTGGCGAACCAGGTCACGTTAGGTAAAGATATTTGTCCTCAACTACACCTGCTAGCTTCTACTAATACAAGATATACTGACAAGTCTTCGCTGTCGAATACAACTACTCTATTGTGTTATTTCAGCCATTTTACGAATCTGCTTCCATTAGGAAAGGTGCTTTATCCCGTTTTTCACATATACAATAGGTAAATGTATGGAAAACTGCCTGTGAAATGTATCTAATGCTCCGAATGTTTAAAGTACCATCGATTTATTGCTTGGTATCCTCTATTGTTTTCCGAGTTGCCTTTGTTCCGAGCCATTAAAGAAATCATCACGCCTACAGTTGAACAGTGCTCTTGCTATGCCTGCGCTGTAACTTTTGTATGACTGTTTTGTCGCTGCCACAAATTCGTTTCCTAGTTCTGATCTTTAACACATGAAATATAGCTTATGATTACAAAATTAAAATATTACAAAATAGTTTATGATTACAAAATAGAAATGTTACAAAATAGATTATGGTTACAAAATGGAAATATTACAAAGGTAGAAATGACCTTGTAGTATCATTGTTCTTTGGTATCACATTAGCGAAATATAACCTATGACTACAAGGTGCTTCAAACTCTCAGTGTCATTGCTCTGTTTTAGATCTAGTTACCAATAAGCTTAGAAAAAATACCTTCTAATCAATTGTTTATTTCACCAGTTATATATATATATATATATATATATATATATATATATATATATATATATATATATATATATATATATATATATATATATATATATATATATATATATATATATATATATATATATATATATGCATACATATCTACCTCTAAGCTTCACAACTAGCTACCAGAATCTCTTTTACAGGAAGGACGCATTTTTTTTATCGTGTTCAACTTGGTACTGTATTATCTCGGTGGCGCTACAGGTAGTTTTGTAAATCCACTGATACAAAGAGAGGTGACAGGAAAACCTACGTAAGGTGATGGAGCCAGACAAACAGCAGCGTAAACTATAGATCGAAGCGTAAGAGACGAAAGGAGGGAAAGGAAGAGGTCAAAAGCCACCGATAGGTAGAAGAGGGAACCAAGGGAGGCACGTGATGATGAAGGAAGAGGGACAAAAGGGGGACTTGCGAAGGGAAATAGGGGTGGCAGTGTGTGGCATTGGAGCCAAATGAGGCAAATAGATGAGTATTGAGATGAGATATGAGCAATCACCGGAGTCGCGAATGTGGAAGTAGGAAATTCCAGTTGAAAGGCCACGCTAATGAGGAAATAAAGAAGAAATGGAAAAGCGAAGAAAGGCGAAATGGTCGAGGCAAAGAGAAGGGAAGATTCACTCACCAGGAATATTTTCAGTTGACCTGGAGTACATGTAATCATCTGAAGCCAAGTCCATAGTAATACCTAGAACGGAAATTTGACGAGCCCGGTCACTATATAGAATGGGGAGATTTTCCACTTGTAAATGGTACAGCTAATCATACAATCATAAAACTAATACTGTATTTTATACGACGACTGAAAAGTTACATCAGTATTTTTTTACCTTCAAAATGTAGCCGCTACAAATAGGACAAAAGGCTCTTTATCGTGTTAATCACATGTAAATAAGCGTACAGAACACTGTTTATCATTCATATGCATGGTCATATTTCCATCTATTTACTGTTTGGCGAATTCCCATATTGTCTGGGAGCTCTCTGTCCCTAGGCGCTGATACCCTATGATTTTGAAGTGCTAATCATCATCTAAGAACTTAGATAGCGCAACCAAGTTATTGCTTCTACATTGATTTGTATAAGGTATGACTAATGCCTGTAACCATCATGAGCTTGCGCTGTTAGTGCCTGAATGGAAATAAACTTAAAATCTAGAAGAAAAAATTGTGGGAAGCATTAGTAAGTCGTTTTTCAGTGCTTATAGTTGCTAAGCTACTCCTGTTATTTCCTAACATGTAACCACACTACGCCAACAATCTTTTAAAACGCGTTAGTAATAAATTAAAAAGTGGAGAAATTCAGAATTAACGATAAAACTAATTTTCTAATTCCTACTTTTAGATTTCAAAAGAAATGCAAACGTCTATTTCTACCTTAAATCGACTTTATAGAAAGGATTAATGGTTGTTATCGCACAATTTACTTTGTAATGATACATCATGCCACTCAGGGGCGCTACAGGTAGTTTTGTAAATCCATCAGAGCTGGAAGAACATGTGGCTGTAAACATGCCATTTGCCACACTGCTTTCCACATGAGGAATCGGAGCCATACATCAGCGGAAAGTCCAGATCGAAGCAACAAAAGCGACGAAATGAGGGGGAAGGAAATTGTCCAAAGCTATCGAGGTCGAAGAGTGGTCCAAGGGAGGAGGGAGGAGGGAGGGCCAAGGGTTCGGGGGAAGGGAATGTGCGGAGTTGAGCTGGTCTTTGCGAGTGCGGAAGGAGACGCCGGAGCTAAGGGAGGCCTAATGAATGAAAGGATGTGCAGCTGGAGAATAAAACGTGAATGGGAAAATAAACAGCAAAAGATTAGAGAGGCGAAACGGAAAGGGAAAATGAAAGTCATTAATGTCGAGGCAAAGAGTGGGAAAGATTCACTCACCAGGGATACTTTCGGCAGACCTGGAGCGCATGTATTCATCTGAAGCCATGGTCACAGTAATAGCTAGAACGGAAGTTTGACGAAACCGGTCACTTCAAGTAGGGAAGGCAGTGTTTCCATAATTTTGTATTAAAACAGCTGATGATACATAACTACAACATATAAACTAACTCTACCGAGAACAGGATACCTATCCTTCCTATTCTGTGATCCCTGGGCTGGCCAATAATTTGTTCCACCAGCATTATAAGAACACACCTAACGCACCCGTTATAACTAATGCATTTGTTAATTTGTCTGTTTACTTGTTTATTCACCCAAGGGTGAATGTACGGAATGCTACTTGCTAAATCTACGTTCCCAGTTCCATCGATTTCTTACTTGACAAAGTCTTGCTGTTTAATTCTTTCTGTTAAGTTGCTTGATATCTTTCGAGAATATTGCAAACGCTGCTTAGCATATAACTAACAGTAGCGATTGTGTCAACCATTTCAGTTACACGAACAGCAGAAGTTCTGTGAAATTTAAAGGAAAAATAATCATGGGAGAATTATCAATAATTTTCTTCGTAACGTATGGTCTTGCAGAGTTATTGCTTTTTTTTTATATTTTGAAAAAATAATCAATGCAGGAGAGATGACTATTTCATCATCTACGGCGTACATTACGTTCTACGTCCTACTCTAAAGAAGGTTAAGCAAAATGGTAAAAAGCTGTTTCTACCTCATAATGTTTTCATAGGAAGGACATGTGACTTATCTCACTGTGTCACATGATGTAACTTGACAACTTTGTAAGTAATTTCTGTAAAACTATAAGTACGGTTGTAAGTGGTTGTGAAAGTTGCACTCTGCGTATGTAAATAGAGCCAGACAACAGGTTGGATATGTCGGAAAATGGCAAACATTATGAAGGACGAATGTGGGAAATAGAAGCGGATAAAAGTTAAAGAAAGAATCAAGGGAGGGAAGTGAAAAGAAGTGATGATGAGGCGAAGGGAAGGGGGCGCAGGAAGGGAAAGGAAGTGCTAAGGTGTGTCAGTCACTGGTCTTTGTGGGTGCGGAAGGAGACATTGCAACTGAAGGAAAAGTTGTAGATGGGCGGGGTGGGAGGTTTAGAGGAGATACGAGAAATTAAGCGAGCTGTGAATGAAGGCGTAAACAGCAAGAAAATATTTAGAGAACGAAAGGGAAAGCGAAGGTTATAACGTCACGACAAATAATGGGAAAGACTCACTCACAAGGTATATTTTCTGTTGTTCTGGAATGCATATAATCAAACCGACGCCATGGCATTGGTAGTACCTAAAATAGACCTTGAACGACCTAAGTCACTTCAGGTAGGGAATGTATTTTTGTGTCACTGCAGCAGTTGAAGGCAAATGTGCAGATATTTTCTATCAGCTGAATTAATATACATCCGTAGAATAATCACTTTATTCTCTTTAAGTGCTTGTGACACTGACTTTTATGTTATAGTATTGTCAGAAATTATATATTTATCGCTTGTCAGATTGAAGGGAAATTTATATCAGAAAAAAAATCTAGAGAAATAGAAGAATGACTTGTTTCCAAGGTATCGTTCTTGATAAACGGCCTTACCATGTGACTGTTTTTTTAAAGATCATACTAGTAATAACTTTGGACTAATTCTGTAAAGAGAACTGGCGAATATCGCTTATTTCACTCTATTTCAGAAATATTAAAAAGTCATTTCTACCTCAAATTCGCATTTATAGGAAGAAATTTTATTTTCATTTCCACTGTTTTGCTGTCACATGAAACATTTCGGGGTCGCCACAGGTAGTTCCATCAGTAGTTGGTTGTAAATATGCCATTTACCACTTAACACTTTACACCGAAGATAATGGATAGAAGGGAAGGGAGTGGCAAAAGGCGAAGGGGGGGGAGGCCCAAAAGCCACTGTTAGGAA
>NC_091555.1:33753993-33756493 GCF_042767895.1 Penaeus vannamei
TTTGTAAACGAAATAACACTTTGGTTTTATCTAGCGTCGAACAACCGTGTATCACTGTTGATTTATTGCCAATGTAATATCGACTTTGAGCTTATCATTTAAATGGCTTCTTCCTTTTTTTTCTTCGGATCATTATTATTTCTTAATGCATATCCGTATAACAGATCGTCGTAAGCATATTAATATCTGGTGATGAAAGCCCTCGTTAATAGTGTGGTTACTAATGAAGCATCCTATTAGCCACTCCCTCTCACTCGCCCGTCACTTGTATGACATCCTACCAGGAACCTAATCCGTGGAGTGATTGCGACATGACACGATAAAACTCAGCGTTATAAGTTGATTAATACAGAAACGCTGGGAACCGCTATCGTCCAACCCACTTGCAGATAATCAATATATATGACAGCGCTTTGTGCCACCCTTCACTTTTTTTTCTTTTTTTTCAATGCTTGAGATCCTCTTTTGAGCGATCTAAGACGATCAGCTGAGATCCAACTCCCCTCGGCGAGGATCACTGCTAATGCCGCCCTTCCCTCCGCCGATTCCCCGCGCGGTGTCGTCTGCCTCTCCCCGGCGCGTGATGCCGCTCCCGCCCGCCTGTTTATCAGTCTGTCGTTTGATTGTCTTTTAATTCGCTCTCTCTTTATCTCTCTCTCTCTCTCTTTTCTATCTTCCTTTCTCACTTTCTCATTCTCTCTCTCTCTCTTCCTCTTTTTTATCTGTGTCTCTCTCTCTTTCTCTGCCTCTCTCTTCCTCTTTTTTTTTTATCTGTCTGTCTCTTTCTCTCTCTCCCTCTTTTTTATCTGTCTCTCTCTCTCTCTCTCTCTCTCTCTCTCTCTCTCTCTCTCTCTCTCTCTCTCTCTCCCTCCCTCATTTTATCTATCTCTTTCTTTGTCTGTCTCCTTGTTTGTCTGTCTGTCTCTTTGTTTGTCTGACTCTTTATCTGTCCCTCATCTTCTCTCTCTCTCTCTATTTATCCATCTATCTGTCTGCCTATCTATTTCCATCTATCTATTGATCTATCTGTTTCTCTCTCCTTCTCGGCAGCATTACTTCAAAGAACTGAAAGGTCATTTATGTGTTTATTCATTGGCTTATTACCAATCATTTTTTTTGTTTTGTCTTTTGCAGAAGATATACTGATTTTTTTTTAGATAAAGGTCACGGGACAATGCCTATCATTTTCACTAATATCGGAAGGTAATAGTTCCGATAACATTTGAATTTACATATATATATTAAAGCACATTGGAATGGCCTCTGAATTCTACAATCTGAAAAACATAGTTTACATTAAAAAAAAGATAAAAAATAGTGTTATGTACGTATCTTTATTCATTTCTCTTAACATTCTCTTTAACCGCTCTTCGATACGGATAAAACTTCCATCTCTCTCTCTCTCTCTCGCGTTCTCTCCCCCTCTTTGTCTGTCTCTTTGTCTGCCTGTCTATCTTTCTCCCTCTCTCTCTCTCCCTGTCTGTACTACAACTCTCTCTCTCTCTCTCGCGTTCTCTCCCCCTCTTTTTATCTGTCTGTCTCTTTGTCTGCCTGTCTATCTTTCTCCCTCTCTCTCTCTCCCTGTCTGTACTACAACTCTCTCTCTCTCTCTCGCGTTCTCTCCCCCTCTTTTTATCTGTCTGTCTCTTTGTCTGTCTGTCTATCTTTCTCCCTCTCTCTCTCCTCTCTCTCGCGTAACCTATTGTGTACTACACTCTCTCTCTCTCTCTCGCGTTCTCTCTCCCTCTTTTTATCTGTCTGTCTCTTTGTCTGTCTGTCTATCTTTCTCCCTCTCTCTCTCTCTCTGTATGTACTACAACTCTCTCTCTCTCTCTCTCTCTCGCGTTCTCTCTCCCTCTTTTTATCTGTCTGTCTCTTTGTCTGTCTGTCTAACTTTCTTCCTCTCTCTCTCCCTGTCTGTACTACAACTCCCGGCCCGGTTTCCCTTTCCTTCTTCGCCAGCTGTACCCAAGTTGTACCTCACAATTAATTCCGTGACGAACGACACTACTTTCCCCTGTGCTCTCTTCCCCCCGCGCTCTCTTTACTCTTCCCAGGTTCTTTTTTTCCTCTCAATTCTTTCGACGCGTTTCCTTGGCCTCTGCGGACACTTTTAGCCTTGATTTACATGTGTGTTTGTTTCTCCTCATTTTTTCCCCTCGTCTCGCTTCGATTCCGTGGCTCTTTTCATGTTATTATTCTTTTCTTATTTTTTTTTACACCAGTTCCGGGGTTTTTCTTCCTTTTTTCATTCTTTCTTTTTCTTACAGTAGTTTCGTGTTTTTTCTGTCTTTTCCTCTACTATCGTCTACGTTTTGTATCCCCCTTTCTATAAAAAAAAATTGTCCACAATTGTCTGGGAGAGGGATGGGATTGGGGGAGAGGAAGAGAAGGGGAAGAGAGAGAGAGAGAGAGAGAGAGAGAGAGAGACAGAGAGAGAGAGAGAGAGAGAGAGAGAGAGAGAGAGAGAGAGAGAGAGAGAGAGAGAGAGAGAGAGAGA
>NC_091555.1:33793993-33796493 GCF_042767895.1 Penaeus vannamei
TCAGACATAAAGGAAAATATTTCCTCGAGATTGCACCGACCACCACTCCGTCACACATTACTGGGCAGCCGTACCATCAGAGCCGGCTGAGTGGACACTATATCCAGGTCGAGTGACACTACAACACGGCAGAGTGGACGCAGCTGTGAAATGAAGCTGGCACTGCAGCAGATCTGGCCGGGTAGACAAAAGGCGGAGCACGCTAAGCACTGCTACGGTTCTGTGTACACAGCACTACTACAGTACACTGCAGTACACCATTGTTCACTAGCCTCCGGGATAGTACAGTGGTATCGTGTCGGGCTCTCATCCGAGGGGTCGGTGGTTCGCGCCCCGCCCAGGCGCGAGAGGTTGCGATTGCCGCCTGGAGGGCACGAGTGTGGCTGGGCGTCACGGTGGGGAAGGATTAAGCTCGGTTGAGTCAGCATATCAAACTCAGGCCGGTATTCGCGAAAGGTTACAGACTGAAAATTGTCTCTGACAGAAAAAACTTCGGCTACGAGATTTTGTCTACGATTCATCGCGAAAATGTTCTTAGCACCTGATTTTTTACCATGACTCGGTCGATGTTTAAAACAGGTCTGGAGATGTCCCGCACGCGTAAGGAGTTAAAATTGTGCGAGGCCCGACCCTATCAATATCTACAAATACGGACATGCACATACATAGAAATAAATGCATATCTATCTCCCTGACAGATATACCTTTATCTATCAATCTAGTAGATATGTATGTCTAGACAGATAAAAACTATTAAATACGTAATATGTCATTTTTTACTTGAGATTCACTGCAATAGTAACTTAATCTCATTATTATATTAAATCATTATCGTAGGGTCTCTTAAGATGTGAATATTTGTACTATTTAAGTAATAACTCTAAAATATGGTACAGTGCAAGTCAGAAACGAAATCAGTTTTTAAAACATCATAGACAAGTTTTACGACGACTTTGGAGTCAAAGACTGTTCCTAGAACAGTCCTCAGATTTGTCAAAGACCTTTCGTGAAATCCGAAAACGGCCTTTGACTCCAAAATTTGTCTTTGACTCTGGCGCAATTTTGCCACATTTCAAAGTTAACACTTAACTACTAATTTTTGCTTTTAGGAAGTTCTTTTCATAATAATTCAATTCAATAATATCAAATTACTATTGCATTGAATCAAAAGTATAGATTGACTATTAATTACGATTATCTTTTATTCCTTATTATTCGTTACGTGGCACCCTATACATTTGTTATGATTGCTTAAACTGAGAAGGCGATTGGCGCCATTTGTATTAATCTAAGAGAAAACTGCCGTAAACAGGGAGGAATCGTCCCAGTTAACGTTAGAGAGTAGGTAAAAAAGTAGAGGCAAATTTCCTATACCATTTCTGATGCGGTTATCTTCATCAACTGCAGAATCGCTTTATTGTTGTCGGCGTCCCATAAGGACAATATTTAAGTCTTTTCGTGTGTGGGACACCTCCGAACCTGTCGTAAACTTTGGCCGTCATAGACAAAAATCGGGTGTTAAGAACGTTTTCCAGAGAAGACAAATCTCTAATTCAAATATTTTTGTCAAAGACAAATTCCGGAGCGCATGACCTTTCGTGAATACCGTCCCAGCTGACATACTCTAGAGTCAGGATTAGTCGGCATAGGCCGGGCTCCATTCATAGCCATATCCCAGGCGAGATTTGGCTACGCATATTTGGCTTATCCTTATCCCTACTACTGTGCAGGAGCCCCTTCATATAACATAACCAGTTCCACGTTCCTCAGACGAGTTTTCAGATTAAGGATGGCGTGTAAGGCAAAGATAACACGCTGCAGCACAGAAATAAAATGGTTCGTGTCCTTATTTTGCACGTGGAATAAAAAAGTGGACCCTTAAAAAGAAAGACGTTCACGATAAACAAAGAAATCATTCGAGATAAGAAGCTTCACATTTTTTTTTCTCTCTTTCTCTTTCTCTCTCTCTTCGGAGCGTGAATGGACGTGAGTATATTAGTGATTACAATTTTCGTTCAGTTATCCGCACAATGGCAAAACCCTCCTGAAAGATATTATAAACCTCCTCTTCTCTGTCAAAATGTATTAGGGCGACCTGCAAGTAGCTTTTTATGCCTTGCTTTGGACTCTTTGGCTAATGGATTTCATAACAAAGAATGTCGAGAAGTCAAGAAGGATATTTTCTTCGTTCCGATTCGTCTGTTTACCTTTCGTGTTGTCACTTCTGTGGACAAAAATAGCTCTGAGTGTGTGTAAAGGATGAATGTATGCGTTCTGTGTAAACACGTCTTCGGATGGAGTCCTGACAGGTGCTGATGTCATTAGCAATATTAGAATTGCTTGTCATAATTTTATATGGGAGCTATGCTTATATCAAGTATTCACACTCATCCTTATCTTTTGTAGGAAATAATGTTCATTTTCCAACCAATTACTGTGATTAGAATACTATCACTATGGCTACTTTTAATGACAATGATAATGGCATTAAAATGACAAG
>NC_091555.1:33800818-33805818 GCF_042767895.1 Penaeus vannamei
TATATATATATATATATATATATATATATATATATATATATATATATATATATATATATATATATATGTACATATATATATATATATATATATATATATATATATATATATATATATATATATATATATATATATATATATATATATATATATATATATATATATGCAAATATATGTATATATGCAATATATGCAAATACATGCATATATATATATATATATATATATATATATATATATATATATAAATATATATATATATGTGTGTGTGTGTGTGTGTGTGTGTGTGTGTGTGTGTGTGTGTGTGTGTGTGTGTGTGTGTGTGTGTGTGTGTCTGTGTGTGTGTGTGTGTGTATCTATGTATGTATATATATTTATACATATATATATATATATATATATATATATATATATATATATATATATATATATATATATATATATATATATATATATATACATATATATATATATATATATATATATATATATATATATATATATATATATATGTACATATATATGTACATATATATGTACATATATACATATATATATATATATATATATATATATATATACATATATATATATATATATATACATATATATATATATATATATATATATATATATATATATATATATATATATATATATATGCTTATGTATATGTATATATATACATATATATACATACATACATATATACATGTATATGTATATATATATATATATATATATATATATATATATATATATATATATATATATATATATATATATATATATATATATGAATGTGTGTGTGCATACTTTTTTTCTTTTTTTTTACTTCTATATTGTTAATTAGGCCTCTGTATACCCTAGTAATACTATCCGGGCGCACCACAGCGTCGCTTCGCAGGCCGGTACGCCCGCAAAGGCCCTCTCCAAAGGCCTCCCGCCCCAACCCGGACACTCTGACTTGTGCGCTGTCGAGGAGTGCGTCGAAGAGGCATCGAGCTGACGTTGCCCTTCCTTTACAGGGTCAGTTGACGACAGAAGTTCCCCCATTATTCCCCCATCCTTTTCTTCACAATGGCGAGGGAAAGTAGGTGATCTTAGGGCAAGGGAGGCGTGGGTCGAGGGGAAGGGAGGTTCGTCTCGCTGCAGGGGAAAGGGGAAAGGGGAGATGGTGGAGGCTGTTCGAGGGGAGAAGGATCGTTATGAATATTCTGCAAGGGATAGAGTCAGAAACAGGTGCAAGGAAGATGTGATAGAAATAGCCTTTGGGAAAAAAAGGAATAACTATTATAAACATTTTTCTTTAAGACGGATGGCGATGGCTATGTAGTGGAAGTAGCTAATAGGGAAAGGGCCTTTAGCGGCAGCGGTAATTGGTAAGGGATTTGCGGGTCAATTTGATTAAGCGTGTGTGCGTGTTGGGAGGGAAAATTGGCCTCCGATTTTGAGTCAAGATAAGGGCGGCTGACACGATCCAAGGGGCCGGCATTGTTTATAACGGCTGACTGACGGGTGAAGACCAGGGCGAATCATCCAATAGACAGGATGCGAGAGGAGCCGCAAGGGACCAATAAAGACCATTACAGGATGAGTAAATCCCAGCTAGAGATTCAGAGACTGAGTGAAGCGCAGGCGAGGATGTGAAGCCAAGTATAACGATTGTGAAGCGGGTGACGGGGGGGGGGAGTTCATAAGCAGACTTGGAGTCGTGATGTGCGAATGAGACATAAAAAGTATTCCATATTGCGAAACTCTGAACTCTGAGGTCGACAACGAGCACATTAGAAGCGAAGAGAGAGTGACCATTAGCAGCAGTTCCTGGTGAGGACAACGAACACATCTGGAAGGTTCTCGAAGGCAACCAAAGTTTCTCGGTAAGATGACCCAAGGCGGATATACAATTTTCTTTTCCACAGAGAGAGTAAAAGTTTCTAACAACTGATATTGTGTGGAATAACTGGTAATATACACAATAACCTACACATTGTGTGTGCGTGTGTATGTGACAGGGAGAGGGAGAGGATGAGAGAAGGAGAGAGAGAGAGAGAGAGAGAGAGAGAGAGAGAGAGGGATAGAGAGAGAGAGAGATAGAGAGAGAGAGAGAGAGAGAGAGAAAGAAAGAAAGAGAGGGAGAGAGAAAGAGAGAGAAAGCCTACATGCACAGAGTCCTTAATCGCAAACACAAAAAAGCGGCATCCTCTTTAGAAGCACCACCCCCTCAAGGGCAACGACATTGACAGCTACCCCTACAGCCTTCCGGTCAACCCGCTATCCCAAACTGACCATTTAAGTACAAGATACGACCGCCGCAGCCGCCCTCGCGTTGGCCAAGGGTACTGGGCTCCCATTGGTCTCAAGCCACAGACGCACACTATCGAGCTTGGCCAATGAGATGCATTTGACTTCGGTGATGTGTGATGTCAGTGAAGTCGCCATGACACACTAAGGCAATTAGAATAAACCCTTGGGACGTAAGTAGATTGAACGGGTAATAAAATGATAATAAATAATAATAATAAATAAATGAATAAAAGACCTCCAACGAGTGTCCGAAAAGCAATGAATATATATCCAGCGCATTAAGATAAGTATTGTTGACAAAATCATCATCCTTACCGTTTTCAAGATGATGAGGATGGAGGTAATGACTTTATCATTATCATTATTACTATCATCATTATCATTATCATCCTAATCAATGTTATCATCATTCTCATTATCCTTATCAATGGTATCATCATTCTCATTATCATTAATACTGTTATCATCACTGTTATGATAATTACCATTATCATTATTATGATTATTATTATCATTATGATTATTACTACTACTACAATTGTTATTTCTATTATTATCATATTTATTATTATCATCGTTATTATCATTGTCATTGTAAAGATTGTCATTACTATCATTATTATCATCATTATTGGTAATATTTTCATTATCATTATCATTATTATCATCATTGTTATCTTTATCATTATCATTATTATTACTATTATTACCATTATCATTACAAATTTCATCATCATTATCATTATCATTATCATAATTTGTATCATCATTAATATCACTATTATCATCAACAACTTCATCATCATTGTTTCTACCAACATTATTACTATTATCATTATCATAATCATAATTGCCATCCCCTTCCATATCATTTCTTTTCATTATCACCATCATCATTGTTATCATCAACATTACCATAATCCTGTCCATCATTATCATTATCATTAATACAAAAAAAATATATTAGAGATAACAATAGGTGTAACATGACAAGGCTAGCAAAGACAGGAAGAAAGATACACTAAGCCACGGCACTTACGTAGGCTAGTCCAGCCACAGGAAGAAATTGTTTCCCAACTTTCCCTGATAACTGAAAGCAAGACGGCCGAGGCGGAACACAGGCCGCGGGAACCCATTAAAACTTAGCCGATACCTGATCCAAGGAAAGGAGAATTCCCGATGCGACATTCCCAGGACCGATGAGTGATTACGCTGCGAGTCGTTAGTGGACCAGGTTTTGTGGCGCCGATAATAGTTTACATCCGGGGTCCCTTTCACAGCGGGGCTAACTTGGCGGAGTTTCCATGTCGGCCGACGAGGAGGAACCCGTGTGATGTTTCGCTTCTTGTCTCGCCGGGGAAGTTTATGGGTATTGGGAGCAGGGATGCGTGATGTAAAAGGGTCGCTGTCATTAGCTGGAGCGTCTTCTTTTGAACAGTCAAGATAATCTATCTTTTCATATGGCAACACCTTGAAAAGCATATTTACAATTCCCACTCTGCGTAACATAAATCCACATCCACAAATATGTAGATATATATGTATATAGATACATATATATGTATATACATATATATATATATATATATATATATATGTATATACATATATATAGATATATATATGTATATAAATATATATAATATATATATATAAATATATATATAATATATATACATATATTTATATATATATATATATATATATATATATATATATATATATATATATTCATATATATATATCTATATATATATATATATACATATATATATATATATATATATATATATATATATATATATATATATATATACAGAAATACATATATATATATATATATATATATATATATATATATATATATAGATATATGTGTGTGTGTGTGTGTGTGTGTGTGTGTGTGTGTGTGTGTGTGTGTGTGTGTGTGTGTGCGTGTGTGTGTGTGTGTGTTTGTGTGTGTGTGTGTGTGTGTGTGTGTGTGTGTGTGTGTGTGTGTGTGTGTGTGTGTGTGCTTGTGTATGTGTGTTCGTTGTACATTAAGGAGGACAAAGGAAAACAGATATATGATATTGTATACAGAAAGGAAAACAGATAAAAGAATAGGTAATATAGAGATGATATGACTGACTAAGCTAAGTATATGCAAGAGAAACATCTGCATAAGGGTAATAGGATAGATAAACCGTTAATGTAGATACACAGATACGTAAATAGATACACAGATATGGATGTGAACCGGCAGATCACCCGTTCTTATGCATATAAAATATTTGTAAAGTAAAACGGGCAAAAGTTTGATGTGCAGATTAGCAGTAGTTGAATTTCAGCTGAAAATGTTATACCTTTACACGTTGTAATTAATTTCTTGGATTACAAACGCAGACTTATTTAGCTTTCATTACATTGCAAACAATTCTAACGAGAGAGAAGAATAAAGACATTACGATATAAAAGTACTACATATTCATAAAACACACTGTGAGTCAATACAGGAAAAGGTTAGGGCCGTGCAAATAGATAGTGATTAAATCTGGGTTGAAAGTCGGGATTTTAATATTTACCCGGAAAAAGGAAGCACACATTTCTAGCCTCTATTATACTGCAAATCATCCCAATACATGAGGGGGGGAATTGAACAAAATCTTAAAAGATATTTACAACATATATGCCGTAAATCCATGCAAACATGT
>NC_091555.1:33815818-33825818 GCF_042767895.1 Penaeus vannamei
CAACTTCATCATCAGCATCATCATCAGCAGCAGCAGCATCTGTAGCATCATCAGCATCAGTAGCATCATCAGAATCAGCATCAGCATCATCAACCCTAAGCACAGCACCAGGAAAAAGGGCAGCCCTTCCCCCGCCCTCGCCCCGTAACGTCCCCGGGAGGTGCTGCATCCCCGAGGGCGCCGCCCCAAGAAGGGAAGGGGCAAGGTAGGTGCTGGGAAGGTAGGGTTTTATGGCTCCCAGTCCTATTTTGCACCGCTTTGCCCGGCTCCTCACGACCAGCAACATTTCACCCAGGGCGCCCGACTCATCAAATATTCACGAGATTGGAGCATGACCAACTACATGACCGCAGGCACGTTCCTCATGGCGCACCCATCTCTTTAGTCCCTCTGCCAGGACGCAGGGGTGGTCGCTCTGAATAGCCACATGGACGATCTTTGTCCCGAGCAGTAACCTCTCCAACTTAGAACACAGTACTTCTGACTACTTTGCCGGAAGGTTAGTACCATTCCAGTGGTGGTATGCATAGTGACTTCCAAAGTTATTCAAAGTTTTCTTTTTATCACCCTGTGATCAGTGATCTCACAGTAATATATATAATGATAAGTCTGTTATTCGTCGAATATTTTTTCTCGATGCTCTTCTTCCGTGTCTACAGCCCTTGGCACCCGGCCTCCGCTCCTCAGCTTGACAGCCCTCGCCCTCCATCCCTGTTGACGACCGATCTCCGATTTTCTTGGTATTATATAGTCTGTAGAGATCTTCATTTCGCTTTTCTGTATCACTTTTTGTTGTTTGTCCGATGTATTGTGTCTTTTTGTGATAGACATTACAAATGTGTTTCACTACCATAGGGAATTGAAGGTAAATGTTGCTAGTGTATATCTGCAGTAAAATAAAAAGAAACGATGAAAGCTTTTGAACGACAAACCTTGAAACACAAACTGCAGATATACACAAAGTTGTCATTGCTTCCTCCGAGAGATATTGCAACGAGTATAGATATTTATCTTCGAAAGACTCTTCAATATACCTGAACCCTAAATTCAGTAACATTCATGTGGATATGTATATAAGAATTCGCATGATACACGTTCTTTATAATTTTGCATGTAACCAAACCGTAGAAATTCTTAACGAACGATAAGACGGTAAAAGTTCTCCTATAACCGACAGGTCTAGATCGCCTGGTTATTCCTACACTTCCCCTGAATACATTTCTAATACGTCTTTCCCGAAAATTACTCCTCTTACACTTGGCTCGAGGCGCCCCATGTCTCCCCATATAAAACTTCACTTACCCTATCCCGCCTTGCCCCACCACTTTCCTACCCATACCTACCTTTCTAAGGCTTTCCCAGCTCCTCGTGCTCAATGCTCCAACTTCAATTCAAGACGCGAAACCCTTTCTGGGAAACCTGTTAGAAAACACCCCGACTTTCGCCAGACACACATCACATGCCATTTTAAAGTATTTTGTTCGTGGAAACTGCAGACACAGCTTTGCAGCTTTGTTCTGGATCTCTTGGTGTAGTCTTTTACTCTTATACCACTTTTAAACTATAAACGCTTTGGTAGTACGATGTGCAATACACAGACTCATCGTTCTTGACCTGCCTTTAAAAAAATGGTCTTAAATGTTCTATTTACTATCATTCAACATCAAACCATCGGACTTTTGTCCTAAATTTGCATTCAGAAAAACACCCAGCACACTCTCCTTTTTCACCTGCGCGAAGGATTCCCCATACACCCTGAATTATTCATCCGCCCACTCGGGAGACGCGTACGCCCTCACGTGGAGGAGTTTGGCGTGTCTCGAGAGCCGGGCGTCTGGGCGATGATGGCCTCCGTTTTCTTTGAGAATGGGGCCACCGCGGCACACTTGGTCACGTCCGGGTTGTATGTCATCATAGAGTCACTAAATACACAGGCGCAAACACGTGTGTAATGGCATGAATGCACACGCACTAGCATAAACAAATAGACATTCACACATACACGCATGCAAAAATATGAAAAAAGTCACATATGTTCAACTATAAACACACGCATGCTTACATATACACACATGCACACACATTTACATACAAGCACACCACCATCTGCTCACATACAACCCCCCCCCCCCCGCCCCACAACACGCACTTGCCCAACCCTCTCATGTCCGCGGTTTGAATGAAATAGGGAGCACAATTTTGGTTCATGTTCTGCTCGCGACTCCATTAATTGGCGCGGGCGGTGCCAGGGGCGGAGGATGAGCTGCATCACAACTTTCCGCCTCACAACCTCCGACTTGGCTGCAGGAGGCATGTTTGATACCCTAAATGTAGGACTTCCGCCGGCCCCAAACTCTGCTGATCCTAACCTACGACGCAACAATGTCTGGAATGTTCATTAAATTCCCCAAACCTGTACTCCAAAGATATTTAAATGCAAATCCGAAATGCATTTTTAAAGGGATTATGAATTTCGTAGCTTCGCGAAACGGGGAATTAGCCAAGTGTTAACTAAGACCCTGAGCGGCTTCCTTATACCGTTGTTTATCGCCTTTTGACCCATTTATTGCTGCATAAATTATGTCAGCATTATCAGCGGCGCGAGTCTCGAGGTATTCGCTGAATGCATGAATGGCCTGAGTAGCTTCGCAGCTGTCGGCTTTTGCGATGTAATTAGTTTGCTGGAGTTTGTTTTTCCGTCATGAATAAGAGCAATTGTTTGCCCGAGAGTCGGGGAGCCTTTTCCGCGTCGTGAATGCTGGCGTTCCGCGGCCACGGCGATTCCCGAGCCTGGATTCCCCTTGTCCAAGTTCCATATTATCATTTACACCAAAAGAAAACAGGCGAAGTGAACCCGACATAACAACACAAACAAAGAGATTTCCAATAATAGAAAAAAGGGAGAAAGAATCAAAGCCAACACGTAAAAACTAGGAAAACTCATTAACAATATACGACAGACGAAAAAAAAAAAAGTTTTCTCTCACAATTGGACTTTTGCACCAAGTTCCACTCGATGGCCGACGTGTAAATTTTACGGAAGAGTTTTTGCGCTGTGGCCCGGGGGGGGGGGGGGAAGCTGCGTGCCGTGTGGACAGGCTCTTATGGGCGGTAACTCTCGGTTAGTGCTGTGTAGGTGTATATTGTATGTATATATGTATGCATGTTGGTGAGTGTGTGTGTGCGTTTGTATATGTGTTGTTGAGGGTTGGTGTTTTTTTGCATGTGTTTTATTTGTGTTTGTGTGTGTGTGTGTGTGTGTATGCTTGTATTTTTTTCTTTTGCGTGTGTGTGTGTGTATTGGTGCGCGTTCACACATTTTTGTCTGCGTGTATAAGTGAGGGGAAAAGTGTGTCTACTGAATGGTGTATGAATACGAAGTATTTCGTCTGAATAGTAGGAAATGCGGGAAGTAGCCAATGTGAGAGTGTCTTTCGTGTTTATATCATGGTACATATGTTATGCAGATAATGTGGGTCATATATGTGCGGATAATGTCATTCACATTCCCTGTAGCCTTTACTCTGCGCAAAGCCTCAAGCTATACTCCCTACTCCTTGGCTCCCCATACTTAGTTCTACGAGCCTCTTTTTGCCATTTACTATTCATTGTACATACATGTATACGTGTATTCACTTAAATACGTGAATTCACACATAATGTGTAATCATACATACATACATGCATACATACATACATGTACATATGCACACGCATACACATACACCTTTACACGCACGCACACACCTCTATAAATACACACACACACACCTTCATACACACACACTCACACACAAACAGACACAAACACTCACACACTCACACACACACACACACACACACACACATACACACACACACACACACACACACACACACACATACACACACACACACACACACACACACACACACACACACACACACACACACACACACACACACGCACACACACACACACACACGCACACACACGCTCACACACACACACACACACACACCCACGCACACACACTCACGCACACACACGCACGCAAGCCGCCACTCCGCCCGCCAGAAAAGTTGAAAGGTCAGAGGCGAAAACATCCACGGAGACTTTTGCTGCACTCTCTGCCCCCGCGCGCACTCCTCTCTCGTCTACTTCACACTGCCCATCCGTGGTCCTGAACTCTGCTTTATTTCGCACACAAGGCTCTACTCTCTATCCTATTTGCTGCGTCTAATACAATATGGAATCACTGTGCTGTGTTTTGCATGGCGTGTAGCTCACTCCGGGTTCTGTGTTAGGACATAAGGCTTGCTACGTGGTCTATATCACCCTGGATACCCCTCCCCCCAGTGTTCCCCCTGTCATCCATCCTCAACGCTTTCGTCTATGTTCTCCGCTTTTTTTGTTCTCGTTTCCCCACTCTTCCCTAACTTTTTTCCTGTTTTCCTTACTTCCCCCTCTATCCTCAATATTCATATCCTTCCTCAATATCACCTCTATCCTTAATCTTCCCTTCTCTCCCCCACTTTCCCCTCTTTCCTCAATATTCCCATCCTTCCTCAGTTTCACCTCTATCCTCAATATTCCCTTCTCTCCCATCTCTCCTCATTATTCCCATTATTCCTCAATTTCCCTTCTCTCCTCAATATTCTTATCCGTCATCAATATCGCCTCTCTCTATTTTCTCTTTCTTCAATATTCTCCTCTTTCATTTTTTCAATTTTTCCCTTTCCCTTATTAACCCTCTTTCCTCAATATTCCACTTTCCTCCCTATATTCACTTCTCTTCCCTTCTCTACTTTTTTTTTCCTCAGGTTCCCCCTCTTTCCCCAATTCCCCTCTTTTGGTCAATATCCCCCTCTTTCTTCTCTCAATCTTAAGAGGTTGAACGAAACCAACTGTATCTATAAGGACGTGGACCATGTACCTCGAACTCCGTGGCTAAACGAAACTAGTCCTTAGGTTATTACACTATTATGCGAGATCTAGGAGTGGGCAAGAGCACGATTGCAAGGCTCGGATGACCGAGTAGGAGTAAAAGAATTAGGCAAGCGGTAATAACGTAAAAGAGGATAGGGATAGGAGAGAATAGGAGAAATATGAAGCTGGGGTGTGGTACTTCCTGAAGCCATATGAAAATTTTGACCGAATTTAACTGTATATCTCACCTACAGTATCTGCATGTAATTCTGTCTCATAAAAATATAGATCTTTTTATAAAGTGTGTCCAAAAGTTATTGCTACCATTACATTGCTTATAACTGTCAATAAATGAATCTGAAATGATGACTTATAAATTGGTCGAGGGCCACAGAATGAAAAAGGTTGGGAACCATTGATGTAAATGGAGGGAGAAAATGAGAAAGATATACCCGAATAGATAAGGAGAACGGGAGATGGAAGTAGAAAAAGATAGGAGAGAGAACAGAAAGGATAGGAATTTATAGTATGGCTGAAGTGAGGATACAGGAGAGAGTGCGTGAGACATATAAAAGGAATAGCTGTGTCAAAGGAGAGAATATAGGTGGACGTAGAAAAGAACGAGGATGGAGAAATTGGAGGGGGGGGCGGCTGGATGGCGAAGGAGGGCGTAGGTGTTGACGAGACGCAAGTTGAAGATGAATGGAGGAGGGGCGTGCCAGGGAGGGAGCACAGGAATGGAGGTAGGAAGAGGGGGGATAGGCCAACAAGGAGAGGAAGGAGACAGGAGCGGAGGGGGATGATGGAAGGAGAGGCATACTGGGCAGAGGGGGAGGAGAGGGCCAAGGGCCGGGAGCTAAGGCCGGGGGGAAGAGCGGAGCGGGAATGCGAGAGGGACGGACTGGAGAACGAAATGGAAAAGGTGGCGGGGCGCCGAGCGGGCGAGAGAAGACTGTGTTCTCTCTTCTTCTCAACACGTGTGCATATGTCTATTGTATACATGCATATATAGAGTACACACACACACACACACACGCATATATATATATATATATATATATATATATATATATATATATATATATATATATATATATATATATATATATATATATATATATATATATATGTGTGTGTGTGTGTGTGTGTGTGTGTGTCTGTTTGTATGTATGTTTATGTATATGTATATGTATATATATATATATATATATATATATATATATATATATATATATATATATATATATATATATATATATATATATATATACATATATATATATATGTATATCTATCTATCTATATCTATCTATCTATCTATCTATCTATCTATCTATATATATATATATATATATATATACATATATCTATCTATCTATATCTATCTATCTATCTATCTATCTATCTATCTATCTATCTATCTATATATATATATATATATATATATATATATATATATATATATATGTATGTATGTATATATATATATATATATATATATATATATATATATATATATATATATATATATATATATATATATATATATATATATATATATATATATATATATGCGTGTGGGTGTGTATTCATGTAAATGTATATATGTACATTCATATATCAATTATATGACAACCATAATAAAAGAAACAAACAGTGACTAAATGTTTTATTAGACAAAAAATGTGGGCATGTGCAAGTGTGTCTGTGTATACATACGTGTGTGTGTGTGTGTGTCCAGCACTCATCCATACTTACATGAGTGACTTTTCATCCTCTCTCTGCTCCTGTCTCTCTCTTTCCCTCTCCATTTCCTCTCTCGGCCTCTCCTCCAAACAGAGGCCCTGGCATTGACGTAATAACCGATATTTGCTTTGGCTTCATGTGACGGAACAATTCACTCACTTTTTATTTTCTTTCCCCTTTTTTCTTTTTGATTACTTATTCTGAATATAGTTTTGGCGATTCTCATCATTGCCAGTTATTGCGATTCCCTTAAGCTTTGACGGATAGTATTAGTTACGTTTATAAAGTCACTTTATTGTTGAGATTATGAACATTCATCCTTTCACGCACCCTGAATAATCGATCGAGGGTCAATTTATGAATATATGCATGGGCGAGTGAATAGAACTGAATATATTAGCAAACATAAATTAATGAATAAAAAGGTGGAAAAGTAGATAATGCGGATGGATAGAGGAATAGACTAGAACGGTAAGTAGGTAGATAGAAAGATTGATAATAAGCAGAACAGTAACAGAAAATCGAATTGAATATTGAAGATCAGCAAACAAATAAAAGACGTGAACAAGAAAGTAAACATGAATAAATGAAGGGATTGATAAATGCGCGAAATAGATGGATAAAGGGATAGACAAATAATGGATAGACGAAATGGGGAGTAGATGACTATATGATTGAATGGATAAGAATGAATGAATGAATAGAAATATTAATGAATAAATGAAAAAATAATGAATAAATGAATAAATACAAAATAACTAGATAAATACAAAAGTAAATGAATATAAAATATATAAATGAGCATAACAATATTTGAATAAACAAATGAATAGATAAACATAAAAATTAATAGATAAACAGATAAATCAATATTTAAACAGAAAAATCAATAGTTAAACAGATAAATCAGTCAATAAACAGAAATCAATCAATAAACAGATAAATCAATAAATAAACAGAAAAATCAGTAAATAAACAGATAAATCAATCAATAAACAGATAAATCAATCAATAAACAGAAAAATCAGTAAATAAACAGATAAATCAATCAAAAAACAGATAAATCAATAAATAAACAGAAAAATCAGTAAATAAACAGATAAATCAATCAATAAACAGATAAATCAATCAATAAACAGAAAATCAATAAATAAACAGATAAATCAATCAATAAACATATAAATCAATAAATAAACAGATAAATGAATAAACAGAGAAATTGGTCTAAAATAAACAAAAAAAAAGCACAACAACTTCCACCAAAAGTGAGCAACTTTAATTTGAAGACTTTGAGGTTCCTGAACGATCTTCGAGACGCCTCCATAAGGGCTCCAGAAGATGATCCACAAAGTCTTATTCTTATTTTCATTATTATTAAATATTTTTTTTTTCGTCCTTTTGAAATGTTATCTTCGTTTGTCTCATCTTATTTCCAATTTCGTTTATGTTTTGTTTATTTATATTTATTATTTGTTTTTTAATCATCTTAATTTATCTCATCTTATTTCTATTTTCATTTAGGTTTTGTTTATTTATATATATTTTTTTTTTTCGTTGTTTATTTTTTTCATTGCTTTTTTTTTTTTACTTTTTTATTCTTTCTTCTTTTTTTGTTATGTGTGTGTTTTTTTTTTTTTTAACTAGTCTAACACCTGGAAGGGATTTCGGAAGCATTCACAAGGCTGAGTTTCGCCAACTTTTGCAGCAGGAAAAAATTAAGATCTTTTTTCTTGGGGGGGAGGGGGGAGGGGGGTATGGAAGTCTCGGAAGACGGCGGTCGCTCAGAAATCTGTCGGTAAATAAGTAAATAAGTGAATGGGTGAGTAAGTAGATAAATAGGTAGATACATGAAAGGTGTGATAATGGTGACTAATCGTTGTGTGATAAGGATTGCCATCAGATTCGTTGCAAATTACGATAATACCACTACGAATGATGATAATGCTGATAATATCCCTGATGATGATAATGGTAACAATATTGATAAAGGTAATGATAATGATGCTAATAATGATGGTGATAATTATGAGAATGATGATGATGATAATGAGGAGGTGTAGGCGAATGTGATGATGAGGATGAGGTCGGTAATCATAATAATAAGAAGAATAAGAAAAAAAGAACATCGACAATTGTAACGATAATATCCTGACACTGGAATAACAGTAATTTGTCTTCGTATCTTCGCCTCCCTTCGTTGCACTCGCTAATGGGCTCCTTTCAGACAGACCTTTATCCCTCTAACATCAGACAGCATTAGAAAACGCACAAACACGTGTATAGTTTTCCCATAACATCTATTACGGCCGCCATTAAGGCTGCCAACACTCCCGCAATCACGGAGACTTAATTACCCATTAGCTCCGGGATTTTCACCTCTATTGTCAAAAGCAATGTGACCATTAATATGGAGAGTGCGATTATCCCGGAGGCGTTTGAGACTCGCTGTCTCTGGGTAAGGAAATTGATGCGGCGAGGAAGGGGAGTCGAGGGAAGGGAGGGCGCGCAGGAGAGGGCCGAGAATGCTGCGAAGGAGGAATATCGTGGAGGAGGGAGGATGATGTCCCTGTCAAGCAGAGCGAGTCCTCCTTACGAGCGTGTCGGCCAAAATAACTCCCCTCTTCCCCTACTCCCCGCCCCTTCCTCCCTCTCTGCTCTTGCCCGCTGCTTCTTCCTGCCCCCCTGCCCCCCCCCCCCCCTTAATGCCCCTTCGGCTCAAGGCTTCTGCTTGTCATTGCCGCGTCCCGTGCCAACTTCGCGGCGCGTGGCTCGCCGAACTCACTTCGTGGCCCTCTTCGCCAGCAGGCACAGCAGTGATCAGGAGGAATAATGGCCATAAACACAAAACCCGCGTCCGGAAAAGTTTCTATTTTCTCAAATCCGAGACCAAACTTCCACAAAACCACCAATTTTGCGAATAACGCATAAAAGGCGGCAATTTCTTGGGCTTATGCTGAAACTTTGGTGCCGGGAAGAGTGCCATAAATGTGAATACTGGCACTTTAAACCTGCTGACACAGACGCTCTTCCAGGGCCACTATGACTGGGTCAACACGGCTCATTTGCAAATATTTTCTTTTTCATCAAGCTGTTACCGCTTTCCGAAAAACCTTATGGAAGTGCATTCACACACACGCCTGGCATGCACGAACTTTCACTTTCTAATTAGTGAAAAATTACTCTTTGTGAATGAAACAAGCACTCATCGAAATGAAAATAGAAGTATGACCATGAAAAAATATCAAACTTTGAATGAAAGTTAATATGTCAGTACTCCCAACCCCCTGACGAGAGCACTGCCTTCGTTGTAAGACCGTACGAGACCGAATCATGCGAAACGAGCCA
>NC_091555.1:33860818-33863318 GCF_042767895.1 Penaeus vannamei
TTCTTACCTCTTTTTTTCGCTTTCCATCCTCCATAATATTCTGCATTACGACAGTTCATTTCTTTTTACGGTGTACTTTTTTTCTTGATTCCCTGGAAACTCTAAACTACACATTTTTGGGTATATGTGCGTACTCATATCTCTGGGTTTATTTTTTCACCCGTTTTATTTAGGTAAAAAGTAGGAAAGCGTTAAAGAAAAATCAGCGTGCCTAGACTGACAAATCTTTTATATGTATTCTTTATCACGGAAACTATCGCATAAGCTTTTTAATTTCCTTATCGCCCTATTGTAGAACATTCCCTTTCATAAAAAAATACCTCTTTACTTTGTTTCGAAAGAGAAAAAACTTCAACTTCACCGTATCTGCAGAAAAGAACCCCGAAAGTTCCTTCACTACAAGAGATCCCACACACTGTTCCCCGCCGTTCTGTCCCCCCCCCCCTTACTCCTAGTACCGCCTCCGCACTCCTAGTTCCGCCCCTCTCCCCGTCCTAGACTAAGACCAGGATTAATACCACTAACTGAGACCTTCGATTTCTTTATAGCCAAGGTAATACTGGTGGGGTGTGATAACCCTGTTAAAGGGCGGCCATAACATCCTGCCAATGGAAAGTAGGGCAAGGGTAGTGGGAAGGGTGGGGGCAACGAAAGAGGGTGGGTGGAGGAAAGGGGGATGGAGGAAGTACATGGGGTGAGGGGGAAGAAGGAGATGGGGAAAGTGAGAACGAGAGAGGACTAGGAGAAGAGGAGGGAAAGGGATAAAGGGTAGAGTGAGAGAGGAGGCAACCCCCTAATTGGGTGAGACGGAAACTATTAGAGGAAAGAAACCCAAGGAGAGAAGAGACACAGGAAACGATCGCAGGACGCTAGAAGGTTCCTGTCGGGGATCAAGAGGAAGGAACGGCCCACGGAGGAGGCTGACAGAGGGGGAAGAGGGCCATCTGTTAACCGAACCTCAGAGATATGGTGGAAGGAGAGGGAACTCGGTCGGCTATGGGGAACAAAGGGATTAGAGGGAACTCTCGAGTGTGAGGAAGAAGCTTTCGAGCATGAGGAAGAAAGGCTCTCGAGTATGAGGGAGAAAGGCTCAAGAGTATGAGGAAGAAAGGCTCTCTCGGGTATGAGGAAGAAAGGCTACAGAGTATGAGGAAGAAAAGCTCTCAAGTGTGTGGAAGAAAGGCTCTCGAGTATGATGAAAGGCTCTAGAGTATGAGGAAGAAAGGCTCTAGAGTCTGAGAAAGAAAGGCTCTCGAGTATGAGGAAGAAAGGCTATAGAGTATGAGAAAGAAAGGCTATAGAGTATGAGGAAGAAAGGCTATAGAGTATGAGGAAGAAAGGCTCTCGAGTATGAAGAAAGGCTATAGAGTATGAGGAAGAAAGGCTATAGAGTATGAGGAAGAAAGGCTATAGAGTATGAGGAAGAAAGGCTATAGAGTATGAGGAAGAAAGGCTATAGAGTATGAGGAAGAAAGGCTATAGAGTATGAGGAAGAAAGGCTATAGAGTATGAGGAAGAAAGGCTCTAGAGTAAGAGGAAGAAAGGCTATAGAGTATGAGGAAGAAAGGCTATAGAGTATGAGGAAGAAAGGCTATAGAGTATGAGGAAGAAAGGCTATAGAGTATGAGGAAGAAAGGAAATAGAGTATGAGGAAGAAAGGCTATAGAGTATGAGGAAGAAAGGCTATAGAGTATGAGGAAGAAAGGCTATAGAGTATGAGGAAGAAAGGCTGTAGAGTATGAGGAAGAAAGGCTATAGAGTATGAGGAAGAAAGGCTATAGAGTATGAGGAAGAAAGGCTATAGAGTATGAGGAAGAAAGGCTCTAGAGTATGAGGAAGAAAGGCTGTAGAGTATGAGGAAGAAAGGCTGTCGAGTATGAGGAAGAAAGACTCTAGAGTATGAGGAAGAAAGGCTCTCGAGTATGAGGAAGAAAGGTTTTCGAGTATGAGGAAGAAAGGCTGTCGAGTATGAGGAAGAAAGGCTCTCGAGTATGAGGAAGAAAGGCTCTCGAGTATGAGGAAGAAAGGCTCTCGAGTATGAGGAAGAAATGGTTTTCGAGTATGAGGAAGAAAGGCTGTCGAGTATGAGGAAGAAAGGCTGTCGAGTATGAGGAAGAAAGGCTCTAGAATATGAGGAAGAAAGGCTCTCGATTATGAGGAAGAAAGGCTCTCGATTATGAGGAAGAAAGGCTCTCGAGTATAAGGAAGAAAAGCTCTCGAGTATGAGGAAGAAAGGTTTTCGAGTATGAGGAAGAAAGGCTCTCGAGTATGAGGAAGAAAGGTTCTCGAGTATGAGGAAGAAAAGCTCTCGAGTATGAGGAAGAAAGGCTCTCGAGTATGAGGAAGAAAGGTTTTCGAGTATGAGGGATAAAGACTAGAGTATGAGGAAGAAAGGTTTTTGAGTATGAGGAAGAAAGGCTCTCGAGTATGAGGAAGAATGACTAGAGTATGAGGAAGAAAGGCTTACGAGTATGAAGAAGAAAGGCTATAGAGTTATGAG
>NC_091555.1:33868549-33871049 GCF_042767895.1 Penaeus vannamei
AAAGACAGAGAGACAGAGAAAGAGAGGAGGGAAAGAGGGAGGAAAGGTGAAGACAAGAGAGCGAGAGAAGTAAACCGAGAGGTTGAAAATATGACCTTCCTCCACAAGGAGAAAGAAAACAAAATACCAGGCTGTTCGAATTCATTTGCGGATGTTAAACAGCAAACGGAATGGAATGGGATTGGCCTCGGGAAATAATTTCCAGGAGAACCGGAGAATCGGCGGACGAGGGCGGCCGGCCAGATATTCAAGACAGATGTGAGGGGAGAGGAATTTCCGGGGTAAATGTGAAAAGAAAATGCTATTCGATGCAGGTTCAGAGACTGGCAGATGAGGGGGGGGGGACGGTACGGCAGGAGGGGTTGTGGAAGTTTTTCTGTGATACAAAACTAGGGTCTTTCAAAAAAGTGCAATGTAAGAGTTAAAAAAAAAAAAAGTGAGTTCACTGTAAGATGTCATTAGAGAGAAAGAAAAATGGGGACTAAAAGGAAAAGAAGCAAAAAAACGGGTACGGAAAAGCTTGCATTTACCTGAATAAGAAACTGGTACACCGTAGGAGCACGAATGGGCAGAGAAGCCGACGGAGTCACATTCGAAGGAAAAGAAGATTCTAATACAAAGAAGCTCCACAACGAAGCACAAAAGAACATGAAAGGGCTGTACAAGAAAAGGCAACAACAGGACAAAAGATCTATATGTGGTAGGCCAAGTAGAAGTGTTAGTAAGAGAGGGCCGTCCCGAGGGAGAGCCAGCGGCCATGAGGCGAGAGCATGTGGTAGAATGTGCAGCGAGGGACTAACTAATGGGCGAGGGAGAGCGCATGGGGCCGAGGAGGAGCCCATCAGTCACCGAGGGACAAGGCGACATCTTGAGATAGCAGCGGCCGGCTCCATCACTCACAAGGACCCGACACCTTCCTCGCTCCCGACTGCAAATCAGCTCGAGTCAGAAGTTTGCACTCGGAGGATCAAGCAAATTTTCTCTCAGTTTATGAAAGTTTGGACAAATATGGGCGACCCGAACGACCCTCTCTCTGCAAAATCCAGTCTCCGTATCCGCAATGTATCATTCAGAATAACACCGGAGTCAAATCAAATCCCCCAAGAAAATGTACCATTTCACGAGGCAGGGGGACGCGGCTGCCGTATAAAAGAGATCATATTTATATATGGAGCCCCGCCATTAAAGCTGGCGAGAGAGCAGGGTAGTAACTTTTGATGTCTGGCAGTGACACGCTCCACTAGATTAAGGTCTGGTATTAACGTCTGAGTGGTGTTCTCGGCTAGCTTGCCTCGCAGGTCACGCAGCCGTTCGCATGCGATATGGCATGGTAGCCGAGGCTCTTGGTGTGACTTTCGCACGAGCGTTCATAACGCGACCAAGACTCTGACATCAGTTGTTTGAAATAATTTGTAAACCATATTTATGCAAATATCTGCCAACAGAATCAATGAACATTTAAGGAGGAGGAAACTGGCAATGATGTGAGACTGAGAAAAAGAATAATATTGGAGCGCGAAGCAGTGCTATGGGAAAAGGAAACTGAGGTGACACCACTAGGTAAGGTGCAAAGGGACAATTTAAGAATGGCCGGGGAACTTTGTAACGCCAAGAAATGTTAGGGAACTCGAAAAACAAGTGAGACTAAGGGACCAAGACGCGCGTCAGGTAAAGTTCAGCAGTAGGAGAATGCTGCAGACAAAACAGGAGCGAATTCAGCAGATGAACCAAAAATCAAGGGGAACATGATAAAGATATAACAAACGAATAAACAAATTCAACATAGAGGATTTTATGAAAACACACAAGGGCGTAAGAAATGACAGAAAAAAGTCACATGAATACTTATTTAAGAAAATCCATTACATCCAAAGGTTTTCCCAGACAAATGCCTGAAATGCGTTTATTAACATTTTTTCAGTCTAACCTTTTCATCCATAGTATAACCACCGATATATTTATGTTATTGCACTGCAACAGTGAGGCTGTTAACGAACATATCGATGTAAATGATATACATAAAAGTTTTAACAAACAAAGCATCTAATAAACACATTTTCGGACAATTTGTTTAAGAATTCCTTCAAGCATGCGTCGTTTTATTTACTGGCAAAACAACTAACAATATAATTCAAATAAGATACTTTAAAGGAAAGAGAAACTGGACACTAATGACTAAATGTCTGACTCCAGACTGATCCATCTAATAATCGCTGATACAGCACACTTGCCCGGGATAATGAAGAGACGTTGGGCGTTTCTGTCAGTTATGCATCTTTTTGAAACGAAAAAAAAATAAAAAGATGAAAATGGAGAAAGAAATAGATGAAAAAATACAGAAAAAAGTGATATTATCTTAATCCCTCATTTGCATGCACGATTAACTAAAGTGATGAATGGTCAAACTATGAAAAGAAAATATGTATGTATGCATACGTATCTATAACTATATACGCCCGTATACACAGTTATTTATCAGTCGACAAAAGCACAGATAGAT
>NC_091555.1:33881049-33886049 GCF_042767895.1 Penaeus vannamei
TCCCCTTCCCCCTCTTTTCGAGTAATGAGTTCTGGCCGAGTGCTCCATCCAGCTCGCTTCGTGGCGCTCCCCTCCTCGCTGCCCATGAAGCACCTCTTCTTGCTCGCCCGACCTGCGACCCACCTACGTTACTTCTATGGCCTCGCCCACGCTTACTTCGACGCTTCTATGGCCGGGCCCCAAGCTTCTCTCCTCGCTGCCCAGGACGCAAATCTCTCTGCCCGTTCGGCCTGCGGCTCGCGGCCCCGGTTCACCTTGTTACTTCTATGGCCTCACCCACGCTCACCTCCCTGCTTCTATGGCCTTTGGACCGTAGCGCAGAGTCTCCCCGTGCCTCTCGCCCCATGTCATAGAGCTTCTACGATCTCTCGCCCTCTGCCTTTACTGCCTTTATGACCTTTAACCCTCTGCCTTGCTGTCGTTTATTACTTCATCGTCATCAACCATTTACTCCTACGGTAAGTTATAAAACCCATAAAATGGCCGGAAAAGCGATAACTGAACATCTACAACGATGCCTGTCATCATATAGAGCCACGGAAATATCCTAGACAGATAGCTCATAGGCGTGTCAAATATTAGAAAGGACCCTTTCATCAAACTAATTCAATTTCGTATATTGCCCAGGAAGCTTTGCGGGATCAACTAAATAACGTTTGATTACTTTCACAACGAACTTTGACTCTCGCTTTTGCTGTGCATTCTATGCAAATCTAATGAATTGTTGACGGCGAATTTTGATACTGGAATGTATGAATGGATGAACACATTAGCACTAACAACAAATAAAAGTTATAAGTGACTAAGTAAATATGTTCATGTAGAACAAAGTAAATCAATGAAATACTGGAATGTTCAGGCGAAAACAGATAAGGATAAGCTTATAAAAATGTTTCCCAGAGAACAATTGCATCTTGACGCAATAATCCATAGATTAAGTAATATATGTGACAGGTGAATAGCAACAGAGAGGCAATCATCATGCTAAATATACCTTGACTCATCAGTCTAACACAAAAGCATTTAGAATGTTATGGGACATCGGTGTATAATAAAAAAGGAAGGTTGTAAGACACTGACGTATAACAAATATAATACATGTAGGATGTATATTCCCTTCATAAATCGATATACTTATATCACTGTGAATAGAACTTTTCCACACGTATGCTGGATTGTAGACGTCGATTCGGTATATGTTTTGGTTTGAGTGGTTTATTTGTGCCGTTGCGTGAATTTCTATTCTGTATACGAGCGTGTGTATGCGAAAATGTTTATATGCAACGTGTATTTAAATTCAGGAAATTCAAAGTCTTTGATCGAGTCGCTTGCATTTCCTCTGGTTGCACGGACCTGAAACGCTTGCACGTCGTCGTGAAGCTCATTCCCGATGCTTTGATATTCTTATTAATAAGAGAATCAGTAATAGATGAGATGTTATTAGGGAATCTGTGGCCAAGACTGATTAAAGAGGCGAAAGCGGTTTTATTGAATTTGTGGATCAGACACGGCAGGAGGCTCTCTAAAGGACAAGGTGCTGTAATAACAAATCATTCACGAAATATGTCGTCAGAATCCCGGAATTTTATCCCTTGTTCATGTTAGTAAATCAACTTGTCATTGAAATGACAGCGTTAGTCTTTACTGCTTAGTTGTTTTCTCTTTCCTCCACCTTCTCTCTCTCTCTCTCTGTCTCTCTCTCTCTCTCTCTGTCTCTCTCTCTCTCTCTCTCTCTCTCTCTCTCTCTCTCTCTCTCTCTCTCTCTCTATCTATCTATCTATCTATCTATCTATCTATCTATCTATCTATCTCTATCTATCTATCTATCTCTATCTATCTATCTATCTCTTTCTCTCTCTCTCTTTCTCTCTCTGTCTCCTTCATTCTTTTACATCTCCCCTTCTTATTGCTTATCTACAACCAATCAGTCTCAAAGGCTCTGAAAAGAATGATTCGCCCTCCTTCCCTTCCTCCTTTCTTCAGCTCGCGTAAGGAATCTCGCTTTCAGGCTTTCCCGAGCATGCACGGCGCCCTCCAGAGCCCCTTCGCCTACATGGCCGGCCGGTCACTGCAAGACGCGGGCAAGGTTCGTGTTGAATGATCGATCGGGGCATCAGTGCATGAAGCCCGTTCTGCAATGCCAGCTCCGACCGTCAAGCTTTCCTGTGGCCGGCATTAAGGTGCGTGTCTGTATGATGCATAATTTATATGCTGTATTCGAGGGTGTTTGTCTACACTTGCCCTGTTTGCATGAGCGTGTGTGTTTACCTACCTGTTTTTATTCACGTTAATATCTAAATTTTGTTTATCTGCGAATTATTTGAGCGAGGAATCGCACGCGCTCAGGCACACACATATCTCCAAGTACAACCTGAACATTTAACCGACTGAGTGTACAAGACAAATGCCACGCGAGACAAAGGACAGCGAGAGTCAACCAGACACGCACACGCACCCACTCACACGCCACACAAAATGCTGCAGTATCCAAAAGCCTCCGAATAACATCCCTATAATCAATCTTTCCCTGGAGCAGCGTAATCTGTGGCAGGCTGGCGGGAAGACGGGGAAGCGAGGTAAGAAGCAGGCTGGAGACGGAGGCCGGTTGGGAGGAGAGGGGGAGGGGGAAGGAGACAAGAGAGCGACGGGGAAAATTATGTATAAACAGATAAACAAGGGATATATAAAATTGGTGATTGGAGGGAGACCATGGGATACTGAGAGAAGTTCGACAGGAGTGGAGAGAAAGAGAGAGACAGACAGACAGAGGAAGAAAGAGGGAGAGAGAGTGAGAGACGGAAGGAGGAGAGAGAAAGAGAAAGAAAGAAAGAGATAGAGAGATAGAGAGAACGGGCAATGAGAAGAAAGACAGAGATCCAAAGAGAAATGTAGTGGATCTCGAGTGGGGATAGAGAGGAAGAGGGGAGAAAAAAAAATAAGATAATAACATTGAATAACCGCATCACCTTTCATAATTTCAAGTTTTTTTTTCTTTCTTCTTTTTTACAGCATTCCTTTTTTCCCAATATCAGAGCAATCATGTTTTCTCTCATCAATATTCATGATGATGATGACAGAACCATAAGCATTAGCTCCCCCTTTAAATCAAAGGAATGGGTACTCCGTCAACCGTCAGATGATACGTCTTTTCATAACACAAGATTGCACTTTGTCACATCGATGATCGTTTCCCTGAAGCAGAAGAGCGAACCGCTTATGAATCTCGTTCCAAAAACTTCCCCTCGCTGCTATTCGCCCCTTCAGAGTTGTGCGAATAAACATTCCCTTTTTTATGATGAACCTTGTTTACGACGACGATTCTAGGAAATTATCAACATCAGTTTACACTCTTTAGGGATGTAGTCTGCCTTTCTTTTCGATTCGTTTTGCTTCGCTGCTTTTATTTCTTTGTTTGCCTCTGTCTATATTTTATCATTTTTCTCTCTCCCTCTACCTATCTATTTGTCGTCTGTCTCTGTGTCTTTAACAATCTATCATTCTTTCTATTAATCAATCTCTATATATCCATCTGTCTGTCTATCTATCTACTTATTCATCACAGATACATATAAACACATAGGCGCGCGCGCACGTGTGTGTGTGTGTTTGCGTGTGTATAGTCAAAATTAGATATACCAGGTATTATCATTACCACGATCATTATCATCTTTACTCTCATTATTGTCATGATTATCAATAGCATCATTAATTTCATCAACCTTATTATCATTATCATTAATATCAACATTTTTATCATTATCATTAATATCAACATTTTTATCATTATCATTAATATCAACATTTTTATCATTATCCTTATCACAGAATTATCATTATCATTATCACTATCACTGCTATTATTAGTGTTAGTCATTGTCACTGTCATCCTGTTATCATTATCGTTATCATTCCAATTCTCATTATCATTATAATCATTGTTATTACTATTATCATTATTATTATAATCATGATTATTTTCATTATTATTATTATCATTGTAATAATTATTATCATTATTATTGTCATTATCATTATTCTCATTATCATCATCATAAACATCATCGTTATTATCAGTTTTGTTAACATTATCATATTCAAGGAGGTAATGTTTTTGGTAGCGTTGGTTAGTTTGTTTGCGTGTTAGTTGGCCAGAAGGATAACTCAAAAAGTTATGACCAGATCTTTATGATTTTTTACCAGTGTTTTTCATTATAATTATCATTATTGCTGTTGTTATTATTGATATCATTATCATTATTGTTATTCTCACCATTACCTTTATTACTATTATTATCATTATTATTTTTTTTATTATCATCTTTATCATTGTTATTATTATAAAAATAATGATGATGAGAATGATAATAATAATGATAATAGTTATCATTATTGTTGTTGTTTTCATCTGCAAGACGTCAATAACAGCAATGACTTTAATGAGAGTGATAAAGGTCATGCCAATAATTAGGCGTACGAGTAGATAAATAAGCAAATCAACAAATAAAGAGATGAATAAGCAAATCAATAAATGAAGAGACAAACTATTAAAGAAACAAAGTTATTAAAAACCCAAACGAATGCGTAAATGAACGAACAGAAACACCCCCGTCACACTAATTGAAACCCCGGGGCGAATAATGAGCGAACCCCGAACCCGAAGCCCCGAAAGGTTCGACCACAACGACCGAGCCACCGAGGAAATGAAGCTGAAGAATGGAACGGACGTTAATTAGGTCACTTGCTGCCTGCCACCTGCCCCAGATGCCGACACTCGTTGAACGGCTGGCACGAGGGAGAGGCTCGAGGCTCTTGTGGGAATAGGAAAGGGTTTTCTGCTTTTCTTGGGAGGGAGGAGGAGGAGGAGGAGGAGGACACGCCAATGGCAGGAGTTGGAGTATCCTCTTTTCTCTTTAGTCTCCTTCTTATTCTGTTGCTTTTTCTGCATATTACTATCATTTTTTATTATTTTCATCTAAATTATCATTATAATTTTCTCATGA
>NC_091555.1:33888549-33893549 GCF_042767895.1 Penaeus vannamei
TATTATCTTACAAGTACAAAGAAACAAATTGTTTTGCCTCCCATGAGCTCTCCATCTTTAAGCTCGAGATTCGTATAAGACCATTGATAAGAGAAAATAGGAATAATTCTATGAATGAAGCACGAACAACCTCAGGAGCCTCATGCCCTCCCCTCGCCCTGATCTCAACAACACAACCATTTTTCTCCCTGAGTTAGGGCAACAACGATACCATGTGCTTGGCCGTAGCGAATAAACCCCTGCCTTTAATATCAAAGAAAATTATTACACCTTTAAAGCTGCGCTAGAGTCCACATTCACATGGACGGAGTGAGATACTGTTTGTCTCGCGTGAGGATAGGGGAGTTAGGGGAGTTGAACTTGTTATAGCAGGAGATTCCACATCCACGTCGAGGCGAATAGGTTTTGTCTCCGTTATCTGCATATAAATGAATTCCTCCTAAAAGTTACGGTGTGAGCATCACGTCCTTACCTGGCGTCATATGCTGGCCCTCGGCGTAAGGATTAGATTCCCAGAATATATTGTTCTTTACTGATGACAACACGCTCTTGTTGAAAGAAGGCACAAGAGCAAACCATAAAGGGGACAAGGCCATTTTCTGTATGATTAAAATTAAACACTGAAAAAAGTGTTTAGCGGATTGGGGCGTTCAGTCGACTCTTGTTTATTTTAGCAAGAGGTAAGTAAATGTTGCAACACAATAATTTTTCATTTGGTGGGCAACAGATGAACTGAGAGCCCAATTATTGTTGTTTGGGCGTTGTCTGTTACCTTTAAAAGAACTAAAATCAATCACTGACCTCTCGACAGCGGCTCGACCTACACTCCCCCTCCCCCTCCCCCACCCCACCCACACATACCAAAGCATGCACTAAGTGACCATCACTTGTAAATCCCAATAGTACGAATAGCAAATAGGCGTCATATGTCTAAATTTCTTAAAGTTTTTTTTTATATATAGCTTGCACACAGAAGCATTTAGACAAACAAGCACGCACGCTCCAGGGTAATTATCCAAAGAGAAGTAGATTCTGAGCACAAACAACATTATTAATTTATCGAAGTTCAAACAAAAAGCGCACCTCTGTTAATACGACAATGGGAGTACTTTTAACGGATTATAAATATCCGAGGCCTTGATACCAATCACTTTGAAGAAGGAGTAAAAAAAAGTACAAAGAAACAAAAAGTTTACCTCAGGAAATTTCCGAGTGGGTTGGATTACTTGCCAATTATGTGTTGGAACTTTTTTTCCAAGTCAGGACGCGAGGGTCGGGACTCGGCGGGCCAACGCTAAATTAATGGTTGTTTTGGAGTCTAGTTTACTTAATTCTACCAAAGTTATACGGCATATACGCTATAGCTTCACCGTTCCTCTTTAATTATGGGGAATGATGGTCTTGGACTGTGCAGACGGGAGAGTCGGGTTAGTAATAGAATATTCAGATATATGAAACGTTCTTGTTGATATCCAAGACTCCTTTCCCTTTACAATCGCGCACCATAATCAATTTGAATTTAACGCTCAGTCTCATTCTCGTCGCGCAGCTTCAAACCCCATAAATAACTCTACCCAGTTATTTCATGATTCACCCAATCCCAACACCCATCCCTAATCCACCCATCGATTAACAAAACACCCACCCACTTACTTCCTCCACACTTCCGCCAGCCACCTTCTCTCCTCTACGGAAATCTTCCATCTCCCGATCGGCCATTTTTCGCCCACAACTTCCCACCACTGAAAGCCCGGCTCCTAACTCTCCCTAATGTATTAGCAAACACATCTAGCACCGCAATGAGCGCACCATCACCACCAGCACGTCAGATCTCAGGCCCTCTTCATCACTGCTATTAAAACGTCTACGCTCTGAAGGCCACGGCTGTTCTCGCGTCTACCGCTAATAAGGAACAACCATAAGGATCAGGAGGCTAATGCCGGAGTAACTAGAAATTATGAAATTTTGTTGGCGAAAACTCTGTTAATGGCTGCGAGGATAATGGTGTTTCTTACATACATCCGTAAGATGGCTTCGTGCATTTTCTTTTCTCTATTTTGCGTTAGTTTAGGTTTATGTTCGTTCTTAAAATTGGCCATTGAGTTAATCTCAATTTTGAATATCTACTGTACTGTGTATGTTCTACTTTTACCAAGTAATGCTTAAACTATTATTGTACACACACATACATACACACGTAAACACACACACACACACACACACACACACACACACACACACACACACACACACACACACACACACACACACACACACACACACACACACACACACACAGATATATATATATATATATATATATATATATATATATATATATATATATATATATATATATATGTATATATGTGTGTGTGTGTGTGTATACATTATATATATATATATATATATATATATATATATATATATATATATATATATATATATATATATATATATATATATATATATATATATATAACTACTTATCTCTCTCTCTCTCTCTCTCTCTCTCTCTCTCTCTCTCTCTCTCTCTCTCTCTCTCTCTCTCTCTCTCTCTCTCTCTCTCATACACATTAACACACACACACACACACACACACACACATACATACTCACACGCACACATTATGTCAGCAGATACGAAAGTTCTTGTTCTCCCACTCTCTCTCTTTTGTTCTCTTTCCTTTTCTTTCTCTCTGTTTTGTTCTCTCTCTCTTCTCTTTTTTTTCTTTCTCTCTGTGTACCTATCTATCAATCTACCTATCCATTTATCTATCCACCTGACTATTTGCCTGTCTATCTTTCTATTTCTTATCTATCTATCAGCTCGTCTGTCTGCCTGTCTATCCCACGTGCACACATTATGTTATATCAGATATGGAAGTAAAATATTACGTTTTCCAAAGTGATTTGAGATTTAAAATTTTTTGTCCCCTCCAATAGTCTACGAGAAGCATTTTGTCAAAAATGCTGGAATTCAAGTAACCTATAAAATTTATACATGGCGCAGATATACCTACACATAGAGACATATGAACGAATACACTAATGCAAGAATACACATTTACTCACTCCCTCCAACAAATGCAAAACACCGACTCACACACACACACACAGTCACAAACAGACAGACACGAGCAAAGTATAGAATAACGCAACACATCAAGCCAAGTACGAGTTAGATATCTGCAATTTCACTCAGCAATTTAATAAGCCGAGTCAGAGACGGGGAGCTGCATCAGTGTAAAAAGCAGGAGCGATGGCACGAACGCCCCATAGTGTTTTAAGCGCCTGTAAGTCAGCCCGCCTGCATGCTTCGCTGAGGTCTACACGAACGCCAAAATATAATCCTGGGATTTACTGCCTATAGGTCAGCATGCCTCGGCTTGACACGCGATGACATGTGACGCATGCAATTTCCATGCATTCTCAGGCAATAACTGCGTTCATAAACTCCTCTGGTTTTCTTTATAGGCATTGGTCTTTGTCTGGAATATATTGTTGCGTTAGTGTTTCTCATTTATCGTATATTGCTTACTTGTTTCTTGCCATTTTTCTATTTTTTTTCCTCTAAGTAATTCACATTTACTAATCGCATATCAAATCAAATGGCAAGACCATCCCAGTGTGTGCATTTATACCAAATATCTGTCAAAAAAAAGACAAAAAACTAATAGATACATGAGCAAAGTATCAACAACTGCAGCGTTTCTACTCTTACATACACGTATTACAGACGCATCGATCATTGCCGGACCCGAAAAAAAGCTAAAACCTTCCTCATAAAACTTTCATTACGCCGCACTGTAACTTCTGTACCCTCAGAAATTAGAGGTTCTGGTCACATTTCCACCAACTTGCCATGATGTAAAGTGCAGGGCTGGGATGCTGCATCTCTTGCGCTCGAGGTTCGCCGCCAGGAGGACGACCTACATGATAATGTCACACATACAGGCAGCTCAATTTGTAACTCTTAAATTCAAATAAGTCTACCCCACACGCAGGAAGGATGGAAAAAACGTAGGTGAGTTACTTTTTTTTGGGGGGGGGTGTAATTACATATCTATTGAGACATAGTTTATCCACTGAATAAAACCTTGGCGATATTGATAACATGTTTAACATAAAGAAAGGAACGGAAAATACTGTGAGTTTTGCAAGACATTTTGAGTAAGCACGTCTGACTTCGTAATCCTGTTTCATTTCTTTCTAAATCAACTCTTTTCTCAACGTGCGAAATAAGAAAACTTCACTGATGGGGTTGCGATAGAAAGCATAAATGTTTTAGTAAAGAAAATTTAATGAACGATGATTTTGTTCCGATCAGTTTTGCCAGAGAAAAAAAGGAAACGAAAATATAAATCTACAACATTCCGATATTACGATACCAGCATAAACATCAATACACGAGTTCATATTAGCAGATTCGGCCATGGCACGGGAATGGGCCATGATCTCTCGCATACAGACTTCCGTTTACACTAAACCGCCACCGAAGCCACGGTAACAAACTGACGTCCCAAACACAATACTAAACAAACCCGTCAGTCGCGCGATATCTGGCCAATATTCAAGGATTTACTGCTAATATAGGACGCAGCGCCAAGCCACATTTCCGCGAAGAATATTAAGCCAAATTTTAATCCTGCTTCAAGCTCTGATAACGAGCGTGTCACCCGAACGTCCAGTCAGTAAACAGTGCTATATCTAGATTTCAAGATAAAAAGGGGGAAAAGGGGCTTATTTCCACAATCCCACAACGATGACCCGGATTTAGAGGCATGTGATCAAACATTAGGCTAAAGAGATTTTTATAAAAGTGTTTTACTCTTCGTTGGCTAAGCGGATAAAAACATTTGCAGTTCTATGAATGTTTTTATATTTGTGCTAATTGTGTATATATACACACACGCATCTATGAATATATATACATATACATATACATATATATATATATATATATACATATATACATATATACATATATACATACATAT
>NC_091555.1:33936049-33938549 GCF_042767895.1 Penaeus vannamei
TAATGATTGTATTATCATTATTATTGTCATTATCATGATTATCATTGTACTTGTAATTATTATCATTACTATTATCACCACCACCATCATTATCATTATCATCATTATCATTGTTTCTATTTCATTGTTGTCATTCTTATTACTTTTATTATTATTAGTAGTAGTAGCAGTATTATCATTGTTGTCATTTTTATTATTTACCTTTTCATTACTACTCTCACTATTATCATCCTTATTACTAACATTGCCATTATCATTATCGCTATTAGCGTTATCATTATCATTATCATTTTTGTTATCTTTATCATCTTTGTTATTATCATTATTGTCATTATTGTTATTGTTATCATTATTATCACTGTTATCATTATCATTATTATTACTATTATCATTATTGTTATTATTATTGAAATTATTATCATTACTATCTTTATCATTATCTTTATTGTTGTTCTTATCATATTATAATTCTATTATCATTATTAGGATTATCATTGTCATGATTATTATCGTTATAATTGGCATTATTATTATCACTACTATTATAATTATTAGTTATTATTATTATTATTATTATTATTATTATTATTATTATTATTATTATTATTATTATCTTTATTACTATCTTCATTATTACTATTATTACCATTATTATTATAATTATGACTATTTATATCATCATTACTATCATTAATCTTAGTATATTAGTATATTAATATTAGTATCATCATCATTTTCGTTATTTTTGTTGTTGGCATCATTATTATTATCATTATCTTTATTATTGTTGGTATCATTTTCATCATCATTGTTATTATTATCCTTACTATTGCTATCATTATTATGTATTGTGATTATCATTTTTTGCATCATTGTCATCACAATGGTAATGATACTGGTACAAATTCCTCTTCAAATTTGAGCTATTTCTTCACTGAATTCAGACACATCCGTTAAGAGAAAATTCATGATATTTCTAGTAGACTTTTCTCTTCTTATCATGCTCAACAAATTATGTTGAGCATCATTCCCATCGCCGCTTCTCGCATTTTCCTGAAGCTTGTTTATTTCTCCCGGCAGCAGCCCCGCTTGGCCCTCCTTTATCAGCCCCGCCACAGGAAGGCGCCCCCACCACCTCCGGATTAGCCATGCGAGAAAGAGCTGCAGCCTTCTGTGTTTACCTGCACACAGTCTCCCGCGAGAACCCTTGTTTACTTTGTGCTTACAAAGTAGGCGCCTCTTCGCTCTATTCAGTTTCTCCATGTTGCTGAGGCACACAAAAGGCATAGTATGGCCATCACCGGTGAAATGCTCTTTTCGTGTTGTATTGCATACTGTCTAGAGGTCTTGGTAACGGATGCGACGTTTACTGGTTGCTGCTATGGTTTTCAATTTGTAAATGTGCAATAGCAGTTTATATTTACACTGATTTATATCGACTCGCTTTACAGTCGATCCTCAGATATATCGGACCTCTCCACCAAGATATCAATTTAGTTGCTTTCACCCTCTCGTTTCTTCAAAACTAAAATGAAAGCTAAAGATGTTTACAGTGATGGGAGAAGGAACGTACTAAAGCCAAGGCCCCATCGCCAGGATATTTTTCTATGATACAACTGCATCTTGGATCGACATCACCATGTTGTTATTATTAAAGGGGAAGCTGCAACTGACCCATGTACCTTCGGCTTGTGTTGTCATTACGTCCATCACGAGGAAACTTTCCATAGAAATCGCTAGTTAAACATTCAACATGTGCAATAAGGATGACAAACATGATATTCGCTCATGAAAGCGGGCGGAAGGGCTTGGTGAACACGGAGTGCAGCTCTTGCCAGATGCCTCACTCAATAAAAAATAAACATATTGAGGGCTTACTCTAGCATAGATAACAGGCAGTAGCAAGTAAACTTAAATCTTAAGCTAGTCGGTGTCAGTGTGGAGGAATTATATTGTCATTTGCATTTAAAGACAGAAAGTGAATAACAAGGAAATAAATGGTTAAAAACCCTTCCATACATGCTATGATTCTGGCATATACATGCTGCATTGAAATTCTGTAACCGGATTACAAATTAGTGTGTGCTAAGATCGTAGTCACTGCGATCCTGGTAGCAAGACTGTCAGACTGAAAGAGGGATGGAGAGAGAGAGAGAGAGAGACGGACAAAGTGGGAGAGGGAGAGAGGAGGGGACGGAGATAGAGAGATAGTATAAAGCAAGATATAGTAAGTTATTGCAAAGTTATTGTTGTCAAAGAAATTAACGTTATTTAACGTAACACAAAACAACTAGAGCAACATAACTCAAAACTCGATATTGCAGATTAATATCAAGGCAAAGGCACTTACAACCAACTGCGAGGACCATGCCATTGCCCTGAGTAATAAGAAGGCATACAGTGGCAGAGAGTGAAACAAGAGGAACAGGCAGGAAAGAGGTGAAAGATAGTGACTCTTGCACGTTCCAGGTTGAGTGCTCGTGTGGCCTTGTACAAGTTA
>NC_091555.1:33961049-33973549 GCF_042767895.1 Penaeus vannamei
ATGAGTTTGTTCTCATAAATAGGTCTCTTAGCGTTTGGGGTTAGTAAAACTAAACTACTTTTCTTATGAAAAGATATTAACTTTGAAAAAGTTACAGTTAACCTAAAACAGTATAATATATACAGGGTCGGAAATGGTGGAAGGTGCTGGGAGAATTGACCTCCATATTTTGCCTTGTTTTCTGTTAGTACAGGAGCCAAGAGGTATTTTGGGGTCGAGAGGGCCCCTAAATCACTCACTTGATTTTTGTAGCGAGGGTGGACGTGCTGAAACCCGGCAGTAATGGAGCTATTCAGTGTTTTGGCTGAGAAATCAGCACCCTCGGATGAATAATAAAAAAAATGGTAGGGAAAACTAGAATAGCAATAACTTTTGAACTAAACATATAGTCACGTATGGCCACTCATTTTGTAGTTTAGGAAGTAAGCTACAAGATGAATGTAAGCATTACTCAAACCAAAGGTCAAGGTCACCAGAGGTCAAACAATGGTGAAATTTAACACCAGTCTCAAATATAGGGCCTTTTGACAGGCCAGATACTAAGAAAGTTTTTAAAACTAGTATGAACCTGTACTGAAATACACTAACCCTTTCAGGTCTTGATATTTCATGTCATAAAAATGCTTTAACGGGTCATTGTTTTCAGCTTCCATCACACGATCTTCGACTGAAATTATATGTTCTGGCCATGTTTTTATCTAGTTTGCTATTGGTAATGATGCAAATGCCCATTTAGTACATAATATATTTGGCAGGGGTGTAACTAATGGTAGGGGTGGGGCAGGAGGTATATGCCCCCCCGGGCGTTACGAAAAATGTGTATTTTATGCAAGTATTTGCCAAAAATTTGCAAAATACTGTACTCCAAATGATCTATTACATCCCATCTCCAAAAAAGAACTAGCCATGCCTCTGTTTAGAAGGGGACTGCAACACATTTTTGTTTAAAATTGTTATAGTAGGCTTAAACGCCGATGGGGCCATCTCTGCGCATCGGTATGAAAACATGAAATTTATTGGACGGTATTATATTTCTAACCACCACTTTTCCCGCGTTTCCTTCACAGGGGCACTAAATGTAGTCATGATGGGAAGGGGTAGGGGGGATATAAGGGGGTAGAGCAATTGAGTGAACTGCAGTCTATCTGTGACAAGGGAAGAAACGGGGATATTGTTCAAGGAAAACAGAGGAGGCTGCTGGAGAAATGGGAGAAGAATCCAGAGGGTAAGAAAGGGGGACTGGGGAAGGTGGTGAAACATCAGGAAAAATGTCTGGAGAGGACACTGTTGTGATAGAAATGGTTCGTGTGAGTATTCAAGTGGGAGTGGTAGAGAGGGTGGGGTATGTTGAGGATGGAACGAACTTGAGGATAGATATCTGCAAATACTTCAAATGTAGATGGAGTAGGAACAGAGGGATTGGGGGTGGATATCTTTAGGAAGTTTTGGATGTCTTCAAGGGTTTTTGAAGGGGAGTTGGGTGAAGAGAACTAAGAAACAAAGGTCCTCTTATGAGGAGATGGATATCTGAGGAACAGAAGAGGAGGAATGTGTAGGAGAGGATGTAGTAGGGGAGGGTGGAGTGGAACATTTAGGTTGCCTGGTACAACAAATAAAGTGAGGATGATGGGTAGGTATCGTGGAAGTGGTAGAGATTGGAATATCTGGATTTAGAATGGAAAATGAATAAGACTGGGGTATAGGGCGAGTAGACGTAGGATGGTTTAGGGTATAGGTAAGATATACTGGGGGAGATGGACTTAAGGCGAGCGGCCATCAGGCAGTACTCGATCTTTTGGATGGGGCCTGTCTGTCCATGTAACTACTCTTTGTATGAAGCAAGCCAAAACATCTTAAACTTTAGTTCCGAGATTTTCATGATGCTTTTACAATTAAATGTCAAATTAGATCATTCAAATTTCCGGGGATTGACATTTCCAATTCCGTTTGTTTTATGCAGTTACTGCATGTTTTTTCTAAAAGGTCTGATGTGCCCATACCATGTCTTTTTAGTTCTCAAAAATCTGCATTAAATCCCGTGGAGCAAAATGTTAGCAAACGGCATCTTTCTAGCCTTCTTGCATCACTTGCATCAGCTTATCAAGATTTTTTCAGACTTTGTGTAGTTCGTAAGGGCTATATTTTAATACTGTTGGCAGAATTTCCATCTCCCCAAAAATATTTCAATCTCCCCAAACTTTTTTTTTCTTCTTCTTCCATACTCACTTTGTAGACAAAAAAAAGGTTTTAGAAATTGAAGACACAGATAAACCAAAAAAAAAAATATATTCAGTCAAGACTTAACAATGTACAGTACAGTACCATTACATTTACAAATAAAATTTCTTATTACATTCAATACGTCTTGATATAAAGATAAGCATACTTAATTTCACATACCTTCCTCTCATTCCAGTTAAGGTATGATACACTAACATTCAGTACAGGTATAATTAATGAAACAAATGATACCCATTCACACATTCCACAATGTGATCTAAATTTATTTTATATTCTTCCTAGAATAATTCAACACATTCCTAGCACACCATTAAATCACAAAGCCTATATATTCTATTCATCATCATCATCATCGTCGTCATCATCCTCTTCATCATCATCATCATCGTCATCATCCTCTTCCTCTTCACCTTCAGCATCATCACCTTCCTCATCTGCCTCCTCTTCTCCCTCTTCATCATCATCATCATCCTCATCCTCATCCTCTTCTACTGGTGCTACTTCCTTCTTTGCCTGACGTAAAATGAATATATAAGAGTGATATAGCTGGTTCTCCTTAATTTCTGGGTATTAAATATACATTTGTATACCAAATAGCAAATACTCAGGATCCTTAAATCTTATTTTCAGTTTTTCAGCAAATTTTATACTGCTTTCATGAAATTCATAAAATCACAATGTGAAAAAAAAAAAAAATCAAGCAGGTTTACAAACCAGTAAGACTTTACAGTTTGTTACTTCAGGGTCAACAGAAGACAAGGTTAATACAGCATGACTTACCTTTTTCTTTGGGGAGGCATCTTCCTTTGTTGCTTCTGCATCATCATCTAAACTTCTTTTGGTTCTGAGGAAATGGCATTTTACATGTTATGACAAATATATTTAGAATGTTAATTTATAAAATCATTCTTATTTTATTCACCTTTGAAGAGATCTCTTCAAATGAGGGAAATATAGGCAGAAGAAAAAAAAAGCAACACTTCCATCATCACTTACTTGAATTTGTATTGTACTTTTAGTGATGTTCCGTCGCTGCATTTCATTTCAGACAACTTCTCCTTGACATCATTGGCTGCTTTTTCTGACCCAAATGACACTGTGAAGACCCTATCAAAAAATTGTAATGTTACATAAAAGTAATAACCATATACACACTTGACATTTGAAAAGTTGAATGCACTTTCTACATTCAAGTATAGTTTTTCCCTTATTCAACTAATTTCCATACAAATTATGATCTATAAACATTTAATCATATCAAAAATTAGGTTCTCTAATACACAGTTTCCTATACATCTATACATAAACATGTATTAAATGTCATCCTCACACACACACACTCTGGGGGGGGTGGAGGTGGGGGATTAACCGAAGGACACCAGGAGGGAATTTAAATTTATTAATTTATCCTACCCAAATATCTCCATATTACATACTTATGGGGAGTGTTTTTAAATTTCTCTAAGGATGAAACATGAAATATAATCCAATGAAAGAAAATAAAATATTCTAAATGAATGGCACATCATTGTTATCCATTTGTATACATTTTTTTATTTCTTTCTTTCTTTCTTTTTCTTTCTTTTTACGCTTCCTAGATTTTTGAGATTCAGAGAAAATGAAGGTTGGTCTCACATGTGAAATTTTATACGCTCTGAAAATTCTCATTTTTATCATATTTGATCATTACGTCACAAGTGCCGATTTTCTAAGGTAAGGTAAAAAATCGTATTTCTGTGGACATCAAAAACGGCTACCTTAAAAATATCTGGTGGCCATAAAAATTTCAGGGGAGACTCAGAGGCCTTAAACTCTTTGGAAATGCATTTGCCTCAATTTCAGCAAGATGGAAGATTTTGGCCAAAAAATGACCAAACAATCCCCTTAATTACAAGGCTTACCAATCTCACGTTTCTCCTTTTCCATGAATCTTCAAAAATATTTCTATTAGTTAGTGCTGCCATTACAATTACTTTCTAGGATGCATAACAGCTTATTGTCATTGCTGCTTTAAGTCTTGCAAATGCTGTTTTTATTACTGTTAAAGCTTTTAATTTGTTTTTGTTAGTATTAATGCAATGAGGTAAACAGGTGAGGTCAAGTAGGCCTCTTCATTGATTCCTTGGTGACTAGGCACTCATAAAACCATCTATGCTTAAATAAAATTGACATACACTACAGTGGAAAGCGCATATATTTGGCATTAAGGGATCATTGTACTTAGGACAGTCACATACTATTATCTAACCGCTACAAACCAGATGATGTGACTATCATGTCTAAAAATTTGGCTCTGAGGGGCAGTTGACATGAAAATGCTATCATGGGAAAATCTGGCTGTGAGCTCGGATGATGTGTACTTGTCCTCATGAGCATTTGGGTTTTAGGCCATGATGACAGGAATGACTTGCCATGAGTGCACAAAGCTCTTGGGAGTAGATTATAATCATTTAACAATTAGGAAGGAGCTTTTGCATTATTTCCACTGATAAACAAATGTGGAATGTACTGTCCATGTTCTGAATCCTATTCCTGACTGCAGTGACCTGCAGCACAGGTTGTATTATAAAAAAAAAAGAAAAACTTATTTTCATTGTACTGGGTTATATACTACCTAGAGAGAGGCTATGGAGTGTGAAAGGAAAACAGTATTACCATCTGGATAAAGCAAATCAAATGCAAATATAAACAGGAAAATGGCAAAAAAGCTAAAAACACTTGTGCAGAAATATATATATTTTTTCTAAATATATATATCTATATCTATCTATATATATAAAATATTTATATATTTTTTATATATATAAAATAGGGAGGCATAGTCTTGTCACAGCACAGAAGTATTCTTGCACCTGGCCTGGAAGCTGGACATCACAGTGGCCACTCAAAGTAAGCCTAATACCCATATTTTGGGACATGATGGCAGTGAAGCAACCAAATCCAATGGGTTAATGGTAAGATAGGAGTCCTCTATCTATGACCCTCTACCCTATCCTAGGACACCAAAGAAAGTGGTGTTCTGATGGCCTATTCCTAAGTGGCAATTATAACTGATGGGTAAATGCAAATGTATATACTAATACACATATACACATGTATGCATTCACACAAATGTGCAAGTAATGTACACCTATTACAAGCACACAAGTATTTGTATTAACCCATTGGCGCCGGGTGTCGCGTACGTATGTGCCATGGCTGTTGTGGACCAAACGCCGGGGGCATCATGCCATGCCCATTCCCACGCTACTGGCTCGTCGGAAGGAGGTTGTTTTTCTCCACTAGTAGCGGCTTCATTTATATGGTAAAGATTTTAGGCAATGGCACCTTAAGTGAAGGCAAACCTTCAAAATTTTAATATTTTTATAAATTATAGCAAAATAAAAGATTTTAGGTGCTATATGTCACTCGCAAACTGCGGATCGAGCCGGGCGCAAATGGGATACGTAAACTTGACAAAATTTTTACCCGTCGCTGATGGGTTAATTCATGCACATTCATGCAGATGTACACCTGTGGGGCTATATAGACAGAGTTGTCAAAAAAAAAAAAAAATGTCTATAGTCTCACATATCTTCCAAAAGTTTCACTGACCTGTGGAATGAAATTTCATTTGCATTCTTTCCGATCTCCATAAGCTGTTTGGCCTCCTTAGCATCAAATTCGCCCATTTGCTTTCTAACGAACAGGCTTTTAGGGTCCTACAAAGGTGAAAATAAATTACATTTATCTATTCTCAAATATATGACATTTTAATCAGTAAAATTCAATCAAAACAAAAGTTAGAAGTCTGTTTTTCTTATCAAAATAAAGGAAATGAAGAGGTAATTACTAAGAGATCTAACTTTATCCAAAGTGTATACTATAAACTGTGTACATCAAAAATCAAATTTATGTCATTAAAGATTCATCATTTAACTTACTATCTCTGGTGCCTCAAGTTTTGGTTCATTCCTAAAACAAGTCAGAATAAAAACAAAATGAGACATTGGAAAATAATTAATTATTCACTCATGAAATATATACAAATATGGGTCAGATTTAAAATTTCAAAAAGCAGCCTTTTTTGCTTACCTTGAAAAACAATAATCTACCTTACAGGTATTTCCACTTTTGAACTTCATTTTATTTAAAGCTTCTTTAGTTTGGTTAGCAGCTTCTTCTGTGTGGCAGTAAATATATAAACCTCTGGAAAAAAGAATATATATATATATATATAAATGTATATACATACATCTTGTGGTTCACAACTACATTATATATATTTCATCCATTCACAGACCAGTAGGGTTTTTTTTTATGGGGAAAGGGGGGGGGGGCATTACGGCCTAACGTCCATTTCCAATTTTTTTTTTTAATGCTCAGTGTACCATCGAGATCTTTGACTGACATTCCCCTCTGAATCCTAACATTGGTCTCCCTTTCCTTATCCCTTCAAGAAGCTTAACCCTTTAATTTGGATAGAGGGCTGGGTGACATGCTGTCAGGGAAAAATTTGGCTGACGGGAACATGCTGTCACAAGTATTTCAGCTGAAAGCTGAGGTGACAAGATTGACTCACTTTTAGTGTGTAAAGCCCATGGAAAGATTAAACTTGGTGGGTATTTAGGAAGGGGATCTTGCATTACTGTTATTAGTAAAAGAGTTTCAATTGTACAATCTAAAAGCCATACAAGTCCTATCACACTCACACTTACACTATAAATTTTCTGTTTCTGCCTAAATTTGGGGCTTTCCGCAAGTATCGCACACAATACAATTATATTGAGTAAGTTAATGGAAACAAGTCAATATTCTAGAAAATTACTATATATAATATTCACCATTATATTTCATTAAAATAATGTGCTATGTAAGTATTTGTATGGGCTGGGCCTACAAGTAACACATCCCAGGAGTCGCCACTGAAGTAAGCCTAATGCCCTGATTTTAGGCCACATGATGGCAGCATTATTTAAATCTATTTCATTAACGCATCCTTATTTTTCACAAGCCCAAAATATCTGGTGTTTTCAGGTTTTCCCCTTTTTCTTTGATTCTATTGCAAGACATATGTATAACACTGTAGTTGGATATCAAATAAAAATAGTAATAGTGCCAGAGCTTTCCTGTTCATATAGGAAAATAAGACCATGTGTTGATTTATCCACACTTGAAAAAGTGGAGCCAAGCAACATAGTGCCACCATGGGACTAAAAAAAATCACCCACAAAGAAGTGATATTCTCAAATTTTTCCAAGAGAACCATTATGGTAGTTAAGAGGTATTATGAAAACCACACCTTACTCAATTCACCAACATCAAAATTAAATCAAACAAACCTTGCATCCCATTTGCCATAAAATTTAGGTCTAGTAATTCTCAGAAATAATATACATTTCTAGTAAAGTTGTGTCCAAATATATTACTAATATATCTCTATATAATCCAATAAAATGTAAAAATGAAAAAAAATTGCTTACCTGCAAAATGTGTACTCTGATTTCTTTCCCATATCTAGTAACTTTTCAGTGGTTTCTTTGTTAAATGCTGGTGCTCTTATGTACAGACCACAAGGATCACATTCCTGTCAGGCAAAAACAAAAATAATGCTTAAATTTGAAATCATTTTAACACATCCAAAAGGTTTTGTAATTACTTATACTCACAATAAGAATTTGTAAGCCATACTTCCAAATGTCTCAAAAAAAATAATAATAATAAAAAATACTCACTGGCTTAGGTCTGTGATCCATACCACCCCTGCCCCCTCTGAAACCCCCTCTGCCTCCTCTGAAACCACCCCTGCCCCCTCTGAAGCCACCCCTGCCTTCACTGAAACCACCCCTGCCTCCTCTGAAGCCACCCCTGCCTCCTCTGAAGCCTCCCCTGCCTCCTCTGAAGCCTCCTTTGCCTTCTGCGAAGCCACCCCTGCCCCCACGGAAGCCACCTCTGCCCCCACGGAAGCCTCCTCTGCCTCCACGGAAGCCACCTCTAGGACTGCTATCAACCTTTGCCTGGAATAAATAAACAGATCATGATTGCCTTCAATTACAATAATTTATTATATATATATTATATATATATATATATATATATATATATATATATATATATATATCGTCATTTCACAGGATTTTTTGTGAAAATTGGCTCTGTCGCCCTGTCCTTAGAGTTAAACACCTCTTGAAAAGGCTCATGAGGCATGGCCCAATGTCACCCCGTAGGGAACAGGAAGCGTGTGATACATGTCAGGCTGGAGAACGATCATTTTCTTTCTGACTAGTATTTTACATTGTATAACCCTATTAGAGCATCAATAAAGGTAACTAATAGATAATTATATCATACATATGTAAAATGTAAAAAAAATTAAAAGGGAAAAGATTGTGATGTTTGGGTCCTTTACATTTTTAAGCACTGCATTCGCATTTTCAGTCCAATTTTGATATATGGCTCATTTTGCAGCTGATTAGTATATCTATTACATGCTGCAATAAGGATTTGCAATATTTTCATGTGCATCTTATAAGGTGACATTTTCAAAAATCCCTTCATAAGGTGTTGAAATAGTCGCCTTCGTAAAATATTCACAAAAGAAAAAAGAAAAAAAATCAACTAAAATTGGCTTCCGCATATTATAATAGAAAGATTGATCTATCTATAAATGAAATCAGAGTGGCTGTATTATTTTTTTGAGATTTTAAACATTTTTTTAAATGGTCAATGTAGGCCTATAAACACCCAAAATTACTGCTACCCTGCTACACTATATGAAAGATTATGAGAAACCGTTACGTGCTGGCAATGTCTGCAAGACTTAGGAATCCAGGTAGATGATAGAGGATTATGGTGTAGGAAGACTAATCTCATACCTTGTTTTGTTAATACCAAAATTATGAAAAGATGAGGGAAAACTAATAATGTCACTATCTCACCTCAAGTGGACGGGCAAATCCTTACGGGCACACTATGTCCAATATTAACATATTATAGCTCATTTTGTAGAAAAATAGCTGCTCTAACACAAATTTAACATGGCATATTATGTGAAGTGAAAATAATTAACCGTTTCTTTATTTCATGTTAACCCACCACTGAGGTATGTAAACTTTCTCAAATGCGCTGAACGTTTGTTTAGAAGTGACAACATCAGCGTTGATGACATAGACAGCAAAGATTGCTTGACATGGAACTACTGTCGATAGTGCAACTTCAGGTTTCATCTTTTACTATTGTACTATCATTTGTAAATACAATACACAGATAAAATGCCATTATTGTTTGAGTAACAATTAACTTAACTTTAATAATATATTAAAAAGATCTTAGGAAACTTGGGAAACTCATTTTTATTGTCAAGTTACTTGGTAATTGTCACCGATAGCGATGCACACTCCAAGAGACTTAAGTAAAAAAAAATTGATCTTTTTCTGCATGAAATCCAATGATTACATGAATTCTCAGCACTGTTTCTTATGCGAATGAATTGTTCAAGTACCATTTCTCCATTGACAATCTTGCTTTATTAGTTCTGTTAGTAGGGGAAGGCATGGATTATATCAGGGAAATGGGGTAAAACAGGCTTAAATTAGATTAATAACTATCAAAAATTTGCAAAACTAGCACAAGAAACAATTAAAATCGGCCAATTAAACTCTAAGATTTAAGAACTATGGGAACCCAACCCACCTTTCAACAAAACTATACAGAATTTCACACATTCCAACCCCCCCCCCCCCAAGATGCACTGGCAATTGTAGTGTATGGCTGCATACATCCCAACTCTAAGGATGTCATCTCCATAAATCTCAGCCAACACAAAACAAGCCGCCAGAGACTAAGTCCCCGCCCTGTGCCACATGCACTTACATCCTGCAGACATGTATATACTTTTTTTTTTTCTTTTCTTTTTTTTCCCCACCTGCGACTAAGTCCAGCAGGCTTTCTTATTCACCTTACATCTGTTCACTGCAGACGAATCTTTCCATGAGCAAAAAATCCATATTCTCGGTTGAGCCTGTCTACTGGGTCTACATTCCCCTACAACCATGAAACCAGCTTAACATAATCTAAGCTGCTGTGACTTGGCTCCACCCCAAAACACCCCCCGGGACACATTTTCTTCACCTCGGCATGTACAGCAAGATAGAGCTGCATTCACACCATAAAATAAACCAAATACCTTTATATCTGGAAACATCAAACTTTCATGCCTTCTTTCTACCGTCTGGAATGCTTCGATTTTAATAACTTCTTTTTGGCAATTGGCGCTCTTGATGGGCCCAGATACTAAACTGGGATAGTTACAGAAATCTATTTTAAATTCTTTATCACTGTATAGTCTTAAGATTAACCCAGAATTAACACAACACTGGAAATGCAACATTTCTCACCGGTGTTCAACCTCGAAATGAGCGTGCCAGTGAGCTGTCAACCTGGTGGCTGGTGAAAGGAAGGGTGAAACACCCGATGCACAGGATTCTAAATAAGGGTATAGATAAATCTTAAAATACACAAATGACGTATAACAACATTAATAAAAGACTTTAAAAGCATAAATGTGTAACAGGAGACACTGATAATTAGCAAAGTATTGTTTTGCCAAGCGCATAGTAACACATAGCAGTAATGAGTTACGCGGTCAGTGTTGTGTTATTCTAGACCAGGTAAACAAGTTGCAATTTAAATTATGTTCTATCCTACTATTTCTTCAGCTCTATAAGATGGCATTGTCTATTTCCCTCTATCTACGCACGTCAGTCTCTTCAACTTATACCAGTTACTTTAATTTAATCATGAGTTATTACATTAGTATTGTGCAACTGGAAAATTTAGTGTGTAACAATCAGAAATTGAGTAAAAAAAAAAAAGATATGGTATGGTTACCTTGACGTAAACTGAGACACTTTTTATTTATGGCAAAAGGTGCGCAAATCGAAAATAAAGGAGTAACACAACAAAGAGAGAAGATAGACCCATCTTTTACAAAGTCCCTCGCCATGCTAGCATCATGAATGTAAACAAAAGTATGACCAATTAACTCATTCTTGCGCTCTGATAAGAAGTTCATGTATTACTATGCCGTTGTCAAAACGATATTTGGCTAATTATCAGTGTCTGCTGCTCCACAAATATGCTTTTGAAGGCCTTTGTTAAAGTTGTTAAACCTCATTTCCATGTTTCAAGATTTATTAGACAGTGATTTAAGGAAATCAATCTGAAGCACCTTCTGCGCATGTTGCACATTTTCTGCCGCCAGGTTTGACAGGACAATTCCCAGGCAGTTGGTGACAGGAGATCGGCGAGAAATGTTTCGTTTTCGGTGTTACATCAATTCTAGGTTGTTCTTAAGACTATACAGTGGAAACGAAAGAAGAAAAAGACCTTAATAACTACCTCAGTTAGATTTCTGAGGCCATCAAGTGCCCCAAGTAAAAAAAAAAAAAGCGATCCACAAAAGACCGACCGTAAGCGAAAGAAAATTAACAGTTCGGTCTTTTGATATAGTATTTGGTTTAATGTTTATGGTATGGATGTAGCTCTATCTTGCCGTATTTACCGAGGTGAAAAGAATGCATCGTGAGGGTGTACTCCCCTCGGGCAGTAACGTCTAGTCATGGCACCTTAAATTGTTAGGTTAGGTTGGGTTATGGGTAAGGATGTTTTGGGAGGTTTGGAAAGTGTGAAATCCCGTAGATTTTGCTGAAATATTTGTTGGCTTCCCATAGAGTTTTTAAAACTCTGGCATGTCGGTGTGTAGACTTTCAAAGGTGGCAGACATGTCCGTAGAGCTTCATTAGCTGATTTTTACCATTTTTTGGGCTAGTTTTACACATTTCTGTTCACTATTCTTATTCAAGCCTGTTTTACCCCATAACTTCCCTGATATACTTCATGCCCTCCCCTGCTAATGGGACTTAACACATCAAGATTGTCTGCTGTGATTGCAACCGAAATGATCATCAGATTCGTTCTTGTCACACGAGAATAAATCTGATATAAATATTGTCTGGAAAGTCCCGACTGTCATTCCAGTGAAGTTAAACAAACACACTTTAATGTTTTTTTTTTTTACTGGTTTTCCTGTTATGCTGTGTAAGTTATGCAAAATCTTCCCAGAAATACAGTGCAATGCCTAGGCTCATACGCCCAATATTTTGATATCAGGAAGTACTGGTTGTCACTCATCAAGCAGTCAGATGTGATGGAGAACAACAACATTACAGCGCTAAACATCGAAGGAATATACCATTCTAAAAACAATTGTTTCAAAAGTC
>NC_091555.1:33983549-33986049 GCF_042767895.1 Penaeus vannamei
TAAAAGAGACGGAGAGTATTAGTCGGCAGCAGCAAGCAGGAAATGGTGCAGTCGCTGTAGTCTATCCAACATAGTAAATATTATGTACATATCAAATACAAGAAATGTAAGAATTCTGTTATGAAACGTTTTTTAAACATGATGCAAATTTACTGGGGATATGCAGCGACATCTATGAACTTTTCAGTAAGCTCACAGTATTGTCCACATTCAATACAGTTTGATATAAAGAGGTTTTAGGACTGTTTTCTCTCTCCCTCTATACCTCCCTCCCACTCTCTTAGAGAAGCAACTTTTGAATTTCAATTAAAGCACAACCTGTGAGGACCCCACAATTTCATTAACTTCGCTGGCATGTACGTACACTAGGCAGTAATACTATTATACTTCCCTCAGTATATGTAGTGTGGACACCTTGATTAGGATTGCCATTTCATTTTCAGTTACAAGAATTTAAAGCCAAATTCAAAGTATAGGTATTTTGAATTAGCAATTTGGCACATTGTTCACCTTAGTATTAATTTGTTGGTCCGAAAGTATTAACGAATACGAGTTAATTTACTGTTGATACTGTTGGTCCGAAAGTATTAACGAATACGAGTTAATTTACTGTTGAAAGTCAATTTTAATTCCAAACCTTATACTTTTGCTCAAATGAGGAGTGCACTCCAGGCTTTGGTACTTAAATATATGATTAGGTGGTGCATAATTACATGTTTTGTAGAAAGTGTTTCTGTAGGGCAAGTAGCCAGAATAGGGCCCATGTAGACATAATCTTGAGGGTAATGCTGTGTTTGAAACTCTTCGTCTTGCTTGTCCAGACAACTTGTCAGGACCAGCAGGACAAGGCCACATTCCGAACTTTGAAGACCCTCACTGCCCAGAATGCAACCAGCTCGAAAGTAAACATTCACTCTGTTATCATACAAATGTCTTTATTTTACATGCTGCATAGGTTTTGTAACTCCTTTGATGCGTATATAACTTGCCTGCCACTGACAAACACAAACACAAATATCCCTTGATAACCTCATTAAAGAGACATAAAATTACCCATCAATATCTTGTGGTTGTCTGCTACTCATTGTTTACATATATATGCAATTGTGACGTCATCTTGTCCTGCTTGCCCAGCTTCGAAGGAGGGTGAGATGGACGAGATAGGCAACTTGTCTAAACGAAGTCTAAACATCTTGTCCAACTTCTCTGGACAAGTAGGATGAGTTTAGAACTCAGCATGATAGTATTTTTAAGATTTAAGTTTTAAGATCACAACAATAGATGAGCAATCTGATGGGGTTCAGGGGAGAGCCTCTAAAAGGGAAGACAGAATAGGATGCCATCGTGTTGTAAAATATTGCATTAGCAAGATATCCTTTTGTAAACTATTACGTTAGGAAATGCATGTGTTCAGAGTTTCCTAAGGAGTTAATTTTTTTTGAGAAGGGACTCTTCTAAGGTGTCTGTTAGTATATAAATGTTGATTTTACTCATGTTAAGTATGGAAGTTGTCAGAGCTATCACTCCATTTGGCTTCATCTTGTTCTTTTGAACATTAATGAATAGGTAATAGCAACTAGTTAGCACAATTGTTGCTGCAGAAATTTAATTCTCATCATTTTTCTTCCAGTTACAGAAAAAAAAACACACACAATGGTTGATGCAACAGAAAAAGTTTCAAATGGCACATCTCCCAGAGGCCGAGGAGGCCGAGGAGGATTCAGAGGGAGAGGTGGCATGAGAGGAGGCAGAGGAGGTTTTGGAGGTGGAAGAACTTTCAGCCAAAAGCCCAGAGTAAGTAAAGAAGCAAGGTCTGGAAATTGAACTAGTACTTGCATATTACTGATTTTCACACTCCGATGTGAGAGACTTCGAAAAGAAACGGAAAATATGATCTCCTATTTATCTGAATATTTGAGAATTGTTTACATTCATTTAAAGTTGCAAAAAAATTACTAAAATTCTGCCTACTAAGAATAAAAGGATAAACATCTGTATCTGTGAATTTGCTATAAAATCAAGTTTTATGTGAATGATTTTTGATATAGAATTAAATTGTATAAATTGTCATATTTGTTATATTGGTTAGTATTATATGCAAAATATTTTTCTTGTTTGAGACCTTTAGTAATTTGTATTAATATTTACATGATCAAAGACAAAGAGAAATATTATTTGAAATTAGTTTTCATGCAGTAATTTGCATTAACATCCTGAAATTGTATTGCCTATCTCAAAGTAGCTAATCTACTTTGTTAATGTCATATTTAATTTCATATTGTAGTTCATTATTTACATTTGTGAATTGGAAAAAATACCTTAAGGCCAATTCCATTGCCTGAATAGAAAAGTACAAAACCATTATCTCTAATTTTTTTCTTATTTTTTGCCTTTCAGCCTCAAGAATTTGACAAAACTGCTCTTTTTGTAGAGTTTCAAAATAAGCCTAGTATAGAAGATATCAAACACTTCCTGCAAGCTGTGAAAGGTGCAAATACAG
>NC_091555.1:34001049-34003549 GCF_042767895.1 Penaeus vannamei
CCTATTGTTATGGGGACAATGTCTTGGGCAGAACGAGGTAAACTTATACGGTCAAGTGTTGCGGGGAGATTGTGTCGCAGGTGCTAATGTCAGAACGTTGCTGGTGCAATCTGTAGCTTGTGTGGATATTTTAAGTTAAAATTCGGTGGATATGGGATATCGTCTCATATTTCCAATAAGTACTTCAGACTAGATGTCCTCTTCCCGTCGCCTCAGTGTGTGACTCTATCAGTCTATCCGTCTATCTATCTATTTTTTTTATCTATCTGTCTGTCTATCTATCTACCTATCTGTCTACCTATCTATGTGGCTCAAGGGTTCAAATTTCAAGTGGCAGAACTCCTTCCAAGTGCGCTCTGTTGTTCCCGGAAAAGCCGGAAGACACTGGCAACCACATAGGAACGTGGATGTTGATGATGCGGGCACCTCGTTAACATGTACGCCCAAGTAGGACTCGACGGAGCACATCTTATTCCAATGCCGATAGAAGCAAGAGGACACTCAGACGCGTGCAAGAGCATAAAGAATGGGGTATGCAGTATGTTGCTATATCTTGGGATGCGAGAGGTCATAAAAGATTATATTCGACATTCTGCATCGCATAAAAGTGTCGTTACATCCGCCGGGTGTAAGCGATTCAAGTCGTATTACATTTCGTTGCTTTCTCAAGGAGCATTCATTTACGTGTGATATGTATGCAAAGGGACGGAAAGTGAGACCTCCGAATTCGCAGTTTTAGGGCTCCATAATTTTAAACGTGACTTATGAATTTAATTGTTCATTCTTTCCCATTTGTAATGTTTTTATTGTATCCCCATATATGATACATTTATATCATTTAGATTCTCTCATGATTTCGTCAATACTTACTTTAAAAAAATAAAGACCTGACTTCGTACTTGTTATACCAGCAACCGATTCTGTGGACGTGATTTCGGAACCGTTTCGCAGCTTTATTTACATTCCTCTTGTAATCTTAGGTCAGGGTCCTCACCTTCGATGCATATTTCGCGTGGGCTGAGGGTAGCCGCTGGAAGGGGCGATCCGCGGGCCGATGTACTCACTCACCCGAGAGGATCGCAAACCTCGCCATCGTCCCGCGTGCCAAGAAAAGCAAACAGGTGCCACGAATACAACTTCCCTGTGCCTTGCCGGGATTTCAGTATTTGGTTGCGCTCTGATGACATTGTTTGTTTCAAAGAGATTGGATTGTTACTAAAATGCTAGAGATCATAATTTATGAATTGTAATATGACGACTCCGCTCTGGTTTTCCGATGGTTGTGGAAAGAGCGCGTGCGTGTTTCGTGTTGCATTCACCTCTCTTTAGAATAAATTTATGGCTCATGAGTTGCAGATTTAAATCATTGATGCATTTGTCTTATATTTTCACTCTTACTTTTCCGTTGTATCTATTATGGTTAAATACATACGTAGTTACATAATAATAATAAATAGAACCTAACCAAAGCTATCGGCACTCTGATCAAAGTGCCAGGGTTGCTGACAGCGCTAGGGGTGCCGGCCCGACCCAGGTGTAAGGTCTGGTGTTTGTAATGTTTGGCCCTGTCGCTGTGTGCTGGCTTCACCTGTTTACCCACTTCTCCCTGAAAACCCCGCGTTCTACAAGTTTCTTACGCAATCTAACCTGCAAAATCGCAGAACAACAATTTGCTTTCGATTGCCGTGTGTATTATTGTTTGTTTGATATTTACGGAAGGCATTGTACTTTGTTTTATTTTAGAGGGATTGGAAGAAGTTGGAAAATATGTACATACTTAACATGTGATTCACAACCTCGCACATACATCACAGAGAGTCCCATACTCAGTCCTGCTCACTCAGAGAGAGAGAGAGAGAGAGAGAGAGAGAGAGAGAAAGACAGAGAGAGAGAGAGAGAGAGAGAGAGAGAGAGAGAGAGAGAGAGAGAGAGAGAGAGAGAAAAGCCAGAAACGAAACTACGTAGATGGGGGAAAGGAAGGGAAGAAGAGCGGAAGGGGAAAACCAACGGCTCATTTGTCTAGATATTTAAGGATTTGAGAATTTTTGAATAGAAAAATGACTTTTACAACAGTAATATCAGAGATTGAATACCCCAATCAAATATCTTTTGAGATCCAATTTTGGCTCGCAATCCATACGCCCAGTAGCAATCCGGAATTTACCGAAAAATGCTATAATAACTCTCGGTGTGGTTGACGTCCCCCTTCCTTTCCAACCCGACGCGAATCTTTACAGGGATGCTTTACACCGAGGAATTCGTTTGACTTCGTGTGATACATTTTCTCTGACTTTAGCTGTGATTGTAATGGCAGACTTGACTCATCCTGGCGACGAGGTTTCCATTTATTCAGGTACATTAGTCCTTTTTAATCTCTCACGCGCACACATACGCACGCACAGACACTCACGCGCACATTTACATGCGTAGTGACATTCACATCCATTTTTATACACCCTTAGTCACATGTAGATTGACAATTATATTTACAATTTTATAG
>NC_091555.1:34036049-34041049 GCF_042767895.1 Penaeus vannamei
TGCATGTTGTTCAGTCGCACACATTTTCTTCGCGTTGTATCTATATATTTTTTCTTCCCGTGTGTGTGTCCAATCAGCGCATCGTCTTGGAGACGTGTTTCATTCTACTGAGAATGAAGATTAAAGACAGGATCCACACGGACTTTGTATAGCTTCAAAGGCCTAGGATATATCGATCCTGCATACGTGAATGGCTCATTCAGAGGTGGCCTCCATAGCCACAGCTGTTAAAGCTATTGATAAGCTGAATCCTGCTTTCGTTTGTGTGTGTGTGTGTGTGTGTATATATATATATATATATATATATATATATATATATATATATATATATATATATATATATATATATATATATATATGTGTGTGTGTGTGTGTGTGTACATATGTGCATACATATATACATGTGTGTGTGTGTGTGTGTGTGTGTGTGTGTGTACATATATGCATACATATATACATGCATACATGTACATACATATGCATACATTTACATACATACATACATACATACATATGCATACAATTACATACATTTACATACATTTATATATATACATACATACATACATACATACATATATATATATATATATATATATATATATATATATATATATATATTATATATATATATAAAACACACACACACACACACACACACTCACACACACACTCACACACACTCACACTCACACACACACACACACACACACACACACACACACACACACACACACACACACACACACACACACACACACACACACACACACACACAATTAACGTAACCGCATACCAGTTAATTAAGACTTTTAGTATGGATCTCAGCCAAATCTTTCGATCTTGTTGCCTGTGCCACCTAAATTTTATCAGGTATTTGTTTGTAACATGAGCGCAGACAAGAAAGACAAAGCGGTACACAATATGTATGGGGTTTAGTTGTGTCTCTAACAAACTTCGAAAGAAACTGTTCCTAAAATCTCCAAAGTGCAATAAAAGCGAACACTTGGAAACTTCAGTGTCTGGAAGTGCTTTGCGCATCAGACCGCATAAGATTTCATGGCATCTGACATATTCGAAAAATACTCAACTTTGATGCTGTTAAATATTTGAAATATACATCGAGGTTAGGTGCACTTCTAGCGACAAAATAACGATTAAGAATAATAAATAATCCAACACACATTTCTGTGTTGCTCTATGCTGAATTTTTGTCATATATTTGAGAAATTATTTACTAGTATGTATTATATAATTGTTGACTATGTTGAAATTGATAATTGCAGTTACATAGCACGTGGCACTTATTACCTGTTCATTTCAGAAACGTTTTTCTTTTCTAAATGCAATTCACGTCTTTATCGATGTTTACGTTCACAAACTGTATTACCTCCTGATTACCTGTAATTTAATTTAATGAATGTTTATGCGGATAATCGACCAACGGCAGATAGAAAGCGCTTTCGTGCTGATTTATTGCTTCAGCATCGTTAGCGATTATGGTCCCTTTCTTTACGCCGTATCCGGAAAAGGTGGCACTGAAGCTAATAAATAGAAATTTGGGTAACGAAAGATGGGTAGACGAATAAGAGGGGGAGGGCAGGGGACAGACGGACAGACAGGCAGGTAGGTAGGTAGTTGGACAGACGAACAGGCGGACAGATAAATGGATAGAAAATAGGGAAATAGATAGGTAGGTAGACAGACAGACAGACCGGCAGGCAGGGTAGCCAGGATACAAAATAGTTTTCTTGCTTCACTTCGATTTTAAGACATTTAATAAAGCAAATTTGAAGATAACTAAATTCCTTTGACACTCGAATTTCATTACTCGTCCATGCAACTGACTCTGTCAATAAAACATTATTTTCTGTTGCTCATGGTTAGCAAAAATCCACATAGTTTTGTCAGTGTGTCCTCATGGAAACTGCTGTCTAAATTCCTTCATGTCGAGTGTTGTGTAGATCGGACTGGAAAACGCGTCTGCATATAGTAATATAGAATAACTTTTTTCCGTGCTTGATTTGGTTGACTCCTTCAGTTGTATTTGTTTTGTCGGCTTTTATTCTTCTTTCTGACTGTTATTTTGAATCACCTTTATCGTTTTCATTTCAAGCATTTGTAACATTAAAGGCAACTTTAGCATCTTGTTGATTGCTCTGGGAGTGAAAATGTGTTCATACACTGTCCCGTTTCTGTTACAAAGCTGATTTTACGTAGTCTGACCCATTTATTGAAGCAGTATGCTCTGTAGCAGTTCTGATTTTTTTCGAGTTGATTTTATTAGAAACGTATTTAGCTTGCGACTCGCTCTTGCGTGTTTTTCATTTTTCAGATCGTTATTAAAATGTCACCAAAGTCTCATGGAATGGGTATCCCAGTAAAGGTTATATCTAAATAAAAGGTTTAAAGGCAGGCTGATCTTAAAAGTAAAAGCCTAAGCGACACTGTGAATGCGAAATGAAGTATTTATGGCAGATCAAATTCCCGAATCTTCTTGGCAGGGTTGTTAGGATTATATGAAATGTTGGTTGGAATGGTGGGACATGAGGGAATTGAAAGGGGTACAGTCGAGGTCAGACTAATAACGTTTCTTGCGAGAAGAGGACCATGCACTCAAAGATCCTTCACCCAGTCAAGTCGAGAATAGCGCCGTTAAAGTCGTTCTACAGGCGTTTTAAGGATGATAATTGCTCCTTTTTGATTTTGTGATGCAACTAAATTGCTACAGATAAACTATACTCTCATAACTCTTCACATGGCCAAAGGAATATTAGTCATGGGTCGCACTTTATTCAGAGCAGTTGGAACCAAAATTCTGTAAATTGGAGACGAATGAGATACTTATTCTTTGGATTTTCCATTTCCGGAGAAGTAATGAGGCTATTCATCATGATTTGGAGTTGTATTTTTGTATTTTCTTCTTTTGCATGCTTGAAGTTTATGGAAATTCTTTTAAAAAACGTAATTGTTTAGTCGATGATTGCCTACTTTCATTCTGAGTATTTTGGGTTCGTTGCAGACCGTAAAAGTCAAGACGATTCCCATATATGTCCTTTTTATCGAATGCCGTCGAGTGTCGCAACAAACCCGTACTATATTTTCTACTTATTGTATGCTCTTTTAATTATCTTGCATTAGATCTTAGCGTGGCATGCTGCGGCGGCAGCATGCCGCCTCAGCATGCGCTGCTATGTTATCAAGGCGATCAGTAAAATTGATATGCTGCATCGATTCCAAAGGCCTTGGGTATCTATTTTGTTTTTTATAAATATTAATCGGAGGTCGGCCGCCGGAGCGTTCCTCTTGCTTCCTCCACCCTACCATATCTGCGACCTTTGCAAGGGATGAAATATGCAACAAGTAATTGATTTGGAGTGGCCCTAACCGTGTTCTAACTCCGAACACAGCTGCAAAGGCGAAGGTGTTAAGTGCGGTCGTCCCGTTAGTTTTAATGGATCAAGTGCTGCAGTGCAGTTCTGATCCGTGTTTGTATTTTGGGGGATTCATCACTGTTCATTATACTAGGACCGATTACCATTTTTTTTTCAATTGAATTTATTGATTTGTTTTATCAGTGATGATTAAATTCTACTGCGCTTGTCTTCCATTTCTTTGAATTTCTATATTTGATTTATCCGTGATGATTGAATAACGCTCATATATGAATCTTCTTTTTCTTTTGAGTTTATATATTTATTTTATCAGTGATGGTTAAATGCCCCCGAGCCATGATTGTAACACCCCAGAGACCGTAGATGGGCTCGAAACATATTGCCATCAGAAAGGGATATAGTCCACATTAGAAGTGTTATGAATGTTACTATCGTTTTTCGACATATTGTTTATAAGAAATGGTTGTTTCATCAGTAAAACAATGTATTCCTTGAAAAAATTATTGCCAATGCAATAAGTAAATAAATAGATAGATTACTAGGTAAATAAATGTTTTTACGAACATTTCATGCCTAGAAAATTATAGGTGAAATTTAGAAAATTATTGGTGCAAGAAATCTTCAGTCCGGCCCTCCTCGAAATTCGCAACACTAGAGAATAATGATAATGATCCCAATATACCATGAATAACCAAGTAATGTTAAGCTTTAATATAATAATCTTATCCAAAAGGTATACTGGTGAAATGGTTCAGTTGTATCACGTTACCAGTTGTCGTGAAAAAGGGGAAGACTAAATTATTCCTGTTTTAGTGTCCTGAATGAAATAAGTACAATTACATCCACTAAAGAGTAAACAAGTACACACACACCCAAAAAAAAAAAAAAAGTAATAACACTATATAGTGGACTCTTCAGTTTAATGTTATTGGCCTTGTGTTTATGTAATATACAATCTAATGACCTAAAATTTGTCATCTTATTTATGTAACCCGGGCCTTACTTCACATGCATATGATCTCCATTTAGGTCAGTTCCACATCAAGTTTCACTTTCTTATGAGAAAAAAACTCGGCGCAATAGAACTTTACCCCACTCAGCAGAGAATTCGTTTTTTTTTTTCTTTTTATTTCAAATGATTGTTATCGATATACAAAAATGTCAGATAGATACAGTGCTAATTGAAATAACAGGTTCATTACAGTGATGGGAGTGGTAGTATTGATTGTTGTAGTTGTAGCAGGAAGGGTGATAATGATAGTATTGATAGTACTACTACTACTACTACTACTACTACTACTACTACTACTACTACTACTACTACTACTACTACTACTACTACTACTACTACTACTACTGCTACTAAAATGCTGCTACTGCTACAACTTCTACTTCTACTACTACTACTACTACTATTACTATTACTATTACTACTACTATTACTACTACTACTACTACTACTACTACTACTATTACTATTACTACTGTTACTATTACTACTACTACAACTACATCTACTACTACTACTACTACTACTACTACTACTACTACTACTACTACTACTACTAACACCACTACTACTGCTACTACTACTGCTGCTACTAC
>NC_091555.1:34068549-34076049 GCF_042767895.1 Penaeus vannamei
AGGGGAGGGAGGGAAAGGGTTTGAGGTGAAGAAAGGGGGAGAGAGGGAGAGAGGTTGGGGTAGAAGGGGGGAAAGAGGGAAAAGGGTTGAAAGGTAAGTGAAAGAAAGGTAGGGGGAGAGGGGTTAGGAGCGTTGGGGTGGGGAAAAAGGAGGAAGGGTTTGGGTAGGTAGGGGGGGGAGAGAAAGGAGGTTGGGGAATAAAGGTAGGGAGAAAAGAAGTTGGAGGTAAGTAAAGGGGGAGAGGGAAAAAAAGTTGGGGTAAAGTAAAGGGGAGAGAGGGAGGAGGTTGGGGTAGGTAGGGGGGAAAGGGAGGAGGGTTGGGGTAGGTAGGGGGAAGAAGGTAGGGTTGGGGTAGGTAGGGAGAGGAGGAGGTTGGGGAAAAAAGGGAGAGAGAGGAAGTTGGGGTAAAGAAGAAAGAGAGGTTAAAGGGATTGGGGTAGAAAAAAAGGAAGAAGATGGAGGTTAGGGTAGGTAGAGAAAGGGGAGAGGGAGGAGGGTTGGGGTAAGTAGGGGGAGAAGGAAAAGTTAAAATGAGAGGGAAGAAAAAGGGTAGGTAGACTGCAAAATAAAATAAAGAGTTTAAGTGGAAAGGGGGAGAGGGAAGTAAGGAGTTGGAAAATTTCCAAATGGGGGGAAAGAAGGGAGAGGAGAAAGTTAGAAAGTGAGTAAAAAAGGAAAGAAAGTTAAGAACAAAGGTTGGGGTAGGAAAGAAAGGGGGAGAGGGAAAAGGTTGGGAAATAAGGTAGAGAAGGGGGGAGAGGGAGGTTGAGGATGGGTAGGGAAAGGAAAGGGAGGACCATTTTGGGGGAAAGAAGAAGATTAGGAGAAGTAAGGGGGAAGAGGTTGGGGTAAAAAGGGGAAAGGGAGAAGGGAAAGTTAGGGTAAGTAAAGGGAAGAAGTGAGAAGTTTGGGAGTGGGTAGGGGGGGAGAAAGGAAAAGGTTGGGGTAAAATAGGGGGGAGAAGGAGAGGAGGTTGGGATAGATGGTAGGGGGGGAGAAGGGAGGAAGTTGGGGTAGAGTAGAGGGAGAGGGAGGAGGTTGGGGTAGGTAGGGGGAGAGAGGGAGGAGGTTGGGGTAGGTAGGGGGAGAGGGAGGAGGTTAGGGGTAGGTAGGGGGGGAGAAAGGGAGGAGGTTGGAGGTAGGTAGGGGGGAGAGGGAGGAGGAGAGTTGGGGTAGGTAGGGGGGAGAGGGAGGAGGTTGGGGTAGGTAGTAGGGGGGAGAGGAGGAGGAGGATTGGGGTAGGTAGGGGGAGAGGGAGGAGGTGGGGGTAGGTAGGGGGAGAAGGTAGGGTTGGGGTAGGTAGGGGGAGAGGGAGGAGGTTGGGATAGGTAGGGGGGGAGAGGGAGAGAGAAGTTGGAGTGAGGTAGGGGGAGAGAGGGAGGAGGGTTGGGGTAGGTAGGGGGGAGAGGGAGGAGAGTTGGGAGTAGGTAGGGGGGAGAAAGGGGAGGAGGGGTTTGGGGTAGGTAGGGGGGAGAGGGAGGAGGTTGGGTAGGTAGGTAGGGGGGGGAGAGGGAGGAGGTTGGGGTGAGGTACAAGGGGGGAGGAAGGGAGGAGGTTGGGGTAGGTAGGGGGGAGAGGGAGGAGGGTTGGGGTGATGCAGGTACGGGGGAGAGGGAGGAGGTTGGGGTAGGTAGGGGGTAGAGGGAGGAGGTTGGGGTATGGGTAGGGGGTAGAAGGGAGGAGGGTTGGGGTAGCTAGGGGGGAGAGGGAGGAGAGGTTAGGGGTAGGTAGGGGGAGAGAGGGAGGAGGTTGGGGTAGGTAGGGGGGGAGAGGGAGGAGGTTGGGGTAGGTAGGGGGGGAGGAAAGGGAGAGAGGTTGGGGTAGGTAGGGGGGAGAAGGGAGGAGGGTTGGGGTAGCTAGGGGGAGAGAGGGAGGAGAGGGTTGGGGTAGGTAGGGGGAAGAGGGAGGAGGTTGGGGTAGGTAGGGGGAGGAGAGGGAGGAGGTTGGGGTAGGTAGGGGGGAGAGGGAGGAGGTTGGGGTAGCTAGGGGGGAGAGGGAGGAGGTTGGGGTAGGTAGGGGGGAGAGGGAGGAGGTTGGGGTAGGTAGGGGGGAGAGGGAGGAGGTTGGGGTAGGTAGGGGGGAGGGAAAGGGGAAGGAGGGATTTGGGTAGGTAGGGGCGAGAGGGAGGAGGGATTGGGGTAGGTAGGGGGGAGAGGGAGGAGGTTGGGGTAGGTAGGGGGAAAGGGAGGAGGGATTGGGGTAGGTAGGGGGAGAGGAGGAGAGTTGGGGTAGGTAGGGGGGAGGAGGGAGGAGGTTGGGGTAGAGTAGGGGGGAGAAAGGGAGGAGGGATTGGGGTAGGTAGGGGGAAAGGGAGGAGGGTTGGGATAGGTAGGGGGGAGAGGGAGGAGGTTGGGGTAGGTAGGGGGGAGAGGGAGGAGGTTGGGGTAGGTAGGAAAGGAGGGAGAGAGGAGGAGAGGTTGGGGTTAGTAGGGGGAGAGGGAAGGAGGGTTGGGGTAGGTAGGGGAAGTGAAAGTTTGGGGTAGGTATGGGGGAGAGGGAGGAGGGTTGGGGTAGGTAGGGGAGAGGGAGGAGGATTGGGATAGAGTAGGGGGGAGAGGAGCAGGTTGGGGTTGGTAGGGGGAGGAGAGGGAGGAGGTTGGGGTAGGTAGGGGGGAGAGGGAGGAGGTTTCGGGTAGGTAGGGGGGAGGGGGCGGAGGGGTCGGGGGACGGGAAGAGAGAGGCAAGGAGAGGGGTAGAGGGAAGGGACTGAGGGAGGGGGAAAGGGGAGGACGCTGGGCCTAAAGGGGATGGTTGAGGCGGTGAATGGTAGGCGAAAAGGAGGATGAATAAGGAGGGATCCTGGGAGACAGGAGGCAGCAACGGCAGGGTTTTTGCTGCAACGATCTAAATAATACGACTTCTGCCACTCACCACCACCACCACCACCAACAACAACAACAAACAACATCAACAACAACAACAACAACAAACATAACATCAACAACAACAACAAACATAACATCAACAACAACAACAACAACAAACATAACATCAACAACAACAACAACAACAACAACAACAAACATAACATCAACAACAACAACAACAACAACATCATCATCAACACCAACACCACCACCACCATCAAACTACCAATACACCATCATCACCACCCACGCCACACCACCACCAAGCTACACCACGCCACACCACCACCACCAAACTACACCACGCCATACCACACGGAATCACACCACGCCACACCACCGCTACCGAAGATGATAATGATAATTGCGACAAACAGTGGAACTTAGGACTCGAGAATTTCATGAAGATTTCAGAGCCAAATCGTGGGTACGAGAAGCGACAGATGTCATCGAATCTACAACAAATGTTGCTGCAACTTCTTGCACTTTGATGATCTGGAAGGCTAAGTTTAGGTTGGGTTGTAATGGGTTGGGAGAGGCGGGTCTGCGCTCTTGTTTTAGGAGGAAATAAAGGGGGAGAGAGAAGCAGCGGCTGTCCTCGTCCTCTCTAAGCGAATGGAAAAAGGAGGGATCCCAAGTTCAGATTTTCCGTGACCCTCGACTCTCGTCGGAAGGAATTAATACATATCAATCTACTACTTCTTTTATGTAGAGAAAAGGTTATGAAGAAAGGGGATATAAAAACTTCAAGGAAAGAGAAAAAAAGAGTGACGAAGACGAAGCGGAAGATTAAAAAGAAAAAGAAAAAAAGAAGAAAAAAAAAGTGAAATACGAAGATGAAAATTCTCCCGACAGGAAACCCGAGAGGACGTATTTTTACGCCAGAGCCAAAAATTCTACGCGAGAAGCTGAGGATATTGGATGAGGAACGGGAGAATGAGTTCCATTTAAGGAAATAAAATGGCGGTTGGCATCGTATGAGGGACGGGTGGGCATGCTCTCCCTGGGTGGGGCCTGATCTCTTGCTTTCTCTTAAGGGTGGGTCTGTTGGTGTTTAAGGGTGGGTCTGTTGGTGGTTAAGGGTGGGTCTGCTGGCGGTTAAGGGTGGGTCTGCTGGCGGTTAAGGGTGGGTCTGTTGGTGTTTAAGGGTAGGTCTGCTGGTGGTTAAGGGTGGGTCTGCTGGCGGTTAAGGGTGGGTCTGCTGGTGGTTAAGGGTGGGTCTGCTGGTGGTTAAGGGTGGGTCTGCTGGCAGTTGGGAGTGGGTCCTGCTGGTGGTTAAGGAGTGGGTCTGCTGGTGGTTAAGGGTGGGTCTGCTGGTGGTTAAAGGTGGGTCTGCTGGTGGTTAAGGAGTGGGTCTGCTGGTGGTTAGGGGTTGGGGTCTGCTGGCGGTTAAGGTGGGTCTGCTGGTGGTTGGTGGTGGGTCTGCTGGTGGTTAAGGGTGGGTCTGCTGGCGGTTAAGAGGGTGGGTCTGCTGGCAGTTGAGGTGGGTCTGCTGGCGGTTGGGGGTGGGTCTGCTGGCGGTTGGGGGTGGGTCTGCTGGTGGTTAAGGGTGGGTCTGCTGGCAGGTTAAAGGTGGGTCTGCTGGCGGTTAAGAGGGGGGGTCTGCTGGCAGTTGGGGTGGGTCTGCTGGCGGTTAAGGGTGGGTCTGCTGGCGGTTAAGGGTGGGTCTGCTGGTGTTTAATGGTGGGTCTGCTGGTGGTTAAGGGTGGGTCTGCTGGCGGTTAAGGGTGGGTCTGCTGGTGGTTAAGGGTGGGTCTGCTGGCGGTTAAGGGTGGGTCTGCTGGCGGTTAAGGGTGGGTCTGCTGGCGGTTAAGGGTGGGTCTGCTGGTGGTTAAGGGTGGGTCTGCTGGTGGTTAAGGGTGGGTCTGCTGGCGGTTAAGGGTGGGTCTGCTGGCGGTTGGGGTGGGTCTGCTGGCGGTTGGGGTGGGTCTGCTGGTGTTTAAGGGTGGGTCTGCTGGTGTTTAAGGGTGGGTCTGCTGGCGGTTAAGGGTGGGGTCTGCTGGCGGTTAAGGGTGGGTCTGCTGGCGGACCCAAGGGTGGGATACCTGCTGGCGGTTAAGGGTGGGTCTGCTGGTGGTTAATGGTGGGTCTGCTGGTGGATTCAATGGTTGGGTCTGCTGGCGGTTACAGGGTGGGTCTGCTGGTGGTTAAGGGTGGGTCTGCTGGTGTGTTAATGGTGGGTCTGCTGGTATGGTTAAGGTGGGGTCTAGCTGGCGGTTAGTTTAAAGGGTGGGTCTGCTGGTGTTTAATGGTGGGTCTGCTGGTGTTTAATGGTGGGTCTAATACAGTGTTTAATGGTGGGTCTGCTGGTGTTTAATGGTGGAAGGGATTATGGCGGCGGTTAAGGGTGGGTCTGCTGGTGGTTAAGGGTGGTGTACTTTGGTGTTTAATGGTGGGTCTGCTGGTGGTTAAGGGTGGGTCTGCTGGCGGTTAAGGGTGGGTCTGCTGATGTTTAATGGTGGATCTGCTGGCGGTTAATGGTGGGTCTGCTGGTGTTTAATGGTGGGTCTGCTGGTGGTTAAGGGTGGGTCTGCTGGCGGTTAAGGGTGGGTCTGCTGGTGTTTAATGGTGGGTCTGCTGGTGGTTAAGGGTGGGTCTGCTGGCGGTTAAGGGTGGGTCTGCTGGCGGTTAAGGGTGGGTCTGTTGGTGTTTAAGGGTAGGTCTGCTGGTGGTTAAGGGTGGGTCTGCTGGCAGTTAAGGTGGGGTGCTGGCGGTTAAGGGTGCGGTCTGCTGGCGGTTAGAGAGTGGGTCTGCTGGCGGTTGGGGTGGGTCTGCTGGCGGTTAAAGGGTGGGTCTGCTGGTGGTTAATGGTGGGGGTCTGCTGGTGGTTAATGGTGGGTCTGCTGGCGGTTTAAAAGGGTGGGTCTGCTGGTGGTTTAAAGGGTGGGTCTGCTGGTGTTTAATGAGTGGGTCTGCTGGTGGTTAAGGTGGGGTCTGCTGGCACGGGTTAAGGTGGGGTCTGCTGGTGTTTAATGGTGGGTCTGCTGGTGTTTAATGGTGGGGTCTGTTGATTGTTTAATGGTACGGGTCTGCTGGTGTATTAATGGTGCGGTCTGCTGGCGGTTAAGGGTGGGTCTGCTGGCGGTTAAGGGTGGGTCTGCTGGCGGTTAAGGGTGGGTCTGTTGGTGTTTAAGGGTAGGTCTGCTGGTGGTTAAGGGTGGGTCTGCTGGCGGTTAAGGGTGGGTCTGCTGGCGGTTAAGGGTGGGTCTGCTGGTGTTTAATGGTGGGTCTGCTGGTGTTTAATGGTGGGTCTGCTGGTGTTTAATGGTGGGTCTGCTGGCGGTTAAGGGTGGGTCTGCTGGTGTTTAATGGTGGGTCTGCTGGTGTTTAATGGTGGGTCTGCTGGTGTTTAATGGTGGGTCTGCTGGTGGTTAAGGGTGGGTCTGCTGGCGGTTAAGGGTGGGTCTGCTGGTGTTTAAGGGTGGGTCTGCTGGCGGTTAAGGGTAGGTCTGCTGGCGGTTAAGGGTGGGTCTGCTGGTGTTTAATGGTGGGTCTGCTGGCGGTTAAGGGTGGGTCTGCTGGCGGTTAAGGGTGGGTCTGCTGGCGGTTAAGGGTGGATCTGGCATATTAGAGTGGGTCTACTGTAATTTAAGGATGGGTCTGCTAGCGTTTTAGGGTGGGTCTGCTGGCGGGTAAAGGTTACAGGGTCTCCGCAGCTGGTTTAGTGTATGTAGAGGTTCTGAAAGTATGAAACGCGTCTCAGGCTTCCCTCCCCTACGCCAAAGCCGCGAGTCTGCGTTGAAGGGGAACGGAAGTGGCGCGGCGGCTGTTGTGCGAACTGCGATGGCGGTGATCAGGTGTGCCTCGCTTCGGCTGCGCGGCTCGAGTGTTTCCTTTAGGAGAGGACGTACCCGAGTGTGCGGATGTACACATTTTAGGAGGAAATGTTGGCAGAGGAGCGAATTGTGTGGCTGAAGGGAAGGCCAGGCTTATAATTTAGCCGGTTTAGAAAATATTGTGTGGCTGAAGGGAAGGCCGTGCTTATAATTTAGCCGGTTTAGAAAATATATTTTGATGGTAAGCCGGGAAAACTTATATTTCCTGTAAATTGCAGATCTCTCTGATCGGCCGGAATATTGATAAACGCAGCCACGTTGATTTAATGTTCTTCCTCTAAAATGAACGTTGCTTTAGTTTCACTCGCCCTTGGTGTATATATTTTCCAGAATTCGAACTTTGGCACGCTTATGATCAAGAGAAAAAAGTTTTGCTCTCTTGTCTGGTCTAATTATACTCCATCGTTATTCAGTAACGACTTCGTGAAGTGTTTGACCAGTTTAAGAAGTTAAATGTTTCAAATTATGAAAGTTGTCAGTCTACACTCATTATCAGATTTTTTTCTCTTTTTTTTACTAATAGATGAAGCTGTGCAAGACATGATTGCATACGAAGAAATGATAGGGCATCTTGTGTAAGCCCAGATTTTTTTTCTCTCTCTCTTCTTTTTTCTCTTTTCCCTCTCCCCTCTCCCCTTTCCCTCCCTCCACCCCCTCCCCCTTCTTCCTTTCCTGCCTCCCTCCCTCTTTCCCTCCCTTCCTCACGTCTTGCCTCTTCCAGTATTTCTCCCTCTTTCTCTCACTCCCTCTCCCTCTCCTTCCCCCTCTCCCTCTCCCTCTCCTTCCTCATCTCCGCA
>NC_091555.1:34086049-34093549 GCF_042767895.1 Penaeus vannamei
GAGGCCGGCGGCTTTGTGTGTGTGTGTGTGTGTGTGTGTGTGTGTGTGTGTGTGTGTGTGTGTGTGTGTGTGTGTGTGTGTGTGTGTGTGTGTGTGGATATGGGTGTGAGTGTGTGGATATGGGTGTGTGTGTGGATATGTGCGTGCGCGTGCATAGGAATGTGTATGTATATGTGTGTGGGTGTGGGCGTGCATAGGAATGTGTTTGTGCAGGTGAGTGTGTATGCGAGTGCTCGTATGTCTGTGTTCATGCTTTCATGTGTATGTATGTCTTAGGAAGAGTATAAAGAGATCGACCCGGTAAAAGCATTGAGCACTATAGGGTCAATGCAAACCATGATGCTTATCGTTCGTTTATCACTGGCTGCTGGTTTATCCAAAAACTAAAATATTTTGTGAAAACTTTTTCCATATCTTGTATCATGCACGAAGTGTAGTGGACTTGCTTTTCGGAAGTTGCACACACGGAAAGATTGCTTTGATAAAAAATAACCTTTTCAGTGAGAGTCACCAGGAGAATGTCAGTCCGAGCGTTCTAGTCTTTGTACTTTCAAGTAGTTTATCGGCGTTCAGAAGTTAGGAGTGGTTTCAAGTCCCCTTCTGCTGTGTTAAGTGATCGATTTTTTCTCCGCTCCGGCTGTCTCTTAGTTCAAGGGATTACACGCGAGAGGAGAAGATGGAGTGTGGAGGCGCGGGTCGTGTCGCGAAGGAGAGGAAAATAACGAACGGGAAAAGTACCATGTGTCGCTGGGCCGGCGGAAGGCGATAATGTCGGGATCCGAGCGTCTTTTCTGTCTCGGAAGATTTAGTGTCGATATGTGTCACGTGATAATGACAGAAGCCTTATTTCGGGGCGACAAGCGACGGGGACGCAATTCGGGGTTTAGGCTTTTATTGGGAGGTTGATGAGTTAGTGGCAAAGGGAATTGGGTTCGACTTTTTTATGTATATGTTATATATGTGTATATATGTGTATTGATGTATATATATATATATATATATATATATATATATATATATATATATGTATGTATGTATGTATATGTGTATATATACATATATATGTATATATATGTATATCTGTAAATATATGTATATATATGTATATATGTATATATGTATACATACGTATGTGTATGTATTTATTTATATATATTTATGTGTGTCTATGTGTTTGCGTATGCATTTGCGTGTGTTGCATGTGTCTTTACAACCGAAATCTGTGTGCCAGGGAAGCGAGGGGAGCGGAGGGGTAGCTCTCCGAGAGCGTGGAAGCGAGAGCAATTAATTAGGAGGGATCGCGTGGCTGTCTTCGTAATCCTTTCAATGTGAAATGCGTATTATGATAATCTGAAGGATGCGGAATATATTTATCTTTGTAGACATTTTAGAAGCAACAAATTGATAAAGGTTATATGAATGGCAGTCAAAGGTAGTGTAATTTTCATTTTAATCGCAATATAAAAGTTGCTCCAAAGCACTTCGCATGCAGTGTTTGGAATTCACCGTCATCTTTTTACAATACTCACGTTCGGGACGTCGAGGTGGCAGGGCGATCGCTCTCGCACGCCTTGGCGCACGCCGCCCTTTTCCTGGAAGTGCGATTTATCGCACGCCTTGATCTGGAATAGCGAACTACTTTTTGCTGTGAAATAAACCTTTGAAACTCATCGTTTATCCTTCAATGATCGGCCACTTCAGCTTCAGTTCCAAGGTGTGTAGTTACCAAAAGCAGAACAGCTGTTTTTGCCTCGCAATTGAATTGTGAAGCTGTATTATCATCAAAAGATGATCCAGACAATTCTTTTCGATTAATGATTTTACAAGCTTTACAACATCTGCATTTTCCCCAAATAAGGCCAGAAGAAGCATTAGTTAAAAAATTGAGATGCAGTAAAATGTAGTTTTATTGATCGAAATATTTTCTTAACTATAGTAGGGATTGTGATGACGTAAACCAGGATGGCGAGATGGGGAAACGGTGGCATCGGCTGACACGTGTGCGTATACTGTTCTTATCATGGAACATTCAGTGTCCTCCGGTAAGTACCATTCAGTACCTCTCCTCGCCGGCTGTGTGATTTGCGTTTGAATGGACTTATCTCAAGAGGAGGCAGGAAGAAAGACGTTGTGGAGAGAATGAGGAAGATTAGAATTGGACTGACGGCTGGCGACGAGTAATGAAATGTGAATGAGAATTCCGTAGACTTCTGCGCAAACAATTTTGAGGCGTTTCTTCTACGCAATATAAAATTGTTCAGTATTGATGATATTGTATTTTGCGTTTGTTGCATGGATATCTATTAATGCTTATTTTTTCACTGCCATTGTGAGACATTTTTAAAATTAGGTTATACTTTTCAATGTGGTAATAAATTATTTATTTAGTACATAAAATAAGTTAGTATTCTGGCCATCACATTTGGTGCCTTACCGACTCCGTTATTTACAGAGCCATTGTGTGGCTAACGAAGTCAGATTTGCAAATGTCAGATTATTTGTCACATGCTGGGAGATCTAATTAACATTCCCTTCTGGCTGACGATAATTAACATATTCTCGCGCCCTTTGCAATTATGCCTTTGGGTCCCGTTTTCCAATCCCTTTTTTTTAATTATGTGTTTTTCTCACTTCACTCCCTGCCGCGCTTTTATTTCCCTTTTCTTCGTCCTCTCACTCTGCATCCTTCCTCTCCTCTTTCTTTACTTTTCCGTCTTTTCTCTGTGTCTCTTTTCTTCCCTTCCTTTTTCTCTCTTTTCCGTCTCCCGCTCTTTTTTATATCCCACTTTTCCTCTCACCTTTTCTTTCTTTCATCTTCTCACTCTTTTTCCCTCTCTTCCTCTTCCCTTGTCTTCTCAATATCCCACTACTTCTCTCTTTCTCAGTCTCTCTCTCTCTCTCTCTCTCTCTCTCTCTCTCTCTCTCTCTCTCTCTCTCTCTCTCTCTCTCTCTCTCTCTCCCTCTCTCTCTCGCTCTGTCTCCCCCCCCCCCCCTCTCTCTCTCTTTGTGTCTCCCTCCCCCTCCCCGTCCACTCACATTCAATTTGATTAATAGTTTTCTTTTGTTGCAAAGAAATCTGCATCTCCTTGCATCGAAATAGTTCCTTCGTCTCCTCTCTCTTTTTTGTGAAGCATTGTCATCATGCCGATTATTGTTGGTCTGTATGCATATTTAAGACAGAATCCCCCTCTCCCCCTTCTCTCTCTCTCTCTCTCTCTCTCTCTCTCTCTCTCTCTCTCTCTCTCTCTCTCTCTCTCTCTCTCTCTCTCTCTCTCTCTCTCTCTCTCTCTCTCTCTCTCTCTCTCTCTCTCTCTCTCTCTCTCTCTCTCTTCTCTCTCTCTCTCTCTCTCTCTCTCTCTCTCTCTCTCTCTCTCTCTCTCTCTCTCTCTCTCTCTCTCTCTCTCTCTCTCTCTCTCTCTCTCTCTCTCTCTCTCTCTGTCTCCCCCCCTCCCTCTCTGTCTCTCTCCCCCCCCTCTCTCTCTGTCTGTCTCCTCCCGCCCTCCCCTCCACTCACATTCCCCACACTCCCCTACCCTCTCTTCCGCTCTCCTTCCTTCCTCCCTCCCTCCCTCCTTTTCTTCCCGCCGTTCCTCCCTCTTGTTCTTCACCCCTTTCCCCTCATCTTTCCCTCCCACCTTCCCTATCTTCTCTCCTTCCCTCCCTCCTCCCCACCTATTTTCTCCTCATCCCTACCTCCTTCCTTTCTTTTTCTTTCCAACTCGCCCTTGTCGCCCCTCTTTCCCCTCTCACGCTGACTTGGTTGATGTTTGTGCTTCCCAACTTTTATGCTACTGTCCGAACTTTTGTCAAGTCTCATTAAATGTAACTGCAATAACCCAAATTGCTTTTTACCACTTTCCCAAATTGCTCCTAATAGTCCTATAAGAAGGGATTTGCTCCTTGATATAAACCCCAATAATAATCTGAAGAGGAGAAGTTCAGTCTCTAAATTATGTGACCAGCAGACTTTTTATGGGCGGAGTGGGGGGGGGCGGTTAGGAAAGAGGCTTGCCGGCGTATTCAGAATAACATCTGGGTAGCGAGGCGGTAAACACTCAGTATCCACCCTCCAGCCTAGTGTCTTCACCGTTTTTTCTTTATATTCAGTTTAAAAAATCCACTAAAAGTACCAGGAAGTACTTCCTCCTCGTTGACCTCGCATGTCCCGAGCAGCCAGAAGCGCCATGACCCCGCGGGAGACTGCGCCTTAATGGCATTGTGGGCTGCTGCCTCCATCCCCGGTCAGCTTGAGCTTTTAGGGTCCGAAGAAGCACGTCTTAGGCTGTGTTTGGCGGCCGACGGGAAGCCTGATTGCGACGTCCCTGCTCTCCCCCGCTACCGGCCTTCGCTGTGGGTGTTGCGCGAATGAAGATGAGGAAGGAGGGGGGCGGGAGGAAGGAAATGGAAGGGGAAGGAACGAGAGGGAGGGAGGGATTAAGCGTGATTGTCCTGGGAGTACATTTGTAACTAGAGATGTACCTGTGGATGAAACGGATAACTTTAGCTGAATACAAACTCGTTTTACATGCCTCGGGTGCCATTATTCGCCATTGTTTTACAGTTTAGGACATTCACTCATCTTCTTCGATTATCTTTCGCTTCACGTATTTCCTGCGACCCGACCTTAATACCTCGCGCATATCATACCTCCTTTGCTCTCCTCTCCCTTAAAACGCCAAACCTCAAACGCCGGCACACATTCCTCGCCTTTTCCCCTCACATTCTCCTCACTCTTTGAGGGATCTGAGGCGCGAGATCATGCCACGCAGGATCCCTTTCATTCCATGCTGCCGCCTCGTGAATGACACATTTCACAACATTTCGAATTCCTCTTTTGTCGTGGCTGCTCGGCGCTGAAAATGTTTTGTTCTTCGCAAAATACGGTGTAATAAGAACGCTCTAATAAGTGGAAATGTTATTTGATACCTTGGTAATGGCGCTACTCTTATGCTTTGCATAATTTTTTCGTAATATAATTTTGCCAAGTAATGCTTCATCTGCATATTACACCCTAGTTAAAATAATTTTACCTTCACTTTTTCAGACGTACCCATTTCGTATTGCATGTAGAAACTGAAAAAGGGGTAAAATCCCGGGCGGGCGCGAACGGGGCCTTTATTGGATGATACCAAAGGAGGGTCGTCCCGAGGGGCTCCTCGTACCTTCGGGTGATAGTCGAGGGCCCTCGTCCGGGGCCGCGCGCCGAGCACCACCGCATAGAAGGGCTCTTCCAGCAAGCGCTTGTGTGTTTGACTGGGTAGATTAAAAGGGATTCAACGGTTCTCTTGTATGCTTCCGGGGTTGCCTGCGTGCAGATGACACGTTTCTGCCTTGGCTTTCGTTACAGTTATATGGCAGGCAGTTCAGAGTCGGCAGATGCATCATTGTCAGTTGAGTTGATCATGAATAATTTAAACTTCTCATTAATGGGCAGGAATTAACGATCAGGTAAACACATACACATATTTATATGCATACATACACATATGTATCTCATCAAACAGTTTTGAATCTATCTCGAATGTGCAGTTTAGAGAAACGTACTTGATCTTTTAATTCTACAGGAAGTCTGAGTTTAGTGTGGGACGTGATCTATTATGCAGGATAATGCATGACCGCGGCCAGAGAAAGTACTCGCAAGCGCGGGTTCCGAAGGCGATCGTGCGTCCTCTGGAGTCTGCTGTCACGGTGCGAAATTAAATTGATTCTCAAACCCTTTTCCGCGGACGACATTAAAGATTGTAGTTCTGAGTGGCTGCGTCGAAACTCCATTTCCCGAGAGGAGCGTGCTGCCTGAACAGTCGCGCCGGGACGAAAACTTCGATAATTTCTATTCTTACAAAGAAAAGCAAGCTTGAAAGTTAGTTTCCAGTGGCAAACTTTATCTTTTTCCTGACAGATATTTACTGTTAAAAGTATTTGGGAAGATCCAGCATGGAACTATTTGTGTCGATTTTGTGAATAATTGTTATCGCCACAATTTTAAAAACCGAAATAAATCTCATTAATTCGCATTAAATCCTTGTAAAGTTCAGGGGCTTAAAATCTGTCGCGCAGTAATTCAATTAGAGTACAGGGCTGCGATATGCATTGTCGTCGGATTCATGGTTAATGCAACAATCGCCTCGCTGTCAACGCGGCCGTCGCCTGGTGATGGATCTGCCTCATCGCTCACGAAGATGCATTAGCACAGGGGTGTTTACAGCGTCTCTTGCGTCAGATTTATAGTCGGCAGTGTAGAACCTTATTTTTGTGGCATTACAAATGCTTCAATAGAACCAGATTTGTTGTTTTTGCGTTTTGTAGATTTTTTGATGATCATCGCATGGATCAGAATATCGGCACCTAATACCCGCAACCGTTGCCGATACCGGAAACGCGGAATCGCCGCAACACGTTGCCGCGGCGCTAGCTGGTCACACTAGCCACGCTGAAACAGGCAACGAGAGTTACCTGCATGGTCAAGTGGCCAGAACAAGACCGCCTTAACAACAGTAAAGGATACTGAGATGACACGCTGTTATTTGAAATAATTTGCGCGTGTAAAATGTACTGGTGCAGCCAGTTGGCAGTGACTCAAGTGATTACTGCAGAAAAGACCAACCAATCCCCATCGCATATATTATGACAAGATAGTGCTTGTAGACCTCCTTGGCTATTTTGCCAGAATATGTTTGGCAGAGTAGTCGGCTTTTTCGGTGCCGTTTACCGTGACCTATTTGCTTGATGATCACCGATCACATTGTTACCATTTTCAGTTATTTGAAGGCTGTAAAGTATATAATTTTGATCATTAGGTGACATGGCCTTACAAAAACTGCATTGTCAAACACATTTGTTTAATGTGAATTTCACGATGCATACGAGGTCAGTTTCCTAGAATCACCAAAAGCCTCCGTTTAACTTTTTGTCTTTTTTAACGTTTTTTGGGTTGGCTCATACCTATCGAAATTTTAAGAAATGTGGTCTTTATTATGGAGATTCGAGATCCGAATATGATCATTAAATTATTAGATTTCTATACAAGTTTAACGTCCGTTATACTCCTAGGTGTCGCTTCTTGATTTTTTCTATATAAACTGACTAATATCAAAGTACGAATATGCCAAAAAAGTTTTCCGGGGACTATGGGGAGGCTTACAATTTGCCTCTTTGTAAGAGATTTATTTATGTGTATCTAATTTGATATTCATATTTGAACTCCGATCGGTTGACGAACTTTGTTGTTTTTCTGGAAAACAGGAAATCACTTGACGGCTGCGGAAATTGCATAATTTGCAAATTCTCGCAACGGTTGCAAATATCAGGTAGCAGTGTGACCACGACTTATGTTACACTAGATCTGATATTGATTTCTGCATAATTCTCATATTTACAACGAATTTGCACTAACCCTTCAACTTTATTTCTACACCCGCACAGCCATCCCACGCTTACAAATGTCACTGAGGCTTTTTCATGTTATTAGGATTCCCATGTCATCTGTCACCAGCGTCTCAT
>NC_091555.1:34111049-34113549 GCF_042767895.1 Penaeus vannamei
CGGATGAATAATGTTGTGCTCATGAAATTGAAAAGTTTATCAATATCAGTGACATGTAGAATTAATGATTAAGCTCTCTTTTTCTTTTCATTTTCATTTCGTCAGATAAATAATTTTTTGCTCCTGAAATGGAAAAGTTCATCAATAATAGGGATACATAGAATAAATGATTCAGCTTTCGTTTTTCGTTTCGTCAGATAAATAATTTTTGCTCCTGAAATGGAAAAGTTTATCAATAACAGGGATACATAGAATAAATGATTCAGCTTTCGTTTTTCGTTTTTGCTCTTTCGTTTCGTAAGATAAGTAATTTTGTGCACCGGATTTCGCAAGCACGAAGCGAACAAACCCTCCCCCACCCCACCCCACCCCACCCCCAACTCATTTTTTGGAGGCCTTGTTTTTTCTTTTCGTCGATGTTTTTCTTTTTACACAAAGGAATCAGCGGATCTTTTGAACCCTTTTTTGAAATGCAGGTCAGCCCTGGTATGTGGAATTAAACTTGGGAGCCGCCGTGAGAGAACGTGACTCGTGCGGTATCCGACTTTCTTTGGGCCCGCGCAGGAAGAGGAGGAGGAGGGGAGGGGGAGGGGGAGGAAGGGGAGGAGGAGGAGGAGGGGGGAGGGGGAGGGGAGGTAGGGGAGGAGGAGGAGGAGGAAGAAGAATATGAAGAGGAGGAGGAGGAAGAAGAAGAAGAATAAGGAGGAAGAGGAGGAAGAAGAAGAAGAGTAGTAGGAGGAAAAAGAAGAGAAGTAGGAGGAAGAAGAAGAGGTGGAGGAGGAAGAAGAAGAGGAAGGGGAGAAAGAAGAGGAGGAGGAAAAAGAAGAAGAGGAGGAGTAAAAAGAAGAAGAAGAAGAAGAAGAAGTGGAGGAAAAAGAAGAAGAAGAGGAGGAGAAAAAAGAAAAAGAAGAAGAGGAGGAGAAAAAGAAGAAGAGGAGGAGGAAGAAGAAGAAGAGGAGGAGGAAGAAGAAGAGGAGGAGAAAGAAGAAGAAGAGGAGGAGAAAGAAGAAGAAGAGGAGGAGAAAGAAGAAGAAGAGGAGGAGAAAGAAGAAGAAGAGGAGGAGAAAGGAGAAGAAGAGGTGGAGAAAGAAGAAGAAAAGGAGGAGAAAGAAGAAGATTAGGAGAAAAAAGAAGAAGAAGAAGAAGAAGAGGAAAAGAAAAAAGAGGACAAGAAGAAGAAGAAGAAGAGGAAAAGAAGAAGAAGAAGAAGAGGAAAAGAAGAAGAAGAAGAAGAGGAAAAGAAGAAGAAGAAGAAGAGGAAAAGAAGAAGAAGAAGAGGAAAAGGAGAAGACGAGGAAAAGGAGAAGAAGAAGAAGAAGAAGAGGAAAAGAAGAAGAAGAAGAAGAGGAAAAGAAGAAGAAGAAGAAGAGGAAAAGAAGAAGAAGAAGAAGAGGAAAAGAAGAAGAAGAAGAGGAGGAGGAAGAGGAGGAAGAGGAGAAGAGGAGGAGGAGGAGGAGGAGGAGGAGGAGGAAGGGAAAGAAGGAAGAGGAAGGAAAGGAGGGGGAGAACAGGAAAAGAAGAGGAGATAGGGAAGGGGAGGGAAGGGAGAGGAGGAAGATGGGGGGGAGAAGGGGAATGAATGCAAATAAGGGAAGGAAGAGAAGTAAGGAGAGGAAGGGAAAGAACGAAGAGGAGGAGGAAGAGCAGGACGAGGAAGAGGAAAAAGAACTAGAAGAGGAGGAGGAAGAGAAAGAAGAAGGCGAAGGTAACGTTGGTGAAGAAGATAAGGGGAAGTAAGGGAAGGAAGAGAAGACGCAATTGAGAGAAAATGAAAAAGAAGATAAAACAAAAATAATGGACAGGAGAAAAGGGAGGTGGGAGAAGGGAAGGAGCGACGGGAGTTGAAGGGAAAAAAGAAGAAAAGAGGAGGATCAGCGGCGGAAATAGGAAGGGAAGGAAACCAGAATGGAACTGCCGGGTGCAGTGAGCGAGAGACTTAGACAAACAAACACACGAGCACAGACAGAGAGATGGAGAGAGTATATACAAACAGGGAATGCAAGTTGAAGAATTACTTGGAGAGAAAAAAAGGAAAAAGACGAGGAAGGAAAAGGTGAAGAGAAAAAAGAGGAAGAAGTAGAAGAAGAATCAGGCAGTATTTTTTTAAATTGGATTCCACTGGGAAGTACACGTAGCCTGATAAACTTTAACTGAGCTTATAAACGGCTGACCTTATATTTATCATGTGTTGCCTATTTTCTGAAGCAATTTTGTATGAAGCGTGTAGTCATAAGAAAGTGTTTATACCTCAAGTGTTAAATGCAGAGGCCAAAGATGAGACCTATTTTCACATATTTCACTTTTATGAGTGGAATAAACTAATAGTGAACTGCTCAAAAAAGGAATTTCAGCATGTTCTAGCATTCATATCTTCGTTCTTGTGTCCTCGCTGTAAACGTGTTTTGTACTCCAACTGGGCCTAGCAGGTCAACAAGGCTTGATTGTTTGGTACCATTTAACTCTACGGTTTTGTGCAGCAAAGTGAACGATATAGTCATAT
>NC_091555.1:34118549-34123549 GCF_042767895.1 Penaeus vannamei
GATGAATAGTAATAAGTGCAGTGGTGACAGTGGCAAATATGTCAATAACAATGATAGACGTTGTAATTGCATTATTGTATCGAACTGATTAACTATATTTCATAAGAGCGCCGCGGGCAAAACCCCCGAGCGACCATAGCGCGCCCATAGAGCCGCATTCCTGTCCTTTTATGAAATGCGTGGCCATGATATCAATTTATCAAATGTGCTGCAGCATTAAACGGTTGATTAGCTTGTGCATCGATTCTTCCCGGCCAAGCGAGCATTACGGGGGCCGATGCATCATCCGGACGCGGCGTGGTGGCGGGGAACACGACAATGCTGATGGTGATGATGGCGGCGAATTTCATGGTGAGCGAGTTGACGCTTCCCGTGTTTTTCGTTGTTCATTATTGTTCGAATCGCGCGCGCGGTGGAGCGGGCGTAATAATACACATGATAAGCGAACATGTATTTGTATATACATAAGCGCTTACATGTACATGCACACGCTCGCACGCACATGTACACGCTCGCACGCACATGCGCACAACGCGCACACACGCACACAGTCACACACCTATATTACATGCACACGCTCGCGCGCACATGCACACGCTCGCACGCACATGCACACGCTCGCACGCACATGCACACACACACATGCACACACGCACACAGTCACACACCTATATTCATATATATATATATATATATATATATATATATATATATATATATATATATATATATATATATATATATATATATATATATATATATATATATATATATATATGTGTATATATATATAATATATATATATATATATATATATATATATATATATATATATATATATGTGTGTGTGTGTGTGTATGTGTGTATGTGTGTGCGTGTGCGTGTGCGTGTGCGTGTGCGTGTGCGTGTGCGTGTGCGTGTGTGTGTGTGTGTGTGTGTGTGTGTGTGTGTGTGTGTGTGTGTGTGTGTGTGTGTGTGTGTGTGAGTGTGTGTGTGTGAGTGTGTGTGTAGATAGATAGGTAGATATATAGATAGATTACGCATATATGTGTTAGTGTATGAAATTGGAAACGAAATAAAATGTATTTAAGTATTTTTGTGTCACATTTTAGAAAGACTTTTTTTTTTTCAGTGCTACCTGTGAGCGCAAATAGTACAGAAAGCGACAGAGAAATGAAAGCCAAACAACCTTCCTTAAATTTTCACGGCTCATTGCTCCTTTATAATAGCACAGGCGACTAACTGCAGTCTGTAACGCGATAATTGTAACTTTAAGAATTTTTCGTACCTTGTTTTTTCCTTTTTTTCTTAACGAGTACAAGTTTCTGCGTGTGTTCTTGACAGTGGATTGTGTGCTCGTTCTCCTAAGACAACTGCGTATGAAACTGGAACAAAGATCAGGGTTATGCGTAAATACTTACTTACTTTGAGAAAGAATTGTTTACGCCCGTCAAATCCGAAGCCCAAGCCAGAGTCGCAGCGAAATCGGAACGCGGGAAACAAATCCCATCGCGTCTCGACTTCGGCTTGGGACAGATTTATGGAAATCCTGGAGAAAGTGACTAGCCGGCCTCCCGCGAGACGTCTGGCTTGAGTGGCGACGTTGCGTGCAAGTGGATGTCTTGAAAGGGTTGGGAATGGCTGCAGCGGAGAGGCCGGAAGGGAAAGGTTGAATTTTTGAGGAAGAGGTAACGTTGTCTTCGTTGAGTAAGTCGCTGATTCATTGCAAGTGTTTTGAGGTGCGGTAGTCTGAAGAAATAGGGATGTGTGTGTGTGTGAATGACGTGTGTGCGTTTGTAACTCAACATATTTTAACTACTGATTCTGGGTGTTTTCATTGTTGTTATTATTATTATTGTTGTTGTTGTTGTCGTTGTTATTGTTTTTGTTGCAACAATTTATCTAGTTTTGTTGTATTTGCAATTTACTTTTTATTTATTCACTTATCTATTATTTGTATTTATGTTTAAAGACTCGACAAATCCCCTTTACTCGGTCGCCGCTCAAGTTCTCTTTAGGGCGAACTGAGCGCAGTACAATGCCCGGAGCAGGATTGCCCCGCGCGCCCGTCGACCGAGTTGCCGGTCATCGTATTTTTATGCTTTTCTTACGGTTCAGGGAGACATTTTTATGCGAAGTGCTTGTGGTATTTACATATTGAAACTTTTCTTTATGGGCGTTGGATGTCGTTTTTCCCGAGACTTATGGGGTGCATTACAGCTGCGGTTTTGTATGTACTTAATAACGTGGAAATGTTGGGCTTTGAGAGGGAGAGGGAGGTAGGGAGAGAGGGGAGGAAGAGAGAAATGGAGAAATGGAAGAAGAAAGGAGGAAGGGAGGGAAGGAGGAAGATAGTGAAGGTAGTAAGAGAGAGAGAGAAAGTGAGAGAGCGAGAGAGAGCGTGAGAGATAGATAGAGATAGAGAGCGAGAGAGAGAGAGCGAGAGCGACAGAGAGCGAGTAAGAGAGAGAGCGAGTGAGAGAGAGAGAGCGAGAGATAGAGAGAATGAGAGCGAGAGATAGATAGATAGAGATAGAGAAAGAGCGCGAGAGATAGAGAGAATGAGAGCGAGAGATAGATAGATAGAGATAGAGAAAGCGCGAGAGAATAAAGCAAAAGAGCGAGAGCGAGAGACGCAGAGAAGGTAGAGAGGAAGGAGGGAGGGAACAAAGGAAGGGGTTTAGTAATATATGTAGATAGAAAGGAGATGAGGAAAGGAGGAAGGTAGGGCCAGACGGAATATAACGTCATACCTCACTGACTCAGAGACAGCAATGCACTATCTTAGATGTTCGTGCATTTTCTGTTGCAAACGTATTTTTCTTTCCGTTTTGTTTTGTAAAACGAATTTTCAGTATCATTATGCATTTACAATCTTCATTTGTCTATTTCCATTCATTGAAGGATACATTGTCTCGAATCTGGCAGCTATTGTTCTTTCGCTGTGAACAATGGAATTGTCTTCTCAAATTCTTTAGGGATATCGTGGCTTATTTATATAAAAAAAAAAAAAAAAAAACTGTTTCCTCCTACGTTATACGTTTCATCCATGTTTCATATACGTTCGATAAGTTAGTGGCCACAAAAGAGGGATTTCGTGGACGCACTCCTGAAGCACATGGTGATTCATTTCTAATAATACTTTTATTCTTATTTTTTTGCCACATGTGTCACATCATAAAACAGTTTATTGGATATGATTATATTATGATGAAATTGTACAGCCGAAATTTACAATGCCTTTGACAAAAAAGGTATTGCTCACGGCAAAGGTATGCATACAAATGATCAGAATCACACACATGCCGCCTTCAGCCACTCAGAGCCCTCAGCCGAGACAGAGACATCTGAGGTGTGTCTGCATTAATTGAGATGCCTTTGGGTGCACACGGTAGTACCTAGTTTTCGACCACTTGTATGCAGGATGTAGCCTTCATGTCGGAGCCTGATGATGATTTATTCTGTCCCCACTCTGTGCTGTAATGCAATTGCCTTTTCGCTCTCCCTTGGTGCGTCCCGTGTTTTATGCCAGTCCCTCTGCTGATGCCGTTTTAATAAAGCAACTATTTTGTTCCGATGGCGTACGAGGTTGTATTTCGCGACGAACAAGACATCGATGCAATTTCCATATGACTTGACTATGCCTGGTTATGTAATTATGCTGCCTTCTTTGCGTGGTGTAGTTAGCATTGCGTTTCATATTGCAAAAAGCTCCCTGTATTTCCTGTAATGCCGGACGGATCATAGCTCTGTGGATAGTATTCCCACACTTCGTTATTATGCATGGCATTTTCTCATTTCTCACGCTGTGGAAATGCCGTTATCTAATGGTATAGATGCATCACGAAAAAATGGAAGAACGAAAAAATATTTTTCATATATATATATATATATATATATATATATATATATATATATATATATATAAAATGTAATCATGTATGTATGTATGTATGTATGTATGTATGTATGTACATACATACATATATCATATGCAGTATCTATATTTGTATGTGTGTGTTTATGAGTGTGTGTGTGCATACATACATATACTCACAATGTATATACTTTTTAATATTTCCTCATGGTTATGATTAACATAGACTAAAACTTCAATAGACCTTGTCATTCATTAATGAGAGTTGTGCTGAAATATAGAATTGAATTTTGACGCTTTCATGCAATTTACTGGAAGTATTATCTGCATGCATGCGCGTGTTTCCATGCTAGAAATGTTAAATTGTGATGAAAATGGAGGCAAGAAAAAACAACTTTATAAACTGAACCTATATGACGAACAGGGAGGTGTTATAGTACTGTTGCATATGTAATGAGTAGTGTCGTTTAAATGTACATATTCTAGAGCTTCCTAGTGTAGGAGGGAGATTAGATTTGAAGAAAGTATAAAGTGAATGTAATAATTGGTCACACACACACACACACACACACACACACACACACACACACACACACACACACACACACACACACACACACACACACACACACACACACAATGGCGACACTTATAATATAATTTCTATTGCCATGTTAGTGTATCTCTATTCCTCGGCAGGAAAGAAGAAAAAGAAAGAAAGAAAGAAAAAAATACAGTGTCATGTATATTGGGTTCCAAGTGCTTGCGAGATGGCATAAGACCCTCATAAACCCAAACGCAATAGCTCGTAGTCATGGTATTCAAGCATTGATCAAACGTTCTTCATGCTTTCGGTCTCGGAATGGTGCGTGCCACGGCGGGTCCTTTCGAGTCGCGTGACAAAGTTTAGCGGTCATGGCACTGTGCAAGACCGACTGATTCAACGATGTGGACAAGAGGGCGCTTAGGGAGTGGGGGCCGGGCTGGTGGGGATGGGGGTGAAGAGCTGTGGGATTGGGCAGGACTGGTTAGGGTGCTGGGTCTAGGTTTTTTGGGTTGGACAGGACTGGTATGCTTATAAGGTCAAACCACTTGGTTCCACGAGGGCTCCATGCGTCGCTTG
>NC_091555.1:34128549-34133549 GCF_042767895.1 Penaeus vannamei
TCAGTTCTGGGAGCGTGACTGTAATATTTAACACGCCCGAATAAAAAGTCCAAATAAAACAGAGTATATTATAAAGAGAGAAAGGAGGGAATTATGAGGAGATACGAACGGAAATAAAAGTTTCGCAGGAAAAGTGACAGCATTCTGCTGGCGAGGAAAGTGGAGGCTCAAGTGACACTGATGAGGAGGAACAACGCGGGGATCTTCCGAGGGTCCGGCTCCTGTGGGATTGGGGTCGTTGGGTGTCGTGGGGTTGGGATTGTCGTGTTTTTTATTCGGTTGAATATGGAGTGTGAGTCATGGTAATGGGGCTTGTTATGGATGGAAAGGATTGGGATAGTACTGGGAATTTTTATGTTATTGATAAGGCTGATTTATTATGATGGTAGTACTGTTATTAATTATTATAACGGGCTTATGGTGTTAGTACTGTTGCAATGATTATATCAGTGATCACGCAGTTAACTAATGCTGAGAAAAACGTAATTTTCTACAGATTCTGATGCTAATGCTAATTTGGCGAAAGCAAAAACATTGATATCACCAGATCCGTGAATAATGAACATCATCGTAACGGGAAACATCATGATTCCAAGTCAGATCGAGGGACGGAAAACGTGGGACACAGAACACTCTCCCTTCCAGACATTTTCGGTCTTTTTTCCCTTCCCATCCTCAATTTTCGCCATTTAATCGCATTATCTCATTCAGATTCACGGCGCGAACTTTTTTGAAGTCGAAGTGGAGTTCACAGTTTCGAAATTGTTTGATGTGCCGTCGGGCCGTGTTGCGCATGGAAGGACGCGGGGAGGGAGGGGGAGATGGGAGAGGGGGAAGGGAGAGAGGGGGAAGGAGGGGGAGAGGGAGGAGGGAGGGAGAGAGGGGGAAGGAAGGAGGGAGAGGGGGTAGGAGGGAGGGAGAGAGGGGGAAGTAGGGAGCGAGGGAGGTGAGAGATGAGAGAAGGGGAGAGGATGGGGAAGGCAGGGATGGGGGAAAGGAAGGAAGCAGAGATGGGAGGGGGGGGGGGGAGGAAAGGGAGAAGTAAGAGGGACAAGGAATATGGTTTACCGGTTGCTGGCGTCCCAAAAGGTTCATTGGGCAGGGAGCGCAGCCAAAGGCGAAAGTGAGGTGGGTGGAGAAAATTGCATATTACTCCCCCGAATTACGCAACTTTTGCAGGCCTAAATGAATGCGAAAAATTAGTTGCATCGTGTCCATTTAGAATCGCGTTTAACGTCACATAGCGAGTGAAAATGCAAATGCAATTGTTTGATAAGACGACCTGTCCTTTAGACGCTACAGCTCGGCAAAATCAAATTAGATTCGGAAAAAAAAAGTTTACGCTTGAAGCATTTACAAACGAGTTTAGAAAAAAATCTTAGGTGAATTTTCGGATACAGTTCTTAGCGATTTTTTTTTTTTAGATACAACTAGACTCGTCATCCCAGGAAAAGGTCTAGTGAAAACACTTACTTGACTGCCTTAAACATACAGCTCTTGAAACAGGCACACGCACGTGCAAACGGAAAATCAGATGAGTGATGTAAATTGTTAAAACTAATTCCACTCCTTTACAAGGGCTGGAATGTAATTTGAATGTTGCTTTAGTCTGGAGTCAGTGTTCTTTAAGTTTACTCTAGTTCTAATGTAAGTTTTGTGCTGTAATTTGAATGTAGTTTGTATTCATTAGAATGTAATTTGAATAAAGCTAGAGTCCCTGCTGAATTTAGCTTGTATAAAAAGATTATCTGCGAACTGGCCCACGACGCCGAGTTGAGAGGTTGCTTTAAGATACCCACGCACAAACGCACGCATGCACATGCACTAGCACGCGCGCGTACACACACACACACACACACACACACACACACACACACACACACACACACACACACACACACACACACACACACACACACACACACACACAACTTTCTCTCTCTTTCTCCCCTCCCCTTCTCTCTCTCTCTCTCTCTCACTCTCTCTTTCTCTCTCTCTCTCTCTCTCTCTCTCTCTCTCTCTCTCTCTCTCTCTCTCTCTCTCTCTCTAATTCCCACATTCACACTGACAAATTGTACCTCGGTTCATTTTCGTTAGATTTGCGAAGTCATGTCTCTGGAGTGGTCCGGCCTGATCGTCACGTGTATAATAACAATAACTTTACTTTTCAGGTTTGTTTGTTACCTCACTTGATAACCTGGCGACCCGCGGCTGTTTTGTAAGTATGCCATACGAAGCACCGTTCTTGCTTTCACAAAATAAAGTATGATTTCACACGCATGGATACAAACACAGTCACGCACACACGCATTCATTCACTCATTCATTAATTCACTCACACACACACACTCAGTATGTGTATGTGTGTGTTCTTACCTAGCTGTTTCAATACGGGAGAAGAACAAAGCATAGGTGGCCCCGTCTGCTATATGTAAATTGTCGTTTAATTTTTAAAATTGATTCACATTTGTGGCACACTACGATTTTTAGGAGACCGTTCTATACCACGGTACCGTATCGAAGACAAGGTCTTATAATTGCTGTAATGATCTTATATACCATATCTTCGTCCACATACACGAATGCCTTCTTCACGTTGGCAATCAGTCCAAGCATTTTGTGGACATTTTCATTTATATGATCATTTGGGCTTAGGTTTCTGTTTATGATTACCCCAATATCTTTTTTCACTGTCGGTTGTGTTTAATATTGCATTTCCTAATTTATATTGGAATAGTGGGCGATTTCTACTTTCTCCGAACCTGACTACGTGGCATTTATTGGTATTGAATTCCATTTTCCAAGTACAACTCCACGTGAATAAGTTCTCGATATCACTTTGGGGGCATTGGCATGAGACATTGTTTGTTATTCCTTTTTATATCTTCGCGTCGTCTACAAACATATTCAGATAACTACCTGGTTTTATGTTTGACTCTACACCATGGACGAAAATAGTAAAAATAATCGGCATCAACACCGATCGTTGAGGCACTCCGCTGGTTACTCGTCGCCATGTAGAATGCTTCCCTCTAATTACTGTGTCCTTATGTCTTTCATGAAGAAAGTATTTCATCCATGCGAGTAGTTTGCCTTTCACTCCACCCAGGTACTCTAATTTCCATATCACCTTATCAAAAACCTTTTTAAAGTCCAAGTACACACAATCCACCCAGTCATCTCTTTTAATATTTACACATGACCTTCCTTCTCTAAAACCACTTCAACTCATTGTTTCTTAATTATCCTTTCTAAAGCCTGAATAGTACACTAGTTAACGAAACTGGTCTATAATTTAGAGGGATTTGTTTGTCTCCGCTCTTGTATAAGGGTGTAACATTGACGAGTTTCCAACTTTTTGGTAGTTTACCTTATCTCACTGAATTTTAGAGGATCAACAGTATAGGATTACATAGTTCTTCGGCACATTCCGTGAGAACCGTTAGAAATCTCATCTGGTCCCTTTGCTTTAGTCTTTTCTTATCCTTTGAGTAGATCTTTTATTTAATCCTTTTTGAGGGTGATACTTTCGATGGTCTTTACGTTTGTACGGCTGTTTGCCATATCAAAGTATTGATCCTGAACAAACACTGACTGAAATTTCTCATTTAGGATTTCACTTTCTTCCTCCTTAGAATAAATAATGTTATTGTCTTTGATGGCGCTTATTTCATCTCTGCTCTTAGTTTTACTATTTATGTAGTTAAAGAAAAGTTTTGGTGAACTTGTGCATTTGTCGATTTTATCCTTATATTCAATCAATTCCTTATTAATTGAATAGTTCATTTCTTTGTTTTTCTGATGTGTATTAAGGCAGTAGAAAATAAAAATAACAGTGCAAAACCACATTGACCTGTGATGTAACAAAGAACGGGAGGAGAGTGTATTCTTAGTGCTATCATATTCCTTGTATAAGTGTAAAGGCTTAGTTTGAATAAGGAGAATGAAAAGGAAAAGGAGCAAGAAAAAGAAAAAAGAGAAAGAGAAGGATAAGGATAAAGAGAAAGAGAAAGCGGAGAAGGAGGAGTAGAAGAAAGGGAGGGAAAAGAGAAATGTGAAGGTGACGATTAAATATGAATAAACACGAATATCTTCATCTGAAGCAGAACTTTGTTGCAAGTTCAAGAACTCTCAGAATCACCCAGGGTACACATGTACAACTGTAATAAGAAACTCGTTGAAACTAACCGTGCAGTGTGAATGTACTTTGTTGGCGTTTTTAAAGTAATTTGTTCACTTTATTCTTTTTTATTTGTTGCTGTGGCGAGAGCGATTTCCAGACATTCTCGTGATAAGAGCATACGAGCATTGTCGACGGCCGAATGTGAGGCCTCACAACTTGCTTCCGATTAAAGTCTTTAGTAAATTAGGATTTCTTGAACTCTTGTTTACAAACTTCGTTCACTCTTTTACGCTGGCCGTTACCCCGAGCACCGTCATTACGCTGTGTTAGTCTCGAACTGGCTGCCGTGGCACGCGGACTCCCCGGAGGCGAATGGGAGCGAAATAAATAATTTGCGAAGCCAGGCCAGACGCGCATAAATATTCAGATCTGTCTCCCGGCATTTTCGGCGAGTGCGACGTGCGACGAAGATTAATGGGAATTCGCGCGGCGGAAGTGTAGCGCTGACGGCGAATGCCCAAAAAGGGCGACGTGTCACGCGGGCGGCGGCAAGGGCTTCATTGGGGAATTATTTGTTCGATGTCCGTTGGAGGACGACTCGTCGCTGGCGCCTTTCAATCGAATAGTCATTTCGTCTTTGTAATAAAGGCAGGAAATTATGATATTATATAAAGCGTCTATTGCACACATCGCATTGTGGGATTGTCCATTGTGATTTTTTTTTTCATTTTTTTTTCGTCGGCTTTCGCTTCACTAATGACGACGGCGGAGGCTGGTGTGCGGAGGATCCTTGGCTCAGAATTTCCGTTTCGCGTTGGTCAGCTGGGCGTGATTGCGGACTTCGCGCCTAACGAGCAAACTTCCTGATTCGCTGCAA
>NC_091555.1:34153549-34168549 GCF_042767895.1 Penaeus vannamei
GTGTGAATGATGTGATGAGTGCCAAATGTGAAAGATGTGATGAGTGCCAAGTGTGAATGATATGATGAGTGCCAAATGTGTTTTAGCGGCACATTATCCTCCCTGATTTCGCGCTGACCCTGTGCTCTCCCACAGCTGACTTGCACGTATTCCATAACAGGTCTGATCCTTCAGTGCAAACAGAGGGGCATCAGTATGATTATGTACACTATGCACTGTGCGGTCTTTTTTAGTCATACGCACAAAAATTAGGCCTAAATGAAAGAGCGAAGCAGGGAGCAAATAAGAAGGAAGAAAAGAAGGAGAGGAAAATGCAAAAGTGTATGAGGTAAAGAGAAGCAATATATTGCGGAGGGAGAGCGAAAAATCGCGCGAGGTTCCAAACAGGAGGAAGATAGAAGGCAATAAATAGAGGAAGAAAAGTGAGCGAAGTTAAAGAGGAGGGATGAGTAATAAGTGGAAAGGAAGGGAGAAGGGAAGAAGAGGGGTCCTGATAAACCTGTTCTTGTAGGGCAATCATTGAGCAATTTCTATTTATGATGGAGGGCAAGGGTGGGGGTGTTTCTTGTATGCATGCGTACACACACACACACACACACACACACACACACACACACACACACACACACACACACACACACACACACACACACACACACACACACACACTCACACACTCACACACTCACTCACTCACTCACTCACTCACTCTCTCTCTCTCTCTCTCTCTCTCTCTCTCTCTCTCTCTCTCTCTCTCTCTCTCTCTCTCTCTCTCTCTCTCTCTCTCTTCTCTCTCTTTCTCTTTCTCTTTCTCTTTCTCTTTCTCTTTCTCGCACTCACACACTCGCACTCGCACTCGCACTCGCACTCGCACACACACGCTCACACACACAGACATATACACATACATATACACAATACGCACGTATTTGTGTATTGTGCATTTAAATATGCATACAATAAACATGCATTTTTGTGAGCCTGCCTCTCGCAGTTTCTCTTCTACCAAAGTCTCATTATACTGCAGTCAAATTTATTCTTCGATTAAAAGACCATTTATCGCGCATACTTTCCCGAATAAAACGCCTTATATATCTCGCAATATCTGTTCTCCCTCTGCTCCTCCTCTTTCTCTTTTTTTTTTGTCTCTCCTTTCTTCCGTTGTCCGTATCTGGTTTTCTTCCCCTTTGCTGCCTTGGTTTCCCTTGCTCTTAACTTTAATTTATCAACTATAAGATCTGGCTCTGCTGCAGCGGTGCCCCAGGAAGAGAAACTGTGTGTTTGATATGTGACACAAGTAATTTTCAAATTTTCAAGATTTTGAGATTTTGTTGTGGCTGTCAGAAAGAACGTAATGGCACAAAGAAAAGGAAAGAAAAGGAGGAAGCAATGGTGGATATTCCTTAATTTAGGCGTCTTAGCTTTTAGAGTAAGTTTTTGGACATGAATGAGGGAAAATAGTGGTGCCTTCTCGTCTGCAGAACTGAGGACTCACACAGCCATTTCGAGTTACATATCGTCGTGTTTGTTGGTCTTTGCAAACCCTATCCCAAAGGGTATACTAATACACAGGTGAATAAGGATACAGCCCTTCCCCCTCCCCGAAAGATAGAAGATATCAGCCACCCCGGGCGGTCGATCGCGCGTCGCTCGTGGGAGTTTGCCGGCGACGCGGCGGCCGCATCCATCATCGTAGGCGAGCGCGAGATCTTTCCGCCTCCGATATTGCACTCTTATTTACACTGCGGGGCCATCCGCGCCCCCAGAGCGCGTCTTTATAACCTCTCGCTCGCGCCCGCCAGCACACACTGACACAGGCATGCAAGGACTTCAACTCATGCTCATACTTACACCACACTTTTATTCTTACTATTGTACTCACACTGCCCTACACATACACTTATACGTACACGTGCACATACACATACGCATACGCATACGCATACGCATACGCATACACATACATATACACATACATATACACATACATACACACATACATACACACACACACACACACACACACACACACATACACACACACACACACACACACACACACACACACACACACACACACACACACACACACACACACACACACACACACACACACACACACATATACATTATTATAATTTTCATTGTTATTGTTGTTTTTGTTGCTGCAGTTGATGTTTTGGTTGTTGGCGCTGTTTTACCATCGGCTTACTCTCTTACTGTGATTTGCATGTGGACAAACAAAATGAAAATTTGGTAAGTTGATTATAGATCATATTTCATAAAGATCATCCTCTCCATGCGCACTTTTATGCACTTGTTGTTGCAATTTTCATTGTTTATTTACTTCGATATGCTGGAAACATAAACTGCAATATTTGCAATTGGATTTTTATGGACTTCCGGTTCATTTTGTTATATAAACCCATTATAACAACTATTTACAATTTGCGTAAAATTGTATATCTCCTTTTTACATATGCAATTTTATTTGCACTTGTATATTTTGGAAAATATGAGTTTCCCTTGTTTTACAATGGTGCACTATTGTTGTAACTTCCCTGCTCTCTCTCTCTCTCTCTCCTCTCCCTCCCCTCCCTCCCTCCCTCCCTCCTCAATCATTCACTCTCCTCTCCCCTCCACCCCTCCTCTCTCTCTCTCCCTTTATCTCGCTATATATTTCTCTCTATCCTCTCTCCGTCTCTCTCTTTCTATCTCCCTCCCTCCTTCCCTCTTTTATACGGGCGGTTATTATGAGAAAGAACAAAATTTGCGTAATTTGGTTTGCATTTTGGAAAAAAAAGACGGACTCCGCCTTGGCTGCTGCTCTCCAGGTAAGCATATGCAAAATATTACCACGAGGTGCTGGCAAGATAGACCCTTACGAGGTCATTGCTCACTGGCCCTCGAGTAGAGCCATTTCAACCCATTTCTCGCTTAGAGGTCGATCGATAGGAGATGCTAGGGCCGAGTGTACTGGGCAGCACTTCTCGCCGGGCCACACACTGTGCCGTATTATGACCATTGAGGAAGTGCTGTGCTTGTTATTTCTGCGAGCAGGCCGCGGCAGTTCGGGGGAATCGCCCAGCTGCCGCGGCGATGTGTGCGACACGAATCCGCAGATGTAACGATAACGTTTGAAATAGATTCTGTTCTTCTCTTGCATGAGTTTTTTAGAATTTCGTTTGATTGATATGGATTGGTTGATCTGCATGTGGTCGCTTTACCTCATTTCTGTTATGCATATAAAGTTTGTATATGTGTTTTCGTATTGGTTCTCCTAATTGAATTTCAAATGCCTGCATAGAATTTTTTTTGTTCTTTCTATCATTGTTTTCCAGGTGATCAGGAATAGCGTTATTATACTCCTCGACATAAGGAAACGTACCGTTATATAAAACAAACCATTTTGCAACACCAGCCTTTTCCCTTTATGTGTAATTAGTGTAGGGATAGACCAATACTGAAATGATATTTTGTGATTTGATCTAAAACGAGATTTGATATTCTGTTAATATTTGATGACATTAGCCAAAAATGCTTTGAAATCTGGTAAAGCTGAAATGTATAGCGAGCCCCAAAGCAACGGCAGCCGTAGTGGGACGGTAATTGCAGCGACACAGGCTCTATTAAGGGACATAATGAAGCCAAAGGATCATGCTAATTCATCCAACTTTTAATTGGCCCTGAATGGACGGCGGCCATTGTTGTGCGGAGAGAATTCGCTTTTAATCACTTTTTATCGACCTGAAGCTCGGATGAGAGGGATGAAACGTCGACGTGGAAATGGTAGCGGCGTCATTAAAGCGGATGAGCGAGGGCCTTGGCGTGGGAGGGCGAGTGACGCCTCGTCGGATCGCGCTTCGGGGAACCAGCTGATCGGCTTGATCCCGTTCCGCTCTGACGCCCTCGGAGCCGCCGACGAGCTCTCGGAAACGCGCCGGACGATGGCCCACGTCACGCCAGGCATGGGGCACGCCGCGGGCTGTCCTTCCCACGCTCGGCTGAAGGGGGTCGGCCGGGTCTCGCGTCGAAGGAGGCACAGGCGGTTCCTAACTTTGTTGATGGCAAAATTGGGAGTGAGTGGGGCCGTGGGTTAATGCCAGGAAGCGGAAATGACCAATATACCAGTAGTCACAATGAGGTCTTTACAAAGAACCTAGGAAGACACACACAAGGCCAGTCCAAGTTACAAAACATGGTTGTCATTAAAACTGGTGATAATGATAATAATGATGATAATAAAACAACATTATTGATAATGTTAGAAATAGAAAATAATAATTTCATACAAGTTGGAACGAAGTAAGGCAAAAGTACTCAAAGTATCAGGTCGTTAAGATGAGTCCTGAATGAGTCCGTTCATGATACAGAAAGAAAACATTTTTTCCAGTCATCTCGGCTAATACGCATTATGGGTGAGAGAATTAAGTTATCTCAGATGAAATGGGCAGCAGATTAGATAAGACTACGAAGTGGATAAAAAACGAAAGCTCTGGATTAACAGACGGAGGGAGGAAAGGAAAGTCCGTAATATTGATAAATGTCAGAGAACAGACACCATTTGCGTTTTTTGTACTCGCCCAAAGTGCCGTTGGCTCTCTGTGTAAGGCTAACAGCGTTGGTGGTGGGTCGCCATCAGTCAAGGGGACGCCCCCCGTCATGGAATCATGCCAGTCCCGATAGAGTGCCAGGGACGAGGTGAGACTTTTTCTACTCTTTCCACCTTTTCTTCTTCGTTTGACACCCAAGGCTTAAAGAAAAATCTTTCTTAATTTCTATTTCTCATTCTCCTTTTCTCTTTTCTATTTTCTCTCTCTCTCTCTCTCTCTCTCTCTCTCTCTCTCTCTCTCTCTCTCTCTCTCTCTCTCTCTCTCTCTCTCTCTCTCTCTCTCTCTCTCTCTTCTCTCTCTCTTTCTCTCTCTCTTCTCTCTCTCTCTCTCTCTCTCTCTCTCTCTCTCTCTCTCTCTCTCTCTCCCTCTCTCTCTCTCTCTCTCTCTCTCTCTCTCTCTCTCTCTCTCTCTCTCATCTCTCTCTCTCCTCACTCTCTCTCTTTTTTTTTTCTCTCTCTCTCTCTTTCTTTTTCTCTCTCTCTTTCTCTCTCTCTCTCTCTCTCTCTCTCCTCTCTCTCATCTCTCTCTCTCTCTCTCTCTCTCTCTCTCTCTCTCTCTCTCTCTCTCTCTCTCGGTCTGTCCTGTCTGACACACACACACACACACACACACACACACACACACACACACACACACACACACACACACACACACACACACACACACACACACACACACACACACACACACACGTATGGATTTATGCGTATATGTATTAGAGAGGGAGAGGGAGAGGAATAGATGATATATGCAACGCTTCTACTGCACAGAAAACATTTTACCTCGTTATATTTTTAGGTGTTCCCTCGGTGAAGACGAGCGTATTTTCCATAAATGCGTTGTAGGAGAGAAAACAAAACAACGAGCATGCACGCGCTTTGTTCCTCTAACGAAGCGCATGTTACAGCAGCCTGAATACGAATTTGTGTGAGTACAGAATTGATTCTCTCGGAACTCGAGCAGGCTGTAATTGAAACGATTATGTTTCGTATTTGGTATTTCGTCGAGTTTGCAATTGTGCCGTGACGAACGAGCGGACTTCCCGGTCATTACGGGAAGTTGGAGGCAGCGGCACAGGAGGACTCGGCATTTTGTGCGTCTCTTGTTGTTTTCTTTCAGCTGGGGAGCGCCGGGTAGGATCTCTCGGCATGGGGCTTTGGTTATTTTTAAGGTGGCACGAGGAAATAACAGTTGCTGAGATATTGATTTATTTGTTAGTATTTCTGGAAGCCTATCCAGTTGAATCAGCCTAGGCTAGGGTCAACTTCGGTAGCTTTAATGGGTGTTACGGGTTGCTGCGGGGAGGATGCGAGAGCACAAGACACACGCGAACACACATAAGTACACGCGCACACACGCACACGAACACGTATGCACCCGCACCCATACCCACACCACACCACATCACAACACAAAACACACACACACACAAAAGACAGCAACAAAAAAAGACACGGGCTTTCGACATGACAGCGAGATACGTGACAAGAGAGAACAAGGCATGAGGCGTAAGGGCGTGGACTCCTGCCGCCTCTCTCTATCTGCCGCGATTTATTTTTTTATTGATTCGTGTATGAATAAGGCGTTGTAAATTATGAAAGATAACCATCCTGATGATACCAGTGCAGTAGCTCGTAAACAGTACATATTTCCTGGTCTTAATGTTTAGTTATGAGGCTCATAAGAGGAAAGAAACAAACAAACAAAAAATGGTTTGAAAAGATTTTCGATATGAAACAGAAAAAGTTTTGTATAGCACAAAAATACTCGACCAAAGTCCGGAATTAGATTTATTATTTTTATGGCCATTACGCCTCCCCCTAACCACAATAGTCTTTTTTTCTCTCTCTCTCTTTTCTTATATGATCAAGAAATTGGCTGGAAAATACACGACCGTTGAGGAAATGCCCTTCTGTTTCCGGCCTGGGGAGAATAGGGGGGGGGGGGCAGGGGGGGCAGGAAGGATTACCAGGACTCAGAAAAGGAAAATAGGAAGAGGAAAGATCGAGAGGGGAGAAGGCCGTGGAAAAGGAGAGAGAGAAAAGAGAGAGAGAGAAAAGAGAGAGAGAGAGAGAGAGAGAGAGAGAGAGAGAGAGAGAGAGAGAGAGAGAGAGAGAGAGAGAGAGAGAGAGAGTGGGGGGCTGGGCGGAAAGCAGGTATGGCGAGATCGAAGGAAAGCGGAGGTGCGAGGGGCTAGAAGGATAGGACTAAATAGGGAAAGAGAATTAAGGGAGAATTGTAAACAGAAGATAGGAGAGACGGGAAGGACCTCGGCGACGAATGCTAGGGGAGGAGCGAGTGGAGTCTAGCGAACCGGCTGCGAGGGCGGTCGCGGGAAAAGGCGTCGGGGGACCACTTGCACGAAGGGAAGATCCCCAGCAAAGATTATGACCTCCTCCCCCAAGGCTGCTGAACCGGCCTACAATTGGGCCCGAGGAAACGTCTACAGGAGGATTTTTTCTGAGTGGACGGGTGGAGGGAGGTGAGGGGACACTGGGATTGGAAGAAGAAGAAAAAAAAGAGGAAAAAGAAGGCGAATCCACAGATTTCGTTCTACAGAAATTCTGGTGCTGACTCTGGGGCTGGTAGTCCACTCTATGACCGCGGATTATTTCAGGAAACCTTTGCCATTGACGCTATCAAAGGTCACATTGTACCCGATGCAATTGACGGTTTAGGGGACGAGAAGGAAGAGCTCCGGATTCCCGCATGTCTTGCAAGATTAACTCAGTAAAGAATTATGATACGCAAGAGTGACTTGGTTTGTAGTCAGTGCGCTGTGCCGATTGCACAGTAATCGCAGTTTGCTTGCAGAAATGACGTTTACAGTTTCGCAAAAGCGCGGTGTATCATCAAGTGATATGTCTTCTTTATTTGCTGTTTGAAAAAGGAACTAAGGGTATTAAAAAGAGTATGATGCAAATGGGAAAGAGGCGGATAGAGGAAGGAAGAGAGGAAGAGATGGAGAGAGGGAGAAGGAAGTAGAAAGGAGAGAGAGTGTGAATGAGAGAGAGCGGCTAGGTGTATTTCGACTTGATACCCAACCATTACCCAATGATTATAACATATGAGACTACGTTTGCGAGAGTTAATGGGAATCTGTGAGGAAGAAGGGAGTGTGCATGGCAGTGTTGCAGGAGCTGCATCCGTGTTCAACATTTGTGGGATTTTACCGTTCGGATGGCAAGTGGTCGTCGGGGATCCCTTTTCTTTTCCCTGCAAAGGCAATTTAAAAGGGCGTTCGAGGATTTCTTCCCCGACGAAAGTATGGGGATTGATTCTCATGTGGGGGACGTGTGGGGTTGAAATTAATTCCTGGAATGCCTTGTGGGTTCGTCGGTTCCCCAAGGACTCTGCCTGTGGGACTAGAAACTCTTCTGGTTTTGTAACATTGATGATTGTTTGGATAGAGATTTTGAATAAAGAAAGACGGCGGGGGAAGAGAGAGAGAGACAGGGAGGAAGGAAAGAAAGAAGGAAGGAAGGAAGGAAGGAAAGAAAGAAAGAAGGAAAGAAGGAAGGGGAGGTGGATTAAAGGAAGCCTAACATGGGCAAAACTAGTACGCTGATTGATGTATCTTCAATCAACTGGTTACAGTTTTATCGTTAAAGGATTTATTTTACTTGGTCGTATGTGCAGCATATCCAGTTGACAAAGATCAAAGGATATATGAAACAAGAATAAAATCAGAAACATGCTGACACTGAACATACTGAGAAACTTCGATGGAAAAGCTACTGAGGCAAAGGTAACATCAAAGGGTCAAATGATCCTTGACTTTCCAAGGTGTTAGGCTACTGGAAAAGGACCAGCCCTCGCGATCTGAGGAAGGTATGGGGGCAGAAGGAAAGAGCGTGTGTGTGTGTGTGTGTGTGTGTGTGTGTGTGTGTGTGTGTGTGTGTGTGTGTGTGTGTGTGTGTGTGTGTGTGTGTGTGTGTGTGTGTGTGTGCGCGCGCGCGCGCATATGTGTTTTTCTCTCTATGTTTTTTCACACTGACAGATTTTATTTGCAAATATAGATTCCGTAGATGTTTATAAACTACAAGGCAACAAAGTAGCTTCTCCCCGACCCGGCAAATCGAATGCAGCGCCGCCAACTGCTTCATCATAACCAATAACGTAGACGGAGTTAGAAGGCAGTGATCAAAGAGAGGAGCCGCCGCCTTTGGAAGGTCGCCCAGAATTGGATGAGAAAGACTAGGAATTGGATGCTTTAGACGCAGCACCTTGGAAGACGGGCGGAAGGGGAGATGGTGGGGGCGGGGCTGGGGGTGGGGGAATCCGCGTGAGGTTACAAGCTGAGGGAAACCTTTTAAGACGTCGAGGAGAAGGAAAATTCTGTACTGAAGTAGTAGGCGGGCCTTGGAGGATGGTAAATGAGTATGAAGGAGAAAGTGCAGCGGCTGGAAAGCAGTGAAACGCGCGAGATTTATGATTCGAAGATGATGGAAGAAGTGTTTAAATAGTGCGTACTGAAAAGAGAAATGTTTGGCGAATGAGGGTGGGCGGTGAGAGAGTTTTGGGGGAGTTACGACGAGGAGAAAATGTTCGAGTAAATGAAGTAAGAGGGAAGGGTAAAAGTATTGCGAAAAATGATGACAGGCTGAGAGCGGCTTAGGAAAGCTGCCGAGAAAGTTATAAAAGAAAAAGCGAGGATTTCTTCAGAATGATAGATGCGCCAACGCTAGGACGACATAATTACGGCCGTTTTGTCTCCGGCGCAGATGAAGATAAAGATTCAAAGGAAAGATAGAGATGCGCGAGGAGAGGCAGCAGCTCGGCAACGGAAGTCCCTCGAAAACACACCTTGCAGCTTCAGCGAGAGGGGGGAGGCGTAAACTAATCCGAAAGTTTTGACAAGATACACAAACTAGCATACACGCAGGGGGAGAGTGGGAACAGGGCGAAGGAGCATAGGAAACAACGCGCGAACGAAGGGCACAGCTTGGGGAACACGACCCTTTCAGCGAGGAAAAGGGAGAAGATAGTGAGGACAAGGAAAGCTAACATACAGCATGGGCGGAGTTTCGGGGAAAACAATAAATCATATATAGCTTCAGGGAAGTGTACAGGTAACTTGGCAACACCGGCAAGTGTTGGAGAGTTAGAACAGCTGTTCTCATTGTGGGAGCGTGAACGGGCCCCCTGCCAACATTAATTAAATCATGCAAGTGGTGAGACAAATGTATGATAATTACGGCCTGTGGTGAAGGACTAGTTGCGCCAAGCAGTCAGTGTTCCTGGTGTATGATCTATATATTTATGAAATAATTACTTTGGGGTAATTTGCTGCGCTTCTAAAGTTATTATTTTTCTATCGGCGTCAGTCTATACACCATCAAGGAAATGGTGTCAGTTAGAATTAAGCAGGAGATTTTAATCTATGTAGTACTCATTTCATGTTAGCAACTAGCATGTTTTAGCGTTTTTTTTATTTGTTTTAGGTTAGTTTTTTTTTCAGAAATGATCGTACTCGAGTTTTGAACATCATCAATCAATGTTTTACAAGAGTAGAAAAAAATCTGTACATATATGCTATAGGAACTGAACAGCTCTGTATCGTTACAGAAGAAAAAAGTTTACTACATTTAGTGAGGTCGACCAAACCAATATGGAAAATAACCTCCTGATTGTGAGATATCCTATAATATTAATGTGAGTCTCACTTCTAATTCATTTGACTCGCTTGTTGCCACGCGAGTATGAATGCGAATATACACATAAATACACACTTTCACACGCATACCCACACAAAAACTCACGCTCACTTTATTTGTCTCTTCATTGGCTCCCTGGCTCCCTGTCCCGCTCTCTCACTGGCACTCCCACTAATTTGTCTCACTCACTCCCATTCATTCACTTATAACTCTCTCTCTCATCCATTCTCTCTCTCTCTCTCTCTCTCGCTCTCTCTCTCTCTCTCTCTCTCTCTCTCTCTCTCTCTCTCTCTCTCTCTCTCTCTCTCTCTGTGTGTGTGTGTGTGTGTGTGTGTGTGTGTGTGTGTGTGTGTGTGTGTGTGTGTGTGTGCCTCTGTCTCTTCTAAAAAAAAAAAAAGAAAAAAATCATGAATCAGTTTCACGAGAAAAGAATTGCGTGTTCGAGCGTCAGAATCTCGTTTGCATCAGCTGCAGCCACCTCGCGCCCGGCTTCCTTCGTTCAGACTGACTTTGCCGCACCCGCGAATCCGAAACTCCGACATGATACCGGAATTTCACCCAACGCGGATTTGTTTTTTTCCTCCTTTCGCCTGACAGTAACGTTGCATTTCTCTCTCCTGATGGCCACGCTGCCGCGGTTCCAATTCTCTGCGATTCCTTCTTGGAAAAAAAAAAAGAAAAAATCACGAAGCACCTGCACGACGACGAGGGCAGGGGACGTCCGTCACAGGCGCGCATCCGAGCCCCCCCCCCCCCCCCCCCCGCGCCTCCCTCGGGCATCGCTCGCGACGTGGCGGAGGGTAAGGAGGCTTCTCGGGTGCATGGCTGTTTCGCTTTTATGCTGTGTGTTATTGCAAGGTAGACGTATGGTATGCTGTGTGTTGTTATGCGAAGTTTATGAGATGTAATATTCATACTACAGCCAGGTGTGTGTATGCTTTCTGTTGGGGAAAGAGCGGTGAAGGACGCAGAGAGTTGGCAAAAAATGTGGTGTTGGTGGTATGGCATGGAGGACTTAAGGCGTTTGTTGGGAGTTCTGGAAGTTCGGCAATGGAGTGAAGCTGACGATAGGGGGGGGGGGGCGAGAGAGGTTGCGGAAGGGAGTGGGAGGCGGAGAAGAATATTGAATTCGGTATGCGAAGCTGCGAGAGTATGAACCGTACTTGCTCATTGCATGCAGTCTATTTATGTAATCAAGTTCTTTGTATTTCTCTTTGAATGGATTTATTTTCAGAATGATGAAATCATTGAGGGCAGATCGTAGCTTAAGTATTTTGTCGGCAATCTGTATTTTGCATCTGAATGCCTTTGGACGAAATTCCCAAAAGCACTTTCCAATCACTATCCCAGAAATAAAAACTTGACGAATTTTTGCTTTTGAATGACACCCCGCAGTTTTTTGGAAAGAAAAATAGGCTCAGGCAAAATGATAAAAAATTGGACAGACAGATGTAGAATTAGAGGCTGCAACGAGTGGCAAATTATAAATATTAGTTATTTAGAATTCTGATTGCGCAGGTGATTTTTTTCATTGAATGTTGATACAAACACTGACAAAACTGAATTATTATATGAATTTATTTATTCGATCTAATTATGAAACGGAACAACGTTTAAAATAATTTATTCATTATGACCTGCATGTGCGTATCATCGGCTGGTGGCATATCGTGCAAAATTTTGGAAGCGTTTCAGTTAAAGTAACGTAAATATGAAACGAAAAAAATATTTAGCGTTACAACTGTGCATGTTTATCTCTTTATTTTTGTTTACCAACAGACTTTGGCCTTTCGAGAAAAAATAAAAAGTGGATGCATATGATTAGATGAATGTGGATAGGTAGATACATAGATAAATATTAGGTTTTGAATATTGCACATCATGTACACACACAAATGTATATTGCGTCACCCTTGCTCTGCCTTCCGTTTATTTTTCTCTCTTTTACGCTCTCCCACTTTCTCTTTTTTGAACTTCCTCTCCATGCTCCATTCTGTCTTTCTCCTTTATGCTCTTTCGCTTGTCTCCTCTAATGCCTTCTTATCTTTCTCCCTCCCCCACCCCTCTTTCTTCCTTATTCGCCGCATTCTCTTCCACTCCATCCTCTCACATCCGGGGACTCGCGGAATTCTCAAGTCCACGATCATTTGCTCGTAAGATGCACAAGTTGAGATTGCATGGGCGATAATGACCCAAATTACCGGTGCTGCCTAACGCATGATTTGGATGCATGCGACTTTGTGTGCTTAAGGCGACGCGCGCACGTGACCTGCTGCGGTTCGTCTTGCTGTTTCTTGAATCTGCAGGAAGAGTGGCGTGACGTGTTCGCTGCATTCGTGCGGACGGGAGTTTGCATGACTGTGATAATGCTCTTAACTCTTAATGATGCAGCTTATTTACGCAGTGATGTTGGGGCTGTGATTATGATGCAAAGGCACGTGGTGAAGGGTTTAATTCATATGCCGACATTTTTTATGAGGGGATAATTTCCCAGTTGGGAATTTTTTGATAAAGCATTCAAATGCAGTTGGATGCTTTCGCGGCTTTCGATTATCCTGATCGTTCGAGTTCCAGATTTTAAGCCTGCGAGGAATTATTTTAGAAACAGATCATTCAGAGCAGGATTGACTCAGGAATCCCTACTGGAACTTATCTTCATTAATAGTGTTGAGATGGCAAGCAGTTGTTAAGGGGGCGACAGAAGCAGCGGGTGAGTGGACCGGGGAGCGGAGCCAAGTGCCCCCGGCCTCGGCTCGCGTCACGCCCCTCCGACGCTTCCGGGAATCTGGGCACTTCGGCTCACCTGCCCGCGTGTTCGGGGGGCGCGCCGTTTCAGCCGGCCGCCTCTATGCTGCATCGTCTTAATTTTGGACGGGGATCGTATTCATGGGGATTAAAGTTAGCGCGGATGTGTGCTTGATCAATTACGGGCCCAGCAGACGTAGGGGGAAGATGAGTGGATTCTTTTACAACGAGACATTTATTTGTATTTACTTCCTCGCCTTGAAGTGGACCTGAACTAGATCATTGTGCCTGTTTGAAGACGTTTTTCTCCCATAGAAATTCGATAATGAAGTTCTTATCAGAAAGGAGAGAAAGAGAGTAGAACGAACAAGGGGGAGAGCGGGCCAACAAGGCGGTGTCAGCCGGATGCCCCGAGTACTTGAACTGTGTCTCAGGTTGGACGGCAGACAAGCGTCGCGAGAGACCCAAGACCTGGTGGGGGCGGCTCTGCTTTGAGGCTTTGGTTCTGCTTAGTGCTGTCTGGGGAATTTGGTGTTTGTTTGTTTGATTGTGGTAGTTTGCGCGAGGCTCTGTGAGGGTAGTGTTGTCATTTTTAGATCGTGTTTTGAGTACACAGTGGTGCATGCCACTGACCTGGCTCCTCAGTCACATACACATTTACTCGTAATTATTGTCAAGGCTATATGTAGTTGTTGCTTATTGCTGTTACTGAGAGAACGGGAGTAGAGGCTTCAGGGGGAGTCTGGCGGAATCGGAGGCAGACCTCAGGCTGGCTTTGCAGCCGCACTCGCTCGTCGCTGGCCTTTGTGAGGTTCCCGTTGTGCACCTGAACGACGTGGCAGTTGAAAATTTATATCTTAATAGGGAAATAAATCATGGGCCGCGTTACTTCCTTTGGCGACCTGCATTTAAAATGTATTTATCTACTGCGTATTCGCATGAATAGGTCAACCTGTATGGCAGACGTGACTTGGTTTTGGGAATGCGGTGCCGCTCGCTATGTTAACGATAAGGATAAGGATAAGTCCGACGTGCGAAACTGAGCCTCGCCCGGGCTATGCCCATGAAGGGAGCCCACACGTCCGGCATGTGTAATTTGTTGTACGTACATGTATGTATATGTATGTATATTTGTGTGTGTGTGTATATGCGATATGTGTATATATATATATATATATATGAACGCACACACACACACTCACTCAAACTCACACATACATCCATACATCCATACATACACACATACACACATATATATCTGATCATTATTTTACTTCCATAGCTTTTAATTTATTCACTTCAGTCGATTTAATTACGAAACTCTTAATTCAAGAGACCGCCTCATCTGGCTCTCTTAGGATGGAAAGACACCGAGAATATTTTTTTTTTAATGAAGATTCATGTATAGGATTTTTCTTTTTTCCTCGGAATTGCATCCTTGATAATGACGACGCAACTTTAATGAGCACGAACTTCGATATCCACCCGAGCGTCGCAAGGAATAGTAGGGATAAATGCCGATGCCCTGGGATATTATCCTAATGGAAGGCAATGCGATTAGGATTGATAGTAAAGCCGTTCGTATATGAGAAATGACGGATGTGTGCGTAGCATGAGTGGGCGAATCGGTATAAGCACGGACGTAGGGGTAATATCCGTTACGTTGTTAATGATTCAGATGACCAGACGGGTGATGGTAATGGTTCCGAGTTAGGGAAATGGTTCTATTGATTGCCGTGAGTCCGGTGCATTATGCATAGTAGAAGTAGAAACTGTTATTGGGTTGAAATATATCGCCAAACCAATCCGAAGTGTTGTTTGAATTGTATTATATGGCCGCTACAGATATTGACGTCGATAGATATTGAGATAAAAAGGATGAATCATTTCGATTATGTCTACTTCACAGAACCAAATTAATTCAATTTCAATTGCAAAGCAACTTGCGCTTACCGACTGACTGAGCTCCCGGCAATCAAATTCCA
>NC_091555.1:34176049-34188549 GCF_042767895.1 Penaeus vannamei
TTCCTTCTCCTTTTCTTCTTTCTTCTCCTCCTCCTCCTTCTGCTGTTCCTTCTCCTCCTCTTCCTTCTCTTCTTCTTTCTTTTCCTCCTCTTCTTTCTTCTTCCTCTTCCTTCTCCTCTTCTCCTTTCTTTTCCTCCTCCTACTTCTCCTCTTCTTCTTTTTCTTCTCCTCCTTCCTCTTCTCCTCCTCCCTCTCCTCCTCCTCCTCCTCCTCCTCCTCCTCCTCCTCCTCCTCCTCCTCCTCCCCCTCCTCCTCCTCCCCCTCCTCTTCCTCCTCCTCCTCCTCCTCCTGCTCCTTGTACAATCGCATTAGTAGTGAAGCACTGCTTCAGCTGGCTTTTCTTGTATCTACGAATAAATGTTTTTAGAACAGATCCACTGAATATACTATGTTAGTCAGACATCAAACGAATATATATATATATATATATATATATATATATATATATATATATATATATATATATATATATATATATGTGTGTGTGTGTGTGTGTGTGTGTGTGTGTGCGTGTGCGTGTGCGTGTGCGTGTGCGTGTGCGTGTGCGTGTGTGGTATAGTATAGTATAGTATAGTTATCATGATAAATGTAACATTCGTAAAGAAGACAAATATTTTGAAATTTCTCTCATTTCGAATCCTGCAGAAACCAAGAGAAGAAAATGCCGAATTATCCCCTTGTCCCGTGAACTGGCAGTAATTCAAATTGAAGTAAATGAGCAAATTGCTCTGCCACAGGGAGAGCTCGCAGGCGAAACGTTTCAGAGCCGAACGGTCGTTGATCAAATTGCATAACTCCGCCGGGGGAAGGACAGGTAAAACGGAGTGTAGGTGTCTTTGATTTTTGATTTGTGCTCTGAACTGCCGTTATTTCAGAATGTATCAGGTACGTCTTAAGCCCACTTTAGAGAAAAAAACAACAAAAAAACGATCAACCATTAATAAACGAAAAGTTGCCTCATGTTACGGTATAAATTCATATTGATTTTAACTGACATCGTTAAAGGTTAGTTACTGTGGCAGCCAATAACCCTTCTGTACCGAAGACAAGCCGATCGAGTACATGTAACTATTACGAAAAAAGGGGAAAAAATATATATGTGTGTGTGTGAATGTATATATAAATACACACATTTAGACTGATTTGGCGTGTTATACAATAGAACTTCCTAATCACCTTTGTGTGGTGACAGCCTGCTAAAATATAAAAGTTGAAATATGTCTTAGAGCACAAACAAAAGAGACGCGCATGTGCATTTTTCGACTGTTCATGCATGGTTACAAACGATGTTCAATCTTTTCCGCCCACCAAGGAATGTTTATTTGTTTGGAGCAATAACTGTCAGCGGTTAAGTTGTCGGTCAACAAGGTGGGCTGTTATCACAGGGCCGCACCATCGGTCTTCAGTGTCTTGGTCACTTTTTGTGCCAGTGCCAGAAGGTTGGGGCGGTCTCTGGCACTGTGTTTTCCACATTGGGTGGCCCTGTTTCAGTGAGATTTTTAAAGGATATCGGGAATATATTAAAGATAATGTTATATACATATGTGTGTGTATATATATATATATATATATATATATATATATATGCATATATATGAATATGTATGTGTATATATGTATATGTACATATATGAATATATATTGTGTGTATATGTATATTGTATATACATTTATATATTAATGTACACACACACATATAGATAGATAGATAGATAGGTAGATAAGCAAGCAGACGGACGAACACCAAATACGCACAAACAGGCACGAACACATACATAAACACATAGACGGAAACAAACAAATTCCCGTATAAGCCATTATGAGGCTAGAGGAGGAGGAACGTATTAGAATTCATTAAGGAAAGATCGGGGCATGATCGTAGCCATTGCAAAGCCTGATCATTCGTCCGGTGGAAATGTTCACCATCTTGCACAAAAAAGGGTGGAAGGGGGGGGGGGTAGGCCGCCTTCATTCACTGGGCTCACGGGCCGGCTTTGCGGAATTAGAGCGCTGGTAACTTGGCACTCTTGGTCGATACTCGTGCCCGCGGCGCAAGATACTCGACCCAGCGGTTTGTCGGCCCAGGTTCAGTCCGCCGGGAGGAGGGGGATGGGGGAGGGACGGAGGGAGGTGAATTTGGTTCTCGTTTTCACTGCTGGTAAATAAGCCACTGTTAGGGCGACACTTTGCTTGTAGGTGTCAGAGAGCAGGGCGAGGTGTTTCGGGTTATTTAGGGAGAAGCCGAAATTCTATATTTTGTTTGTTGCTGTTGTCTTTATTCTCACTTGTACAGTAGTGGATGATGTAAATATGGGTCTTTTAGGTGTGATTGTATGTGACTGAACCGTTTATTTTCTGTAACGGCGTGGCATAGGAGAGGTCTATGTGCATTTCCCGGGGAAATACATTAAAGGCGATAATGCCATCAAAGTTTTATCCCCTCATGATTCAAGACTGGAGCGAGTCGCATGCTGCATTTTAGGCGAAGATGCTGGAACTTGTTTATCCACTTACCTCATCTTTTTGCCTAACCTAATATGGTCTGCACATTCAAATACAGATTTGTGTCACGAGACGTGAAAGAGATGTTAAATTTACCGTGCCCTTATTTGAGAGACCGAACGTATAAATGTTTGCGAATTTTAAATGATTTCGAAGCAGATTCCATTACAAAAACCGACCGTTTGTTAGAACGTCAAGATTTTTATTTTAATTAGGGTCTTATCATCATCGGCCTTTTTTATTTCCTTATTTTTTTATTTTCCTTGGGAGCTCTTGGGGGATAACGGGAAAATAGTTCTTTCCTGCTCTTCCAAGGCGGGGCAGAGTCTTGGCGAGATAGCCGGCATGGATGCTCCTGTAGGCCTTCGAGTCGCGTTTGCATGACGCCCACAAACTCCTTGGCTCCTTCCGAGTATTGCTGGGCGTGGAATAAGAAGATCGGGGAAATGGCGCAGCAGGCGACTGAGGCGGCAGTGAACGGGGATGGTTTCCGGGTGTGACGAACAGGGAAGGTTTGTTGGTTCAGGCTGACGCAGGGTACTTTCGCTTTCGCAACTGGTAGCCAGCTCGGTAAACAAAGAGCCATCACCTTTCTACCTCACCCAAAAAATGAAACACACACACACACACACACACACACACACACACACACACACACACACACACACACACACACACACACACACACACACACACACACACACACACACACACGCACGCACGAACGCACGAACGCACGCACGCACGCACACGTACTCACACCTTTTAGGATATGGTAGGTTTAGCACGGCGTTCGGGGACAGCAGGGGCGGGCAGGGATTGTGGCAGGCTTTGGTTAGGATTCGGCTCTTCCATTACTGATCTTTTTTTTCGTTTATATTGTACTTTTTTGCAGTGGCGTTTGGCTGGTGTTTTCATTCTTGTATAAAAGGAAGATACACCGTGTTTTTTCTCTTTTCTTTCTTTCTTTTTTTAATTGGTGATTATGTTATGAATATTCCGATAGGTTGGAAGGGTAAAGGGCGCATGCTGTTGTTTATTTGTTTTGTTCTTTGTTACTGGGGTTGTCTTCACGGACGAGTCGCAGCGGAGCACGCGAGGCCTTGGCAGGAGACGCCACTCGCCGAACTAAGATAAGACGCTCACGTCACATGGGGCCGCCTCCCAAGGAGCAATAACCCTTCGGCTGCACACACACTTCTGTGCACTTCACACTTTTGCGTATGTTCATTGACTCACACTTTTTTCTTTTCTCTCTCCTCCTCTATCTGACTTTTATCTATCTTTCTCTCTCTCTCTCTCTCTCTCTCTCTCTCTCTCTCTCTCTCTCTCTCTCTCTCTCTCTCTCTTTCTCTCCCTCTCTCTCTCTCTCTCTCTCTCTCTCTCTCCCACACACACACACACCCACACACACACACACACACACACACACACACACACACACACACACACACACACACACACACACACACACAGCCAGACATACATACCGCACAAACGTATCAGATAGAGCCGTACAACAATAGAGACGTGGGCGCGATTGGCATCCATTCCGACTCGTCAAAGGGCCTCCGAATGCCATCTGCGGTCGATATGGATGCTTTGTTATGCCACAATTAATGGTTTATTGGTGCAAGGACAAGGGGGTCGATAGGCCTAATATGTTAACAAAGGTCCGATAAGGGGATAATGACAGGAGAATGAATAAGAGATTTTAACGGACTGTAAAGAGAAAACTTTTTTTCTTGAATAGTGAAGTGATGAGCCTCCGTTATATAAGAAGGTCACGCGCTGGTTTGGAAAAGGTCACACACGATAGGGTCCGTGATAAGGCATCACGAAATTCACTCGTTCTTGAAATTCACTCGCTCCTGAAATTTACTCACTCCTGAAATTCATTCACTACTTCATGACGAGAGAGAGAGAGAGAGAGAGAGAGAGAGAGAGAGAGAGAGAGAGAGAGAGAGAGAGAGAGAGAGAGAGAGAGAGAGAGAGAGAGGGAGGGAGGGAGGGAGGGAGGGGGGGGTGAGCGAGAGCGAGAGCGAGAGTCCCGGCGCTGTCAACCTGCGGAATGTAAATCGCTCGCTTGCTATGAAGGTTCCGAGGGTCGCATGCGGTGTCTGCGGTCGACGAATTTCACGCCGCGGAAGGTGGTTGCTCCAGGGTGTCTGTCCTTGAAGTTTGGAGAAACAAAAAAGAAATAAAAACAAGGAGAGTGTTTAGTGGCGTAAGAAGGTCTGTCAGATGGATATCAGAAGAGAATAAATGTTTGTTGTTGAAGCTCTTGGAGTTGTAAACAGGGTTGGATTGTTTCTCTCTTCATCTCTCTCTATTTTTCTCGATGACTGCGTCCCTGCCCTTTCGTCAGTTACCGTTTTCCCTCCCGTCTTTCGATTTTATGTTTGCATTTTCACTCTCCCTTTCATTCTCCTTCTCCCTCTTTCGCTCTGACTTCTCACACTCTCTCACTTCCTTTCCCCGCCCACCCCTTTCCCTCCTTCATTGCTCTCACTCCCCCCTTCTCTCTCTCTCTCTCTCTCTCTCTCTCTCTCTCTCTCTCTCTCTCTCTCTCTCTCTCTCTCTCTCTCTCTCTCTCTCTCTCTCTCTCTCTCTCGCGCGCGCGCACTCACCCACTCTTTCTCTCTCTTACTCTCTCACTCCCTCATTCATCCACCCACTCTCTTACCCTCACAGACCCTCACCCTTCGTTCCCCATCTTCCCATTTAGCCGATGTGTGTGTGTATGGCATCGAGTTGTCGCGTGAGGCCGATATACACACAGCCACGCCCTCGTCTCGACCAGCGTCACGTAACTCAGTGATACACGGTCGTCGTGTGTATCGTGCCAGGGCAGCATGGACACAGGCTACACCGTCTGACCCCCACCCGCTCTTTGGGATTAGCCAACGGAGGGGATTAACCGGTTTGATACGAAATAACCAGTGGGCTCAGTTTGTCTTGGTGCTGATTGGTGATTGGTGCGTCTTGTTTCGCATTTGAGGGTTGTTTGTTTAAGGACTTCTTTTTGTTGTTTGCGTTGGAGGACTTCCTTAGGTGTTTGTATTCGGGTCTTCTTCTTCACTGGGGCTTCCGTCATTCATATTCATAATTGCACAGGTACTGGGCTTTTCCGAGTTGTCTGTGTACCGGGACTTCCGTAATTGCCTGTGTAGTGGAACTCCTGTGTTGCTTTGGGGCTGGGACTTGGGTGCGTGCGTACTGGTGCTAATTTGTCTGTTTGAGTGCCGGGGCTTCCTGATTTTTGTGTATGCTGGGCTGTTGGCAGGACGATGGTTGTTTTTGGGTGTATCGAGGAAGGTCGAGGGGGGAGATTTTTTTTTTTTTGTGTTGTATGTATGTAAAACTCCATGAGGTAATTTTGAGATCCCGAAATATAATATAAATTTGCTGACTCAAACCTCACTAGACTTGGGGTCCGCATTGCTTGCAGCCCAGAGGAAGCACGGAATGGAGTTTCATGTTATCAGTGTTTTAGATAAGAAACTGTTAAAGTGAAGAAATGTGATAAGCATAGAGTCACTGCTACAAAAAAAAAAAAAAAATGGAGATAATGTATGATTCAGGTATTACTGCATGTGTTACGTACAGATTTCTGCATTTGATATGCAGCTGTGTTTCATCACGTGCATTTTCAAACGGCATAAGATGCTGGCTTAGCGTTATAGCTATTGGACTTCTATGAGTCTTCTCTTAAAACGGAAATCCGAAGTTTCTGATTGAGCCAACTGCTATCGCCTTTTATAGAGGAAAGAGGCGCACAATACACACACTTACACCCCCACCCTTCTCTCTCTCTCTCTCTCTCTCTCTCTCTCTCTCTCTCTCTCTCTCTCTGTCTCTCTCTCCCTCCTCTCTCTCTCACACACACACACACACACACACACACACACACACACACACACACACACACACACACACACACACACACACACACACACACACACACACACTCACACACTTACGACCTTCCTAAGCTTCATGTAAGTGAAATATTATTGCCCTCGCGGCTAAGGACAGGAAAGAAGTAGACCAGAACGGGGGAATAAGGACCTTATGAAGGGAAACCGTAGAGGCGCCGAGTCGAAGGACAAATTTCCCCGTCGCACTCCTTAGAGGATTGGGTCTCAAGAAATGTTTGGTAATGCGATTATTGAATTGTTTTCATTTTCCACTTTTCTGGGATTTTTTTTTTTTTTTTTGGGGGGGGTCTGCTTTGGGGATTTTAGAGTTGTTTATTAAATAATTGCGTATTTGGGAAAGGGTGAAAGCGGGAGGGAGGAAGGTAGAGGGGGAGAGAAGGAAGGGAGGGGGGAGGAGAGGGAGGAAGGAAGAAAGAGAAGGGGGCGAGAGAAAGGAAAGAAAAGGAAGAGGGAGGAGAGGAAGAGAGAGAGAGAGAAGGGGGAAGGAGATTGAGGTAGAGATAGAGGGAGAGTGAGATGGAGAGAGGGAGAGGAGAGAGAGAGAGGGGGGGGGGGGAGGGGGAGAGGGAGATAGAAGGATAGGGGGAGAGAGGGAGAGGGAGAGAGAGGGGAGTGAGAGAGAGAGAGGGTGAGGGGAGGGAGAGAGAGAGAGAGGAAAGGGGAGAGAGAGAGAGGGAGAGGGGGAGGGAGGTAGAGGGATAGGGGAGAGAGAGAGGGGGGGGATAGGGAGAGAGAGGGAGAGGGGAGTGAGAGAGAGAGAGGGGGAGAGGGGAGGGAGAGAGAGAGAGAGGAGAGGGGAGGGAGAGAGAGAGAGGGCGAGGAGTGTGAGAGAGAGAGAGAGAGAGGGCGAGGGGAGGGAAAGAGGGAGAGGGAAGTGTGAGAGGGAAAAGAAGGGGGGGAGAGGGAAGTGTGAGAGAGGGAGAGGGAAAGGGGGGAGAGGGGGAGTGAGGTAGAGGGATAGGGGAGAGAGAGAGGGGGGGGGTAGGGAGAGAGGAGGGAGAGGGGAGTGAGAGGAGAGAAGGAGAGGGGAGTGAGAGAGAGAGCGAGAGGAGAGAGGAGAGAGAGAGAGCGAGAGGGAGAGGGAGAGAGAGAGGAGAGAGGAGAGAGAGAGAGCGAGAGGGAGAGAGGAGAGGGCGAGAGGAGAGAGAGAGTAGAGAGCGCGAGGGAGAGAGGAGAGAGAGAGAGCGAGAGGGAGAGGAGAGAAATAAGGAGCGAGAGGAAGAGGAGAGAGAGAGAGCGAGAGGGAGAGGAGAGAGAGAGAGAGCGAGAGGGAGAGGAGAGCGAGAGAGCGAGAGGGAGAGGGAGAGCGAGAGAGCGAGAGGGAGAGGCGAGAGAGAGAGAGGAGAGAGGAGAGGCGAGAGGGAGAGAGAGAGAGGAGGAGAGGCGAGAGAGGAGAGAGAGAGAGAGCGAGAGGAGAGAGAGGCGAGAGGAAGAGGAGGAGAGAGAGAGAGCGAGAGGAAGAGGAGAGAGAGTGAGAGGCGAGAGGAAGAGGAGAGAGAGGAGAGAGCGAGAGGAAGAGGAGAGAGAGAGAGCGAGAGGGAGAGGTGAGAGAGAGAGAGAGCGAAAGGAGGAGGAGAGAGAGAGAGCGAGAGGAAGAGGAGAGAGAGAGAGAGCGAGAGGAAGAGGAGAGAGAGAGAGAGGAGAGCGAGAGGAAGAGGAAGAGGAGAGAGAGAGAGGAGAGCGAGAGGAAGAGGAAGAGGAGAGAGAGAGAGGAGAGCGAGAGGAAGAGGAGAGAGAGAGAGGGGAGCGAGAGGAAGAGGAGAGAGAGAGAGGGGAGCGAGGGGAAGAGGAGAGAGAGGAGAGGGAGAGGGAGAGAGAAAAAGAGAGAGAGGGAGAGGGGAAGGGAGAGAGAAAAAGAGAGGGAGGGAGAGAAAAAGAGTGAGAGAGAGAAAGAGAGAGAGAAAAAGAGAGGGAGGGAGAGAGAGAGAAAAAAAGAGAAAGAGAGAGAGAAAACGAGAGAGAGAGAGAGAGAGAGCGAGAGAGAGAGAAAACGAGAGAGAGAAAACGAGAGAGAGAAAACGAGAGAGAGAAAACGAGAGAGAGAAAACGAGAGAGAGAAAACGAGAGAGAGAAAAGGAGAGAGAGAGAAAAAAAAAGACGAGAGAAAGAAAAAAAAAAAGAGAGAGAGAGAGAGAGAGAGAGAGAGAGAGAGAGAGAGAGAGAGAGAGAGAGAGAGAGAGAGAGAGAGAGAGAGAGAGAGAGAGATAGGGGGGGGAGAGGGGGGAGGTGAGGAGAGCGGGGATATATAAAACTTATGTTTCCCTCTCTTTCTCTCCTCCTCTCTCTTCTCTCCTCTTCCCCACGTCTCCCCGCCTCGCCTCATCTTCGCTTTCCCTCTCCTTCGCTCTGTGCCTTTGGAGCGTCGATCTTTCCCTTTCTCGTTTTACTCATTTCCTTAATGCATCCATACGACGCAGAGAAATGTGTTTTTTATTGTGCTATTTACATACCAATTCCAGGAGATGTAAAATTCAGTAAGTAAATATTTAGACGTCTGTAGCAGTTCGTTTGAAAAAGTGGAGGGAATTATTTACTCTTGAAGTTTAAATGCCAATCGAAATAAATCATTCTCAGCCGTTTTCTTGGGGGTGGGGTTGGTAGAAAGATACCAAATGGCAGTGAAATTGTTATTCCACAATCGGCCGCGCCAGAGTAACAGGATGAAACCTCAACCATCTCGGAGAAAAATGAGGCCATGTCATTATCGAACGGCGCTGGCCTCATCCTCAACACGGGGAGGTAAATAGAGCGTAGATGAGGCCTTTTGCCGGTGATGTTTACTTACGTCTCCTGATGGATAACACTGCGAGGCGAGGCCGTCCGAGAATTCCCATATGTTAGTGTTCATCTTCACGCTAGACTTGAAAAGTGTAGGGTGCATGAGGTGTGAGGGATTATAGGATTCCATCAGGAGAGGTGGTGGTTAGGGAGACGATGTTGATTTTACAGCTGCGCTGTTGTAGCGATGCTGGGAGGGAAGGAAGACATTCCTCTCCCGCCGTCACTACGTCGGGAAGATGCAGCGTATCATTTTTTTTTCGTTGCTGCTGCTGCTGTTTTAGTCTTTTCCGCAAAGATCTCATAAAGATTTCTAAGGGCGCTTCATAAAAGGGATATTACATCGAAGCAAATAAGCCAGGCAAGAACTATACAAAGAACAAAAAAACCTTCTCCCTCTGAGGAACGTCGCACTCGCAAAGGCCGGTGTCGGATTACAGCGAGACCACATATCTGTCAGACCTCTTTAGTCATAAAAGATCACACCCTTGCCGCAAGGACCGTTGCCAACCGATTCCTCCTGAACAGTAGCCTTACATAGCAAGAGCATCCCACTTAGTGAGGATTTCTTCCTCTATAAAAATGTCACTTCAGCAGAAGAATCCCACCCCCAGTACTCGCGAGGCTCTGTAGGCAGATTAGCTATTCCCCATTAAAGCGCCGTGTCCGCTTTACTCGCCGCCCCGAGAGTCTGCCCTCAGCCAAGGTCTACTTAGACCGCCACAACAGGCAGCCCTTGTCCGGCTCCCCTTGCTCCCTGATCACGTGCTCAGTCTGCACGTGAAAGACAACCATTTTTTCATCCTTTACTTTCCACCTCGTTGGTTATGTGTTCAGGAGTTTGCCTGTTGTTTTGTTTGCTGGGCTTCATCAAGTCGAGAACTTGTTGACATATTTGTGTTGATCTTGAACCTTCAGACTCGATTGTATGTTCTGTCGTGGGGTCTTCGGGAGAAGGTTCAGGCGGCACTAATACGCGACCTGGCTTTATAGAACAGCATTCCCGCGAAAAGAAAGTTCATTGGTCCATAGTTCAGTCACTTTAAGTTTAAGTATAGAATAATTTTCTCCTAACTTCGTGGAAAAGGAATTTAAGATCTCGCCCGGAAAAGTTGCCTTTGGTAATTTCCCCGTCAGAATTTGAGGTCTTTGTGGGAGGAGCTTAGACGTGACTTCGCAGCATCTTAGAAGTTTTAGGAATTCAGTCATTATGGCGCGTCGGAATTCGATTATGGCCCGGGGAAAAGGCTCACCCGACGGTAGACACAGAGCTAGGACTTTTTATGATAGACAGTAAACGCCTCTCGGCATTACAATCCCCCTGACACTCGGATATAGACCATCCTTGCCTCAGATTATTACTTTTTTAATTTAATTAAATTTAATTTTTAGTAATACTGCAACGATTTCTCAGGATATCCTCCCTTTTCAAGCTTGAATTCGAATACCTTGATGACAGTGCAATATCAACATATTGTACTATAGAAGTTTGGATTGCATATCGTGTGACAATGGGATAATCTGGACTCTTCTCCCTGTCCTATGCTTTTTTGTTTTCTTTCTTGTTCCTCCTCCTCTTCTCTCCCCCCTCCTCCTCCTCCCTCTCCCTTCTCCTCTTCCCCCTCCCCCTCCTCCTCGTTTCCTCTCCTCCTCGTTTCCTCTCCTCCTCCTCCTCCTCCTCCTCCTCTCTCCTTCCTCCTCCTCTTCTTCTTTATCTTCTTCCTCCCCCTCCCCCTCCCCCTCTGCGCCTCGGGTGATTAGGGCCAACCTTTCACTGCAATGGAGGTCATTAGTCCTAATTATGTCGTTTGTTATGTTGTTGAGTTTGGTCTACCAGATCTTTTTCGTAAATCGCTTGACGTTCTGTATGGGTTTGTTTGGTCGTAGTTGTATGTGTTCGCAGTTTATAGTTAAATGTAAAGGAGTGGGTGAGTGGGCAGTGCACTTGGCGGTTAGTTCGTGTGGATGTGGTTGGGTGGGTGAGTGAGTGAGTGAGTGAGTGAGTGAGTGTTGTGGGGAGGGGGTGTTTGCGCGGGCACGTGTGTTTGTGTGTAAGTGAATGAGAGGGAGAGGAGGGCAATCTGTCTAGTATGTTATATGTTATTTATTAAAAATTCTATTGTTACGTGACTTATTTCACGTATCTTGCGGTGGCCTTAATTCCGCAGGAGTTTTATTATCTCGTATCTTTGAAGTATGGCTAATAAGCCGCCGGGCGTCTTATCTCCTTCTCTGAGGAGAACTCATTAAACTTGGTAAATTCTGATGTGTAGTCAGCGGGGTGTTTGTCAACGAGGAACCTGGCAGCCGAGAAGATAATGCGATGGAAATGCTCACGTTCTCGCGCATGATGCACACATGCACGGCATGAACACGGAGCGAACAGGCGGCAGTACCGAGAGGAAAGACCTTTGAGGGAAATGGAGCCACAAACGCGTCGTCACATTGTTTAGTTGTCAGCACCGGGAGTCGCGGGAATCTCGAAAGCTTTGTATGTCAGATAGCGCATTTGCAAGACATCAACGCGACGTTTTACGGGCATGTAAATTATTTTAGAATTACGAATGTTAAAGTTGCAGACCGGCTAAGAGTCGAGTCCTGCTCTTGAGAGTTGATGAAGCAAATTTCTTTGTCTTGGTGAGGCTTGTAGAGGCTGCTGTTGGCCTGGGTAAGCCGGGCCCTTCACAAAAGAAAGTCCCTCTTGTCGCACACGAGCAGGAAGTGTTTATTTGATATAACACACGTCTTTGTGTCCTTTATTTAGATTACTACCTGTCATTGCTATTGGCTTTATCATTATCTTTTCAGCAGAGGCGATTCGCTGTATTGGATAAACAGGTGAGCTATGTTCCCTAAAGGAGAAACGCCAACTCTGAGCAAAAGAATATGATAATATTATGCATAAACCCATTACGGGTTGGTCGGGAAACAATGCATGAATATAAGTTTTCTCAGGTGCAAGTTTTGTTAGCAGAAAATTGTGTTGTTTCGAGGAAGTGTGTTTTGTGGGCAAGGGGTTTTTCTATGTATTTCGGTGGTTTGAATTAGGTTTGAGTGACTAATTCGTGGACCTTCTCTTTCTAGGTACGGAGCGATTTTGGTACACGGCTGATTTTTTGGAGAAAATGGTTTAATACATAGGTAAGTAGTTTATCTATATAAAAAAGAACTACGGTTCCTTTTTTTAGTGTGAAAAATATTTGTGAGTAAACGATATATTTTTTTTCGCGCAGCACTTTTTGAATGTAAGCGAAATTGGGATGCACAATTTAAAGGACG
>NC_091555.1:34198549-34206049 GCF_042767895.1 Penaeus vannamei
TTTAATTTAGATATGATGATTGCGAAAATATAACATTCCGTCACCGATGTAATGATTGCGGAAATAGTTTAAATGTATTCAAAACGCACCTGAATTTACCTGATGTGAATTGCCGAATCGGACAAGGTAAATCTATCGCTTTATTCCTATTCCTGTCTCCGCTCCCCTTGTCATATTCAGATGATGCCGAGAGACGTTCCCTCACTTGGAAGGGGAAAAGACCTCTTCAGCGTATGTCACAGGGAAATAACTACAGACTTCCTCGCAGCTCATCAAGGATGCGTTGCCGCCCTCGCGTTATCACAATTGCTAATCCCGCTGGGGACGCTCCTCTCATATCCATTTTCTGTCAGTAGGAAGCCGTGCGGATGACGTTCTAGTTTTTCCCCCACTTCTCGTTACTCCTTGTCTCTCAAGGCGTTCTTTTTATGGCCATTTTCCCTCTCGGCTCTCTATATTGGTGCCTGTGACGCCCTTCATGATGGGTTATTAATATCAGGAGCCAGGGTGTACGCGGCTGCTCCCGAGCTGTGCCAGACTCTCCTGGGGAGTGAGGATGGGTATCGTTACAATCTGATTACCCCGGTGGGATTAAGATGGCCTCTATATGCGTGGGCGGGATGGGGGGGGGGGGTTATGAAAGGCCTGAGGTCTAGAACTCTGAAGGTCTGGAGATCTAAGCGCTGGTAGATATGTGTTCATATAGGGGGGGGGGGGGGGTAATACGGATGGACACGTCAGTAAATACGGCGTTTCGTGACCTTGAGAATGACTGTTTTTACCTGGTGTGTGAGTAAGTGAGTGGGTGAGTGTGTGTCTGTGTCTGTGTCTGTGTCTGTGTGTCTGTGCGTGCGTGTGCATGTTTGTAAATGGGCATGTCTGCCGTCTCTTCTCTGAATGCTTCTGGCGGAGAAGGTATAATTACTTCACCGTGCACCAGACTAATGGCCTGATGTCCCAGGGCCAATATTATAGCAACCTTAAGTGTATAGAAGCACTTGTTACTAGCAAAAAGTCTTGGGGCATTAAAACGCTCCTTTGTGATATTACAAAAATGTTGCTTTTCAAAGTGTCACGCCTACAGAACCTCTTTAGAAGGAGGGGAGAGTCACAAAAGGCCAGTCGAGCTCACAGTTACATTAGTCAGTCTTTACATCTTTTTTTTTTCAAGGGAAAGAAAAGTAGAGTCAATATCAGGCGCCGAATCATTATGTCGCACAATAGTTTCCAGAAGGGGAAAGGTCTTTGGTAAAAGATTTCTGTCTTGCTTAATTATGATAACGCTATCCCATGTGTGAAATATTACATCAGTCATTGCCCTTAGATTAAGATATCAGGCAGGTAATCAGTATTTTAAGTTACGTTAACTTATCACATAACGCAGTATAAATGCCATGGCAAATCGCAAAATACAGATTTTTTTACTTAACTTTTCCGTGTATTTACATGACGCATTCTATTGAGAGTCTGCCATGTTCATCTCGACGTATTCGCTACCAGACGCAAGCTTCTCCCATGACCGAGTCCCTTGTCTGTCCTCCATAATGGTTCGTGATCAACCAGGGAGGTCGTTTCCCGCCTCCCACGGCCTTCAGCCCCCTCCCCTCTCCCTCCTTACTCCTTGTCTCCGCTGGATTCTCATTTAAATGGAAGGTTTTCCATCAGTAAGCTTTTGTTCTTTTCTTAAAGGATTTCTTCCCTCTCCACCTCCCCGCTTCTATTCTTTGCCTCGTTTTCTTGCTTTTCTTCTCCTTTTTTTTTACTTTTTTCTCTGCTCCGCGCTTCTCTTGCTTATCTTTCTCGCCTCTTCTGTCTTTCTCTCCTGGTTTGGCTTCTTCAAAGAGGAAATTTTCCCTCGCCGATCGCCAAAGACACAGCGCAGTTGAAGAACAGTCGCGTGAGTAGAATTCGCGGGGATTTCCCTTGCGGTCGGGAGGAATGTCGCGGTGCCTGTGTCGCCCTCTGCCGGAGCCTTGTGTCCAGGCTCGACGCCGCGAAACAATGACAGTGTAAACAGCGCGTAAATAGGGCGAGGGTCTTGATGAAGGCACGATGACGGTACTTGTGTTTGCCCGGTTTCACGGGCTTTCATATCGGCGCCGCGGGTAAAAGTGTTGACATAGGTGCTCCCTTTCTTTGCTCAGGACGCTGCGTGTGTGGTGCGGGCGCTGGTGTGGGCGCTGGTGTGGGCGTGGGCGTACAGGTGGCTGGCTCCGGGAATTCCTACTTGCTTTTTAAGCTTTTTATTGCTTATCATTCTCCGAGATCCCCCTCTTCTTAGAATTTATTGTGGGTCATATCATCACTTATCACATTTTTTTTTCTGCGTGGAAAAATAGAGTCGAACTTTTTTTACACGGGGGCCACAGATTATGCAATATATTTAATGGCACATAGATGAATGATCTTTCTCCTGTATCCTTATCGGTATGTGATAAGACCGATAATCTATAAAAGCCACCACAAATGAAATATCTAGTCCCCCTCGCCGGCTGGGCCTTTGGGATCTCCTTTGCCTGGGGAAAAAGTGTTGGTTGCAACTACGGAAAATAATACTGATTAAGATGTATCGTACCTTTCCTTTCGAACTTACAAAGAGCGGAGGCATGCATGGTTTATATAGCTTTTTGGTCTCACGTGTGTCAAACTAGCTTTAAAATCAGCATCTGGGTTCTAACCCTCGTATGTATACACAAAGGCACTTGATCTCTATTTACTCACATTTTTTTTTTTTTTTTTTTTTTTTTTTTTTTTTTTGCAGCCGGATAGGAAAGGATGGAGGTCCTCGAAGGTGATCTAGCTAGATCGTGCGAAGAGCAGGTCCGGAAAATGAAAAAGCGAGAGATTAAAAGTGGTGGGGCAAACCCACTTGCTGCTTTCTTTTGTGTTATTATGGTAACAAAAGTAATTCATACACATCTTAAGATTACTATAAACAGTATTTACAATATCTGTACATTGCTGTTAATGGTTAAGCAAGACAGTGTTCTGTGTCTATTTTACAGCGCTGCTGCATAGTCTGGGTCTGGCGGTCCGTTCTCCAAGTACGGAGCGATTCTCCTCCACCAGCTGTGGTCTCTTCCGTGAGGGTTTTCAGTTTGCTGTTCCTCGGAAGTTCTGGCCAGTTCTTCGTTTGTGATGGCCATTTTGTCCCAGACTTTTTTAGAGAGTGTGTATAGTCTTGTGTTTATTGGCTCGATTCTGTATTTGTCGTGCAGTTCTGATATCGTAAGTCTGGTGTCTTCTTCGTTCCTGTTGGTTGCTGCCCGGAGTGCTCGGTTCTGGAACTGTTGCATCTTCCTGATGTTTGTTTTGGAGGATATGCAGAGAGGGATGGCTGGGTACTCCATGATTGGTCTTATCAGGGTTTTGTAGAAGTGCAATTGCGTATTCGTACTCATTCCTTTGAAACGTTTTAGTTTGGTGAATTGCTTTTTTGCCATTGCAAGTCTCCTTTTCATGTGGGTTGACACCCCGCGGGTGCCGAATTCCATGCCAAGTATCTTAACTTTGTTGCAGAATGGAATTCTCTCTTGGTCAACAATTACCTCCTTTGGTTTTGTGGCTGATACTGAGAGAAGTTGAAATTTATTCTTGTTTGTTTTAATCTTCCATCTCTTTTATCCTTTTGATTTCATTTACGGTGACTGCAGTAAGCATTTCTTTTGACTTTAATGGATATAGCATGATTTGAGTTATATCATCTGCAAAGCTGACGTCGACGCAGTTGTTGTTGGGTCGTTCGAGGTCTGCCGTGTAGAGTATGAAGAGAGTTGGACTTAGTGTTGACCCTTGTGGCACCCCGCTCTGTAGTGGGAATCTTGGTCCTGCAACTGTATCGAGTCGTATCATTGCTGTTCTTCCCTCCACGAAGTTGCAGAGGATCTTTTCCATGATATGTGGTACATTGATTTGCAATATTTTGTATTGCAGTCCTGGTTTCCACATTTTATCAAATGCTTTCGCAACATCTCTGCAAACTATGTTGCACTGCTGTCGGTCTCTCTGTGACATGGCGATTGTTTCGTATATGGCCGCAATTGCTTGTTGTGTGCCTCTCCCTTTTCTGAAACCATACTGGTTGTTATTGAAGAGATTGCATCTTTCAATGTAGTTCGTAATGCGATTGTTAATGATCTTTTCGAATACTTTTCCCGGGATTTCTAATAGGGAGATCGGTCGGTAATTCTCGGGTTTTCTTGGGTCCTTTCCTTCTTTGGGAATGAGAATCATTACCGCGTTCTTAAATTTGTCCGGGAAATAACCCATCGAAAGGGACCAGTTGAATATTGCTTTTAATTTTTCAATTGCCGCTTCCGGTAGTTTTTGCATAATGGTCTTTCTTATTCCGCTTTCGCCAGGTGTTTTGTCTTTAAATTTAATTATGATTGTTTTTATTTCTTCTTTAGATATTGGTCTGGTTAGAGGGCTGTCATCTTGCAATCTGTTTAGATTTGCTTCTCTGTAGGGGGTTAGTCTTTCCTTGTTTACAGATAGATAGGCTTTTATCTGGGCTTCGTGTTGCAGGTCGAAAGTTCTGTTATCTTCTGGAGTGATGTTAAAGATGTTCTTCCAGAAGTTTCTGAAAACTGCTTCTTTCTGTTTGCTGTCAAAGACTTTCTCATTCCTTTCATTCAGTATGTATGGAGCCTGATTGTGTTTGCATCCCATTAACCGTCTTATTTTCCCCCAGAACTTTTTAGGGTTGTTGTACTCAAGCTCTGTTGTTTTTATTAGGTTGTTCCAGTGATTTGTGTATAGGGCTTTACTTTCTTCTTTCAGGTCTTCCTGTATTTCCCTGTATTGGTTTCGTGATGCTGTTGTCCAACCAATATGTTCGACGGCGTTTAAGATATTTTTATATCTCCATTCTAGTAATTTCAGACGATTACTTGTTAATGGGTGTGGTAAAGTAGCAAACCTTTTCTTTGGTATGGCTTTATCCATTGCTCTTTCAACGGTGGTGTACCATGCGTCGATTTCGGTATTGATATACTCTTTGCTGATTACTGTGTTCTCAGCGTCTTCTATGGTCATATGGTCATCTACGTCTTTTTTGAAAAGTTCCCAGTCTGCCCTTTTTAGAATGAACATTTCTTTTTGCGGGATCATGATGGGTGATGTTGATAAGGTGAAGACTATGGGTAGGTGGTCTGACGTGGTTAGTGGTCCTTGTTGGATAGCATGGTTCATATGGACGTTTTTATTCCCAAGAATAATATCTGGACGACCTTTTCCTCTTGTGCTGACGAAGGTATCGAAGTCCGGGCCAATGTGGGTGATCATATTTTGGTTTATTAAATTTACTAATTCGTCACCCATGAGATTGTTGCTGTTGTGGCCGATCGTTCGGTGTTTGGCGTTTAAGTCAGCAATGATGTATGCGGGGATGTTGGTTCGCATTATTTTCATTATGTCTGGGTAAGGAAATTGTGGGCGTCGGGGCGGCATGTATGCTGTGCCGATTATGAATTTGCCACGATTTGTCTGCAGTTCAACTGCGAGGAAGTCCTCATTGAAGTCGTCTATGATTTTGTGTTTTATATGTCTCTTGATGCATATTGCAACTCCTGCATCGCCTTCGTTTAGTATGTTTCTTTGATAGACATTGTAACCAAAGATCTTTATTTGCTCGTTATTCTGGACACAATGAGCATTGATTAATATGATATCTGGATCTTCCTTCAGATATGTGTTGGAGAGTTCGTGTTTTCTCGTGCGCCAATTCAGGACGTTGTGTTGGATTATTCTGAATCTATTTGAGTACATGTTTGCTGTGTTCACGAGAGCCTTCTATATTATGTCAGGGTCTGTGGAGGACTTTCTGGCAGTGTGGTGTTCGCCTCTCGTCCCGTTAGTGATGCTGTTGAATGCATCTTCTGCCACATACTGTATCCTGTAGGCGCTCAGGTCGATAATTCTGCTGTGGATCTGATCTCTGATAGTTTGGTCATCGTATATGTCAGGATGGTAGTATGTGTACTTTATTAGTTTTGTTTGGATGAACTGTGCGATCTCTCTGTGCGATGGTCTCTTGGGGATGAACCCAATGCTTTCCACTTTCGCTCTCAGTCTGATTTACTCACATGGGCGTCTGTGTCAAACATATCTAATCCTAATATGCATTAAAAAGCATATATTGAATATGTTCTGAATTTCTTCAGTATTTACATACCTTCTTTCTTGTGTGCATGCTAGTTCAGACGTCTGTCTGCATCGAATCTATATATTTTGATTTTCTTTTATAAGCAAAATTTAGTTCCCGATTTGCGACGTTGCGAGGGCGTGGGAACTGACAGCCCTCATCTCAGTCGGCGCGAATATTAGCGAAAAAAATCCTCCGTGCTGGTTGAAATTTCCCAGCGAACGCCAACTTGACTGAAAGCTTCTATTACGTTCTCAGGCGTGGAGTGAAGTATTGGGTGTCGGTCGCCGCGTCGCGTGCTGCCGCTCGCAAAAGGGGGTGGTGATCAGCTTACCGACGTCGGGCCTTCGCTCACCGCCTCGCCGCCACCGGGTCCCGAGGCGTCCTTCGGTTTGCTTTGCCTTGCTGGCTGGCCTAGGTGCGCGGGGCTTCCTTTCCGGCAGAGCGAGGACTTCCGTTTCCCCGGCTTTGATGCCTCTTCTTAAGGATCCTTTGTGGTTTCTCTGTGCTGGGGCGCTGTCGTAGGGGTGCACGGTTTCTATGTCGCGCGGACACTATGACCTGGAAGGAAAGTCGCGAAGCTGTATGACGGGGGTGACTCCGTGGCTGACCTTACCTTGTATATCGCGGTGACTGTCTTGCGCGAGGTGTCCGTAGACCTTATTACTCTAACTTCCGCTACTGCTTCAACATTGCGGACAGATGACCTTATGTTTCAACGTTCCTTTCAGCCGTGTGCCTTCTGTCTTGTGATCTTGCTATAATAATGAATTTTCAAGGAGGAGACATCATTCAGCATGGAGAAATCAACCGAGCTTCCATTACCGCCCTACCCCGAGCTCGATGTTTCATCGTACGAGGGATTGAATGAAGATTACCCTCCCCCACCTTCTTTTGTCAATGTCCCCGAGGCCTGTCGCATTATATCGTCATACCGGGCGACTGTGAAACTCAGAGTTGGCCAGCATCTCTTTACGAAGGAAAAGGACCACCAGGACAAAGTTCTGTGGAGATGCGAAGACAGAACCTGTGGTGCCAGGGTTCACACCGTCAATGGGGAAATAGTGAAGTGGCAAAACCCCATCCACAGACATCCTGCTGTCCCTGGGAAGGCCGAGGTGGAGGAGATACTAGCAGCAATGAAGGAACGTGCTGCCGCAACAGCAGAGCCCATCTCACATATTGTCAACACATTTTACGCTAGAGTTGAAGTCGGCTGGGCTCATCTAATACCAACGGTAGACGCCATCAAGAGGACGCTGAGGCGAGTGCGGCAAAAGGCAGGTGTGTCTGATCTTCAGCCATTTCGGACAACGTTAAGCGGAGAGGCCTTTCTTTGTTATGAAGATGATGGG
>NC_091555.1:34233549-34236049 GCF_042767895.1 Penaeus vannamei
GGCTTCAATTTTTTTTAACAAACTGACCGCTAGTCTCTCTTTGAAGAGACATGTTCCTTCTGTGTCGAGAAAGCGCACAGAATAATTCTTGCTGTTGTCACTATTGTTATTGTTGTTATTGTTATCATTATCATTATTGCTATTGCTTTTGCCATTACTGTGATTGATATTCCAATTACATATATTTATTATTAATTGTTATTATCATTGATTCTTATTGATCATTGTCAACACTTATTATCCTTATTGTTGTTAAAGTTATTGCTAATATTATTATCACTATTAATGAAGGAAGGGAGTTGTGAAGGGAAAAAGAGATGAAAGGGATAAGTGAGAGAAGGAAGGGAGATAAGGATAGATAAGCAAGGAAGGCACAGGGTTTTCATTTATAATTACCACGACCATATATTTACACGAATATTAATTTAATGAACTGTCAAGAAAGGCACGGGAAAAGTGAGCCAATTGGTCGCGATAATTAGGTACATCTTCATTTTCTGATTCACCGGGTCGTTAATTCACCGAGTTTATCATAGTCTCCGCCTCAGTAAGCAAGCGGCTCAGGAAACCTTCTTTACTGCGAACTCTGATCCTATTAGTGGCACGCTGTGGCTCTCCTCCCCTCCCTTCCCTGCCCTCCCTTCTTCACCCCCTCTCTTACATTCCTTTGCTACCTCTTCCCCCACCTCCACTTTCTCCATCCTCCCTCCCCTTCCTTTTTTTTCTTCTTCATCCTTCTCTGCATTCCTCCTCCTCCTCCCTCCTCCTCCCTCTGCACCACTTCATCCCCTCCCTTCCTCCTCTCTTTCCTCTTCCTCTTCCTCCTCCAAATTTCCTCCCTCCTCCCTTTTCTACTCCATCTCCTCCTCCATCCATCCTTCCTTCCTTCCCTCCCTCCTTCCCTCCTCCTCCCTCCCTCCCCTCCCTCTCCCTCCCTCCCTCCCTCCTCCCCTCCTGCCTATTTTCTCCCTCCTCCCTCCCTCCTTCCTTCTTACTTCCCCTCCTTCCCTACTTCCATCATCCCCCCTACAATCCTCCCCCAAGAATCGGCCCTGTTTATGTCGAAAGGTTGCTTATGGGAGAGACATGTGAAATAAAAGACAAGAAAAGAAGGAAGGAAAACGGGAAGTGGAATAAAGGAGAGAAGAAGAGGAAGGAAAACTAAGTGGTCTAAAGGAGAGAAGAAAAGGAGGAAGAAAAATGGGAAATGGGGTAAAGGAGAGAAGAAGAGGAAGGAAAACGAAGTGGTCTAAAGAATAGAAGAAAAGGAGGAAGAAAATGGGAAGTGGAATAAAGGAGAGAAGTAACGGGAAGAGGAATAAGAGAAAGAAGAAAAAAAGAAGAGAAACGGGAAGTGGAGTAAAGGAGAGAAAAGAATGAAGAAACGGAAGTGAAATAAAGGAGAGAAGAAGAGGAGGAAGAGAAAAGAGCGAAGGGGAAGAGGGCGGAAGCGATCCATCGCGGAGAGAGAGGAAGAGGAGAAGAGTAATGGCGTGGGGGAAGAAAGGGATTCCTTTTAGGGCGAGCGAGAGAGAAAGAGAGAGAGAGTAAAAGAAAGAGGCAAAGGGAGCAAATGGGAGAAAGAGAGATCGCGAGAGGGAGAAAAGAAGAGAAAGAGGGCGAGTGCGCGGGACAAAAGGATGTCGTCGAAGCAAGAGAAAGAGCAAGCGATCGAGAGAAAGGAATATCATGAGAGAGAGAGAGAGAGAGAGAGAGAGAGAGAGAGAGAGAGAGAGAGAGAGAGAGAGAGAGAGAGAGAGAGAGAGAGAGAGAGAGAGAGAGCAAGCGATCATGAAAGGAAATAACGGACAGGAGTGGGAATGGATGGAACGAAGCGAAAATGCTATGGGGGAGAGGGGAAGACGGATGTAGAGAGGCGAGAGATGGCGGCGCCTGGCATCGCGAGGTGGCTGCAGGGCGATGCCAAGAAAAGAGAAAGCTAAGGGGAGAGAGAGGGAGAGAAGGGGGGAGGAGTGAAAAGAGAGAGAGGGAGAGAAGGTGGGGGGAGTGAAAGAGAGAGAGAGAGAGGGGGGGGGGGGGGGGGATAGAGAGAGAGAGAGAGGGTGCGGGGGATAGAGAGAGAGGGAGAGGGGGGGAAAGAGGGAGAGAGAGAGAGGGGGGAAGAGGGAGAGATAGAGGGTGGGGAGAGGGAGGGAGAAGGAGAGAGAGAGGGGGGGGGGGGAGGGAGAGAGAGAGAGAGAGAGAGAGGAAATAGGAGAGAGGGGGGTAGAGAGAGAGAGAGAAGAAATAGAGAGAGGGGGGGTAGAGAGGGAGAGACAAAGATAGAGAGAGGGGGGGGTAGAGAGGGAGAGAGAAATTGAAACAGATAGAGAGAGAAATTGAAAGATAAATAAAGAGAGAAATTGAAAGAAATAGAGAGAGAAATTGAAAGATAGATAGAGAAATTGAAAGATAGAGATAGAAATTGAAAGATAGAGAGAGATAGAAATTGAAAGATAGAGAGAGATAGAAATTGAAAGATAGAGAGAGAGAGAGATTG
>NC_091555.1:34251049-34268549 GCF_042767895.1 Penaeus vannamei
TGGCGTAAGGGCGTAGGGGCCTTGGGAGGACGCCTTTGGGGAGCAGCGGGATCCCTGTGATCAAACGCTCGAAGTTTGGTCATCGGCTGTGGCGTCGAAAAGGAGGAAATGGGTTTTAAGATCCGGCGCTGCTGCGAATCCTGGCGTTTCTAGTAATTAAATGCTAGAACTAGTGTGTACAGTGCAGTTATGATGGTCATTAGAAATTGCTTTCCGTGTTAATTGATGTGCACAAATATTATATCTGTTGGATCCGTTAATATTTGAAATAGAAGTAGAATTATATTTGAAATAGAAGTAGAATTCCATGGATATTAATTTTGCAATTTCATGATTTTCATGAGGGTTTATATTTCATAATTACAGATAGCTTAAACCTCTTTTTATTGCATTTGGAAAAAAGAGTTTTGGTTAATTGAACGTTATAATGGAATTGCATTACAAGCGTTCGAAGATAAAGGATGTGTTAAGGGTGAACGCGCTTAAGACTCCTAAGCGGGAAACAGCTCTGACAACGAACCACATGACAATCCTCATTTCATTATTTTATTCATTCATTTGTTATTTCGTTTTTTTCTTCTTCTTCGCTGCAGTACCAGCACGTTGCGCACAGCGAAGGGGTGCAACATGAAAGGCGATCCTGGAAGGTAATCATGTTGGGGTCATGAGGAGCGGAGACCAACTAAGTTAAGGATTAATTTCTGCGGCCAGATTGTTGGGCCGTTTGGGGCTCGGGAGTGTGATAACGCCGGGCCTCCGCTGAGGATATCGGCGGGGCAGAATGGGCGGCGGCGAGGTGGGTGCTGGAGGGGGTGGGCGCCGTTGGGAAGGAGGGGAAGGAGGGAGGGAGGGGAGGGCGCCGTTGGAGAGGGGGGGAGGGAAGGGAGGGGGAGGGAATACGGCGACGGGAAATGAGGAGGCTTACGGAGGGATTTTTTTTTTTTTTTTTTTTTTTTTGTTGTTGTTGTTGTTGTAAATGTGGGATGTTGACGGGGGAAAGTAGCGTAGCTTGGTTTCCGTTCTTGGGGGGGGGGCGGAGTGCGTCGCTTTAATCTTTTGGCATTCAGACCCGCACTCGGCCATTAATCAGCGTGGGAATGAAGCCATTAATGGTGTTGCGAAGTAAGGGATTTGACCTCAGTCGCCTCAGCACGGGAGAGGCAAGAGTGGCCGGGAGCAGCATGCCCCTCGCGGAGTGTATCTCGAGGATCAGCGGGATCCCCGTGATCAAGGGCGGCCAAGTTTATGTCAGTCATTCCGGGAAAGTTTTCGCGCTGGCTCTCCGGGTTGAGCCTCGCGCGACCTCTGGCCTTGGGGAGGGCCGGGGCGAGGCAGTGGGGGGGGGGGGCAGGGTTTGGATCTTTGAATTAAGAAGCATTAACTAGGATAAGTGTTAGTTTATTGTTATTGTTACTGCCATCGAGTCGTCATCGTCATCATCACCACCACCATCATCATCACCATCATCATCATCATCACCATCATCATCATCATCACCATCATCATCACCATCATCATCATCACCATCATCATCATCACCATCATCATCATCACCATCATCATCATCACCTTCACCATCACCATCGCCACCACCACCACCACCATCACCATCATCCGCATATTACATCACATGCACAGTGAACTTTGTAACAGTATATCGCTATTATGTTTACTGTACATGGCGTTTCCAAGAATTTAATTTATTGTGTCTATCATTGGTAACGTTACTATTTACCAAATATTTGTTTTCTTATACTTTTGGTATTTTGTGTATGATATTATTAAAACGGCCAATATTTGCATTGTCCTCTCCAAAGAAAAACAATCGGGACCATTACCGTCTGTGGCTCTCAGATCGAAGCCGAGTCGGATGTGGCACCGGGGTTGCACTCGGGAATAAAAGCCTCGGCTGCGCGTCCGGACCCGGCTCGCCTCGTCAAGACCGAAGGAGCCGAGGCGGTGCGACGGCGCGTATTTCCGGCGACGACACCGGAATGCAGTTGTGATGCGCCGTGAGCATGCTGCGCGAGGTTCGCCGCGTACTTTGCAGCATTGCTGATTGGAATGCTGCTGGGTATGATTTACGTTACTCGTTTCGGCCGGAATGGAACAGATCTCGACGATGGCGGAAACACGACACGCACACCCAAGGGAATGTGGTCGCCTTATTATAGAAGGTTCACATATTTTGGTTCTAGAAATCGTTCATACACAGCCAAAGAAAGACTCAACAGCATAAACGCAGTGTGCAACTGCGAGATGCTGTACATCAACTGTAAGCATTGCTGGTGGTAATGGGACAATGGGATGGCAGAGCATGGACCTCGGTGGCACATTATACAGCAGTTTAGCCTCTTACTATCACACTATCTTGCCTCGATAATGGCAATTAACAATCCTGCGAGTCTGTAGTTTATTCGAACTTAGTTTCCGAAGTAAGACTTGAATTTTGGAGTTTATGATGATATTCTGACATTTGTTTCTAAATATCCAAGCTGAACATGGAGATGTAAGGTGAGCAAAACTCCGTGTTATACTTGAGGAGATGCAAGAAAGCTGATATGCGCTAACATTATGACAGAAAGGCAACGAGAAAGAGAAAAGGTGAGAGGGTAGGAGCTGCAGGAAGAGGATACATTGGTAGAGAAAGAGGGAGAGGAGAGAAAGGCGGGAAGGAGGCAGAGAGGAACGAGGGAGAGATTAGGAGAGTAGGGCGGTAGGAGGAAAGGATGAATGGTGAATGAAAGGAGAGGGGGAGGAGGAAAGAGGGAGGAATGATAAAAAAGGGAAGGAAGGGAAGAAACATAGACATGAATACGGGTAAGAGAGAGGGAAAGTAGGGAGAAAGAAAGAGGGAGGGAAAGAAAAAGGTCGGAGACAAGGGAAAAAATTGCCTCAATAGACACGGAATGTAAAGTGCAGGGGAACACTGCTACGTGCGGGACACGCCCATTGGCTCACATCCTGCCTCCTGCGCTACGGGAGAGGATGCTTTGAAGGCGGGTATTAGCTTTGGAGAGTTCGTGATTTGGTGATTTTTTCCGATGTGCAGTAACTCTACTGTGTGGCTTGGAGGTTTCCAATGGCGTTTGTACTTGTTTTGCTTCACAGACCTACGATCAAACCCCATGCCTGTTATTTTTTTCCAGTCCAAAATTAAGTATAGGCCATGCAGGTTCTCCAACGTCCTGTGTGAAGGATTCGGGAGGGACGCCGGAGAGTAGGGAGAGAGGTGATCTGTATGCTGGAGGGCCGAGACTATCCTGACTTGAGGTTAGGGAAATATCTGACGGAGCCGTAAGGCTGGCGTCCTTGTCGGTTTACACGGGGTTTTCAACGTTCCGCACTAGACGCTCTGGCCGCCTCACTCAAGGTCTGAAATAAAGAAGTGAAGGCATTGTCAGAGAACATCGGCACAAGCTTTACAATGGCCAGGACTGTGTACGTTACGCATCCGTTTGAGTGGAACGACATCCAGCTGCGTTGAGTCTAACAAAGGAGGAGATAAATGTACACAAGCGGAACTGATAAGAACCTCTCAGGGTGATTTTTTCAATCTCATTCTGATCCTTCCTCTCTCGCATTGTCGGCGAAGAAAATCCCCTTGTGAACATGGCTGCAGTGATGTGTCGACACTTGCTGTCTTGACTTACATGGTACAGTTCTTTAGTAACAACCTTACCTATTATTGTAGTCAGTTTATAACATGTTTATGACGTACTGAAATGCTGCACGATTTTGTGGGCGGAATTCGACGCTCCAGTAAACCTTGTCACAAGTTGACACTTGGGAAACGTTATCGACGTGTAAACAGACCTCGCATTTCGAAAGTAATTGAATGGTATTAAAAGATGTGTAACCTCTTGAAGTTCCTAGAAATTTTGCTTTCACTTTTTAAAAGGATAAACTTATTATTATTATTATTTTTTTTTAAGGAAAGAGGCACACGGGTCCTCGCTTGGTCCTTTTCACAAGAGGAAGAAATAGATGAAAAGACCTTTCGGGCCATACAGTCCAAGCAGCCGCCGACCGCTGGCCAGGAGCCGCGGCGGAGGAGCGGCCTCCTTCCGGCCGGGACGAGCAGCGCCGCCCCGCTCCGCCTCGAATCTTGCTCGACCTGATGCCTGATCCGCTGCGACTTCCCAAATCGCCTTAATTGCTTCCGGGACTCCCCTCCCCCCTTCCCCTTCTTTTGTTGATTGATCCTGTGGGAGTTGGTGGGGGCAGGAGGCAAAGGGGGGGGGGAGCGTGCGGCCAAAAATGAGGAGAGGGAAGGTGAAGAAAAAGGAGGAAGGCCAAAAAAGCCGATGGAAAAGTTTTTGCCTCTATGGTCGTATTTTCTCGAGATTTGTTGCTCCATAGGAACGAGGGCCTTTGTGGCTCCTTTTCTCAACAATTTGCTTCGTAGGGCTCGGTTGGGCTCGTTCGCTCGGCGAGCTAAATGGCCGTGTCTTCTGTTAGAGAGAAAGAGCTAAGAGAAAATGAAGGACGAAAATAGGTTTATGAAATATAAACTGCAACATATATATATATATATATATATATATATATATATATATGTATATATGTATATATGTATATATGTATATATGTATATATGTATATGTATATGTATATGTATATGTATATGTATATGTATATGTATATGTATATGTATATGTATATGTATATGTATATGTATATGTATATGTATATGTATATGTATATGTATGTATATATGTATGTATATATGTATATGTATATGTATATATATATATATATATATATAATATTTTTTATTTATTTATTATTTTTTTTATTACAAAAAGGGAAAATGGAAACACGCATAAAAGTGCAGAAGCCTTTGCCTGGCAGGAGGCTTTTGACTAATTTCGTTACATTTATTGTACACATCCCCCCCCCCCCAGGAGACCCCGGGAATGTTCTAAAGCAGATAATTAACGCGCGGAGGTAATTGATAAAGTTCTCAGAGGGACTCTGCTGCCTCTTTATGGCCCTCTCCTCTGTGAGATTTCTTGTTTGTCTGTTTTTATTGACATGCTTTTTTCCCTCTATTAAGTGCAAAGGCCAAATGCGTGGCTGGCTTATTGCAAGCTCTGATATGCTGTTTGGCGTGCTTATCTTATCGACGACCCGCCGCGTTTTCACTTTCGAAAAATGGAACGAGTTTCGTGTATCCATTTCATTAATTAAAACGATTTTGGTTTTGATTAGCTTTTATGCTTCGGAAAGGGCGTGGGAGAAGAAGGGGGCGGAGAATAGGGAGGGGTGAGAAGAAACGAGTGGGAGGGAGACGGGAATAGAAAAGGAAGGGAAAAAGAGGGGGGGTGGAAAGGAAAGGAGGAGGAAATGTGATGATTATAATGACAATAACAGTGATAATGCGATAACATTCATAATGGCAATAATGATAATGATGATATGATAATTGTAATTATAATAATATTAATGATGATAATGATGGTGATGTTAATGATTAAGGCTGGGGAGGAGAAGAACAAGAACAAGATTGAGGAAGAAGAGAAGGAGAATAAGAATGCGAATGAGGAGAAGAAAGGGACCAAAAGGGGGTGAAAGAAGGATGAGGAGGGAAAAAAAGGGGAGAGGAAAAGGAGGACGGTGTGAAGATGACGTTGAGGGGATTAACCTTTTTGAGTGTCCATTAAGTCTCGCTCCCGCTGGGAGCGCCTAAGTCCCCCCCCCCCCCCCTCTCTCTCTCTCTCTCCCTCTCTCTCTCTCTCTCTCTCTCTCTCTCTCTCTCTCTCTCTCTCTCTCTCTCTCTCTCTCTCTCTCTCTCTCTCTCTCTCTCTCTCTCTCTCTCTCTCTCTCTCTCTCTCTCTCTCTCTCTCAGTATCACTCTCTCTTTCTCTCTCCCTCTGTCTGTCTTTCTTTCTCTCTCTTTAACTCCGTTTATCCGACTTGCTGAAGGGAAATAATGAATGAATGTGGTTTGTTTTGTGTCGTATTCCGCTTTCCATCTCTCTGTTTTCTTTCTTTTCCTTCTTTCCCATGTCATTGTGTTAAAAAGAAAAGAAAATAAGAAAAAAAAGAGAAGAAGAAAAAGAAAGAAAGAAAACGCATATATATATATATATATATATATATATATATATATATATATATATATATATATATATATATATAATCAACACCCCATATTTGTTCAGAATCGCTTTCAATGGATGATTGATGTCTGGCCAAGCATACAGTATACACATTGTTTACGGTTTGGGCAACGGTCCTGCATGTATATAGAATGATTATGGCTATAACAACAAAAACGCCATTTGCACTATATGCGGTACAATTTGGGATACATTTCTAGTTAATGGTTAATCATCTATAATAAAGTGCCGCTGTTTTGAGTAAGGTTCACTTACTTATTACATTTGCAAGTACCCTCCTTGCCGGTCATTTGAGCTCCTGTGTGTCCGGGTTCACTCTGCACGACTTACTCTATGAGACTGAACTCCAATACACTATTCAGACCTGTGCTTAATGGTTCCTAGAAATAATTTGGATTACAGCTTCCATACATCTTACATGCTACCAACTTTCTCAACTCATGAGAGACCAAGGCAAATTCAGAGGACCTCTCGCACGCGCAAACTCCTCTCTCTCTCTCTCTTCTCTTCTCTTCTCTTCTCTTCTCTTCTCTTCTCTTCTCTTCTCTCTCCTCTCTCCTCTCTCCCCTCTCCCCTCTCCCCTCTCCCCTCTCCCCTTTCCCCTTTCCCCTCCCCCTCCCCCCCCCCCCTCCCCCTCTCCACTCCCTCCCGCCCCTCTCCCCCCTCTCTTTCTCTCACGCGTACAAACAAAAATCATTTTTTATATTTTATACTTTTGGTTCGAGAATAATAGCCGCCTGAAGTAGGATAGTCGTCTATAAGCATCCGCCTGCTCGCATTCTTTGCTAAAATAGACAAACTTTGCTGCTTTTCGTAGACGTTCGTTGTAGCTGTATTGATGTTACTGTATGTGGCTCTTTATATTTTATCTATTTATTAATGTATTTTTTTACTTATTTATTTTTTTTTATTATTATTATTTTTTTTTATTTTTTTTTATTTATTTATTTTTTTTTGAGGGAAGGAAAGTCCCAAGCGAGGAATGTGTGATATTTATTGTGCGTGCGTGTGTGTTTGTGTGTAAACAAAATAGCGAAGGGAAAATACCCTCAGGAAGCAGTGTAGCGAAAAGGCCTTCGGGATAATCGCGTATTTTCGCGCTCTTCCCATCCTTGTTTTCTTGCCAACTTGCATAGCTGAATTCTCTTGTGCGTGTGTGTGTGTGTGTATACATTTGTGTCTTCGTGTATTTCCGTTGTGTGTGTGTGTTTGTCTTTGTGTGGATGGAAGGGAGAGAGGGAGAGAGAATTAGTGTGAAAGCGGGGGAGAGAGAGAGGGAAAGAAAAAAGATAGAGAGGAGAGGGAGAGAGAAAAGAGAGAATAGAGGAAGTGAGAAAGAAAGAGAAAGAGAAGAGTGGGAGAGAGAAAAAAGAAAGCGAAGAGTGGGAGAGAGAAAAAAGAAAGCGAAGAGTGGGAGAGATAAAGAAAGAAAGAGAAGAGTGGGAAAGATAAAGAAAGAAAGCGAAGAGAGAGAGAGAAAGAGAGAGAGAGAGAGAGAGAGAGAGAGAGAGAGAGAGAGAGAGATAAAATAGAGGGAGTGAGAACGATAGAGAGCGAGAGAGTTTGCATTGTATTGTCTTTCATAAGTTGATTAATTTAGAGACATTATTGATGTTAATTGTTGGCTCACTTCATGTGATATATGAAGCTTGGTAAAGTCGTTACGATAATTGGAGTTATCAAATTAGAGTATAAATGACCATTGATCACGTGCAATAACGTTCGGCGAATGCTGGCCCAATTACGTTATGCCTCATAACATTAAACGCGCCAGCAATTGGTGTGAAGTTGATACATTATTCTTCGTTCTACGGATTCCACTTCGCCGCTGACTTGCTGCACCCTTAAAGCTGCAGCGTAGTTGGACCCTGTTTACGCTGACCTTTAGAACCCGCGTCGTTCCCAGCAGACTCGCGGCAGACCCTGGCCCTGTGCCTTGGCTGCCTCCCTCCCGCCCGAAACATCACAGCCTGTCATCGCCATAGCACTAAAGCTGGCGCTCGCTCCCGAGTTTATTGCCTCGCAATGACTTCATTGGCTTCTGGATTCAGATGCCATCGCGCTGTTCGCTTGTGCCGCGCGGGGGCAGCTGCGAGTCCTTCTGGCTTGCTTCTGAGGGCCTTGAGTTCCTCTTGGGATTCTGCGTGCTCTTGGCGGAGGCGCCCTGCTATTTTCAATTAGGATAGCGGGAGTGACTCGTAGCCCCTCATTCTCACCACGCGGAGGGAGGGAGGGAGGGCGGGAGGGCTGGCTCGGCGCGAGGATAGTGAGTGCCTCATTATCAGGCTAAAGAGCATGAACGTGCAGCCATTATGCACCTCCGCGCTCGACGTGTCCCAAAGGAATGATTATCGCGCACCCGCATCTCCACTCCATCTCGCTCGCACTCGCTCGCCGCGTCCTTATCCTGCCTTATCTAGTGAGGCTCTGCGAGGGCCGTCCGTGGCGCTTAGTGCTTGGAGTGCTTGTCTGCTCTCTTTGTTTGAATCAACACTTGCTATACCGGCCTTCCTCCCTTGCATGATCTACGTGGGACTGCCTCTTATTCAGTAACGTGCTGCTCTCTTGTATATCCTTGTTCTCCTCTTCTGTCGTCCCGGTAGCATGGTTATATCTATCTGTCTATCTACCTATCTATATATCTATTATATATGTATATGTGTGCATATATATATATATATATATATATATATATATATATATATATATAAATACACACACACACACACATACACACACACACACACACACACACACACACACACACACACACACACACACACACACACACACACACACACACACACACACACACACACACACACACACACACACATATATATGTACTTTTTTTTTAAGGAAAGTGAGAATTATGTATATCAGGTTCTTATATCCGTTTCTCTGAGAGCACTACTGTTTAGATTTACAATCACAAAGCGGCCTCACTCAGAACGGGCTAGGGGCAAGGCCAGTGCCTTCAGGGACGTGTCAAGTTTCGCAAAAGAATGCAGCTTCCGTTTTCTCACGTGCCTTTGAACCTTCGGTTTGCCTGGCCGTTCCCAGCGCCGACCCCCGCCTTTTCTCCGGCATCAGCATTAACTCCTCCAGTTTCCAAAGTAAACGCTGTCGGCCGTGCAGCAGCAGCCTCTTTTTCATGTCATATCAGTGGCCTTCTCTTTCATGGTCGCAGTTTGTGGAAGAATTTCGAGAAAAAAGGAGTATTTCAATATTTCATAAGAAATTTGCTTCATTCCTGTCTTTTTTGCTGTTTCTTTTGTTGACATTGTTTTGGCCCTAAGTATGTAGTTAACCCATTGGTGTCGAACAATAACACTGTCGTCTGTCGTTTTCTTTTGTAGATTTCTTTTGAAGATAGATGGCTCTGTAAATGCTCAGCCACCAAATAGCTAATAAGTAAGCCTACGTATCTTCAGCTGATTTCCCCTTTCTTTGAGTTTTTGGGAAAATATCCTTCTCTGATGCTTTCAATAGCAATGTTATTATTGCTGTTAGCCTTACGGTTGTTATAATCTTATTAACAATATTAAACGTGATTAAGGATAAAATAGAATCTTTCGGAAAATCAAAGAAAAGACTAAGCAGGTGAGCTAGGTTGGACTTTTAACTGAATCCCTGATAATTAAGCACACCTGCAGCCATCGATGTGTAAAAGCAAGTAATAAATAAAATGACAAAGTGGACATGACATTTTGTCTTGCCATTCCGGCAGCGTAGGTCGATATCTTGTCTAGTAGGCCAAGTTGCCTGTTTTATTTGGATCTCTTTTAATTGTTTTTGTAAGGATTAATGTTTATTCTTTTTCGTGTTTGTGTCTGCGGATACAGATCCCTGCACACACATAGTAAAATAAAACGGACGATAAATGTGTACAAATAGACATTCATCTTCCTCAAACATAAGTTACGCAGTGTTCTCACATTTCCTAGTTTATGAAGCTCGTAAAACGTAATTTGCGGCTGCTTTTACTAATAAATTAAACGCAGTCCACTCGTGACGCAAATAGGCACAAACAAGCTCAGAAAACCTGGCGTGTTGAAAAACAAGGTGGTCAGGGGGCTCAGATATGCGTTTTTTAGGCTCTCTGGGTACCTTTTTTCCTCGTTTTCGTTCTCTTTTTTGTGTCTCACTGTCTGTGGGTATTTATTTTACGTTAGCTTTTTTTCTTTAATTTATTTTCTGTTGGATTTTCGTGTGTTTCTCAACCGTATCAGGGAGTTAAAGGAATCTTTGGAGGTGTTTATAAATATCGTTGTTATAATTAGCCGCGTGTATATATGTGCGAGTACTGTAGTATAGAGAGGGAGAGAAAAAAGTTCTTTTGTATGGGTACTTATGAAAAGGATCCTAGACTGTTTTATTTAAAAATAAGTAATGATAAGTAATAATATATTGATGATATAATAATGATGAAAATAAGAAAAAAGTAATAATGATAAGGAAGAAATAAGTAATAATGATAAGGAAGAAATAAGTAATAATGCTATGTAAGAAAATCGGTAATTATGATGACAATAAGCAAGAAAATAAATCATGATAAGTAGGAAAATAGGAACAATATCACAAGAAAACCACAGCGATCCCTCACATCCGACGCCGCGGCGAAGGCCTCGTCGTCTCGCAGCTGGAATCGCGATGCCGCTTCCCCGGCCTTATCTGGCTCCCGCCCGCCGTCGCGTCGCTCCGTAATGAGGGGGATTACGCCCGCGCCGGGATCCTTCTCCCTCGCTCCTTCAGGCGCCGCTGCTCCTTCAGGCGTTCCGTGATGGAAGCCTGTGAGCGGATCTTCAGTGGGAGGCACGGTGTGTGTGTGTGTGTGTGTGTGTGTGTGTATATGTGTGTGTGTGTGTGTGTGTGTGTGTGTGTGTGTGTGTGTGTGTGTGTGTGTGTGTGTGTGTGTGTGTGTGTGTGTGTGTGTCTAACCATTTTTCCCCTTTTCCGCGGCAAGTGACCGTTTTTCACGCGGGCGCCAAAGACCGTTTCTCTGGACGCCATCGACCCAATGCACACGGCGAGTAGACACGATGTTGATGGTATGACTTGGGCCATTATTCTTGGCGTGTGTGATATCCCTCCCCTTATCCATGCACACCCCAACCCCAACCCCCTCACCCCCTCCCTCCCATTACGCTCTCTCGCCCCCCCCCCTCTTACCCTCTCTCCCCGCTCACTCTTAAATTCCCCCCCCCCCCACGCCTCCCTTTTACCCTTAATCATTTCTCTCTCTTATCCTCTTTTCCTCCCCCGCCTCTCCTTACCCTTCGTCCTCGTTTCCTTTCCATCCCTCCCCGTCTCTTTCCCTCTTCTCTATCCCCCTTTCATTTCCTTTCCTTCCCGGTCCCTCTTATCCTCTTCCCCTCCACCCTTCTTGCCTCCCTCTTACCCTCTCCCTCCCTCCTCCCCCATCTCTCTCCCTCCATCCTCGCCCCCTCTGTTTCTTCCCGCCCCTCGACTTACCCTTCCTCCCCCCCCTTTTCCCTACCCCTTCCCACCCCCAAAGCAGTAACAAGGCTAGCAGTATCTCGGGAGAAGGGGGGCGGGGGAAGGGATGGAGGGAGAGGGGAGGGCAGGGGGAGAGGGGAGGGAGAGGTGAGGGCAGGGGGAGGGAGGGAGGGAGAGGGGAGAGGGGAGAGCAGTGGGAGGGAGGGAGAGGGGAGGGCAGGGGGATAGAGGGAGAAGGGAGGGCAGGGGGAGGAGAGAGCTGTGGGTAGGGATGGAGGGAGGGGGTGCTAACACAAGCGATATTCGCGATATTCTCCCCTCATGGTGATGAAGAAGCGATAATGACGCATTAACGCTGATAGCTGTCAGGGGGTAACGGAAGATGGGGTGGGGGTGGGGGAGAATAGATGTCGGGTCTTGAGATTGGTCGGCGGGACGGAATTGCTTTCGTTCCGCGTGTCGGGTTTGTCTTATTGTTCTTTGTTTGGGGGGTTATTTTTGCTTTGATTTATTTTTTGTTTATTTTTATTTATTTATTTGCTTTGGATGCCTTTCCTCCTCTTTCCTTTCCTGTTTCTCCCATCCGTTTTTTTTGCTTTCTTTCTTCTCGCTGTCGTCATGTTCCATTCTTCCTCTTGTTTCCACCTTTCCATCCTTGTTTTTTGACAATGTAGTTTTGTTTCCTTGTTTCCTTTGTTTCCTCCTAACTGCTTTTTTTGTGCCCATTTTTTATGCCTTTCGCAATTTTCCACAGCTTTGCATTTCAGATTTTTGTTTCCAGATATCTCTTAATATTCGTATCCTTTCCCAAATCCTTCTGCACATCACTTACGATTTCGTCGTCTTTCCTATCTGCAGAGCATTCGCTTTTACGATATCCTTTTAAGCCCTTCCTCCTTCCCTCCTCCCACCCTCCCTCTTTCCTTCTTTCCTTCCTTCCTTCCATCCTTGCCTACGTTCTCCTTTGAATTCGGTCGACTTTGGCAGCCTTTGGCACCCCAGGCAAGGCAGCGCGTGCAGGGGCTTCGCCATTAGAGTGCTTTTGCCAGCGGAGGAGCACGAGAGGCCCCGAATCAGGGCCGAGCACGGGGAATTACCGGGTAGAAATTAGGCGAAAAAGCGACCATTTTCATCTGGCGAGGACGGGTCCGGGGGCGATGTTGAAGAGATTACTGGTGCTAAACGAGAGGGTCGTGAGGCGCATGCTTGGAGGCGTCGTCGGGCATAAACGCGATGTGAAAAGAGGGGAAGACGATCGCATGGCAGCCGATATCGGTGTGCGTCAGGTGACGTCAGCGGCTAAAACAGTCGAGTGTGCGGTATTTATTGCGGAAATAGCATTATTCATGGGTTGGCGATTCGGGCGTAGTTGCGCGGGGTACTGGTTCAGGAAATGGCCGTGCATAGACGTACCCTGAATAGACCCGAGGCTTCGGTGTGCAGCGAAAATGGAGCCCAGGCAGAGGCAGAGATTTCCCGCGATCGTGATACGTCTTTCGAATTCTAACCATGTGAGGTTTCAAGAGGGGAATCGTGGAGCGAATATATAATAAACTTATTTTATATTTGGGATACGTCAGAAGGAGGAGGAGGGCCGAGTGGCTCGGGGGGAGGGGCGGTTCGTTGTTTGTCCCAGTGCCAGTGCCGCGCCCGGGGATCTCCCGGGCCATCGTCGCCTCGGGGCTCTTCGTCTCGCGCTGATGGCGTCATTTGTCCCGCCTTTGTTGCGTGGCGAGGGCGGGGGCGGGGAGGGCGCCGGGGGGGGGGGGTGATGGGCCCTCTGATGGATGCGAATCTGATCGGCTACTCTTGCGTCGCGTCCCTGACGAAATGGACATTGCGAGCCCCGATTTTTCTGTTTCTTCCGAGATGGGAAGGCAGCCATTTAACAGTATTGCCGCCTAAACTAATTCAGCTTGGCATATTGCTTTCATTATTTTACCCTTTTTTGTAGATTATGTGAAATTCTGTAACCGTTTGATTTTCGAAGTAAGAAAAGGCAATTCCACTTGTAAACATTGTAACAATGAGTCTTTCATCGGTGAGACGATGATTTATCTCATAAAAAGTCACATAGGCTTGGAGAATATTCTTCCCACTCTACAGTATGCTCATTGGCCACGCCCCGTCCACTGAATAATCTGAGAAGAGATACTCATGTCTCTCCCTCTTTCCTTTCTTCCCTCTTTTCCTCCCTCCCTTCCCTCACTTCCTCCTTCCCTGCCAGACAGAGGCCCTAGAGAAGCTGTTGTGTATATATTGGGTCGTCAGCGTGCCACTGCCTCCCTTCCTTCTTCCCCTCCCTCCCTTTCTCCCTTCCCTCCTTCCCTTCCTCCCTCCCACCCTTACCTCCCTCCCTTCCCCTTTCCCCGCCAGGCCAAGGCCCTACACAAGCTGCTGCGTATGTAATAGGACGTCAGCGCGTCACTTCAGCGGGACGAGGCGATCAGCTGATAGAGAACAGATTAATAGCTCTACCTGTAATTGGGTCAGGTGTTGTCATACCACTTTTCACGAGTTCACTCATTAAAGATGCATGGGTTTTCATTTTTGTCCTTTTTTCAATAGAGCCGGGTTGAAAACACGTCGGGAAAATTTGCACAGATTTGAATTTGAAACGTGTTTGTGCATGTTTGTTTGAGGGAGGGCGGTGGAGTTGGACAGGGAAGCGAAAGGGGAAAATGGAGAGAAAGAAAGGTAAAGAGACGAAAAAAGGCAGAAAAAATGGGGGGGGGGGGCGAGAGTGAGAAGAAAAAAGGGAGAAAAAATGGAGAGGAAGGGAGGGGGAGAATGCGAGCGAACTTGTGTGCAAGGGAAGAGTTTCATTCACTCGCACGGGAAATTTGATTGATTATTGGAACGAATCAACGCCAAGGAAAAAGAGAAACGACACAGAGGCGGCGGTGGGTGTTTTGTTCATGGATGGGGCGGGGTGGGGGGGGCACGAGGGGGAAGGGATGGTATGGGAGGGAAGCCGCGGCAGGATACATCAAGACACAGGGTTGTTTGCGGAGAAAAATGCAGATGATATTGAGGATCCCGAGGCCAAGAAAGAGTTTCCCGGAGGAGAAGCCGAGGAAGATGTTTACAATGGAAGGCCGCGGCGTCTCCGGGGCACTGTATTCTGGAAGACCCTTTCGAATGCAAGGCGGTGGAGGGGAAGCGGGAAGGCGTAATATGGAGCGGGGAGGTTGGAAGAAAACACATCACCCGACTTCATTAAAGTTTTTTTTTTTTTTTTTTTTTTTTTTTTTTTCATTTTGCATATCGCAACAGCAGAGACGAGCAGTTCATAAGCAAAATAAGTGTGTGTGTGGGGGGAGGGGCATTTTTTGGTAGTCGAGAATAAGTATGGCACAAGTAAGGGACAACAAGTGGGAGTAGCTCTCGTAGTGGAGAATAAGTGGCAGGTCTTGTCAAGAAAAGGGGGAAGCGGCCCTCCTAGCAGAGAATAAGTGGGAGTAGTGGGTAGCGGAGCTGCTGGGGATAGAGGGAAGACGGGAGGATCGTGCAAGTGGGGAGAGCAGGCGGGGAGAGAGGAGAACAGGACTCGAGCAGCATAAAGGTCAACGTAGCGCGTCGAGGGCGAGGCGCAGGGATGAGCTGCAGCTGGCGGGATGGCGTCCAATCCCACTGGAATGCTGGAGGGCCGTTCTCCTTGCCACCTGGCCGCTCTCTCTCGCTCTCGCTCTTTCCCTTTTGTTCCCGCTTGCCAAACGTCGGTGTTTTTTCGCGCTCTCTGTCTCCCTGTTTTGTTTATTTTTGTCTGTTTCTTTTTTCATAATTCGCGGCCCATTCGTTTTTTTTTTTTTTTTTTTTTTTTTTTTTTTTTTTTTTTTTTTTTTTTTTTGTCTGCCTCTCTTGTGTTGCTTCCCATTTTTCTCTATTTCTCACTTACTCCATTTCACTACCTTTTTTTTTTATCAATTTTCCCGAGTCTCCTCTTGTTCACGCTCCCTCTCTGCCTCTTGTTTTGTTCGCTCTTTGTCTCATATCTTTTTGTTTTATCTTTCTGTTTCCCGTTTGATGTCGTTTGAGTGTCTTTTGGTTTCCTTTCCCTTTTTGTGTTTTTATTTAATGACTATGTATTTCACTGTCTTTCTTTTTGCATAGTTTTCTTTGTCATGATTTGTTCGGTATGTCTTTCGTTTTTTTATTATTATTTTTTTTTATCTGTCTGCCTTTTGTTTTTGCGTTCACTTTTTTCTGGATATCTTTTATCTGTCTCTCAGATCCTTCCCTCTCTCCTTTCCCCCTCCTCCCCTCCTTTTTCCTTTCCTTTCTCTCCATCCTCCCCTCACCTCCTCTCTCCTACCCTCACCTTGTATCTCCTCTCCTTACATCCTCCCTCCTCCCCTCACCTCCTATCTCCTCCTCTTCCCCCGTCCTTCTTTCTCCTTCTCCCTTCTCCTTTTCTCTGCTCCCCTCACCTTCTCCCCTCTCCTTTTCTCTGCTCCCCTCACCTTCTCCCCTCTCCTTTTCTCTGCTCCCCTCACCTTCTCCCCTCTCTTCCTCTGTACTCTTCCGCTCTCCTCATCTCCACACCTTCCCGCCCCACCCATTCTTCCTCTCTTTCGCTCTCCTTCCTAACATTGCTTCTAATTATGAAAAGTTCCTTATGTAAACCAGCATCCACAAACACAGCGATTGAGTCTCCTTAGCTTATGACCTTTCAAAATCAAAAAACATTTAGTATACAGAGAATGATAAATAAACTAGACCCATATAGAGGTACCAAGTTAGGCACACGGTGGTGTTCAATACCGCATGGCTAGGCAGCACTTCATCAGGGCTTATTATTTTTTCCCGGAGGTTGAAAGCTAGTGAAGGCGGGCCCAGCGTGGGTTTATTCAGTTTCCACTTGCCGCTTGTGACGTCATAATAATCTTGCGAAAGGTCATATCAAGTGAACCCCAATATAAATGTATTGTCTTGATGTCAGGCGAGTTTCTGAGCATGTAATGATTGTCAGATGTGTCGTTACGAATAATAATCAACAGAGAAATGTCTATTGCCCGCATTGTTATTACTTTCTTTTGTTTTGTTGTTTAATTATTCTCCTGCTTGGGATGTTTACTTTGGTGATAAATGGTTCTCGCTCGCGTAAGCAAGTTCCATATCGCGGCCATTCTTCATTGTCTCCTGAGAATGGTTCAAGACAAAATGAAATGTGCGAAGACGTATTTGAAGTTTAGCTGTTCTGCTGCTTTGCTGCTTTGCTTGAGGTCTTCACTGATATTGTCGTCTGTGCGGATTGGGATATGCTTGTTATTTTATCCTTATGCCTTATGGGTAATGATTTCATGGTTCGAGTATTTGATCGTGCTTTTAGCGAGGCCATTCCAAGGTATTTTGTATAAAGGATAAATTGCCCACTGATCTGCATTGGTATCGAGAGGACATTGGGCTGTCTTGCATAGGTTGCGAACTGCAGCAATTGACGTTAAATGTGAGCTTCGACATTCATTCATATTGATAGCGTATATCATTAGCATACTAAAATGGCGAAAATACTCGTTAACTGTGACTTGACCATAATTGGTTTGAGGCAGTTTTATACATCGAGTGCGAGGGCTGAATAGTAATCTTGTCATGGAGAAATATGCGATTCATCCGTTATCCTCTTAGTGTGGAAATTGCGTTCGGTTCGGAGCGTAATTTGATTCAGTGCGCAAGAAATCGTCTGCATAGCATATCGCCAACATCCGCGCCCAATCTTCTAAACTGGGAGAAGGGGAGAGAGAGGAAGAGAGGGAGGGAAGAAGAGGGAGGGAGGGAGGGAGGAGGAGGGAGGGAGGGAAGAAGAGGAGGGAGGGAGGGAGGGAAGAAGGAGGGAGGGAGGGAGGAAGAGGAGAGAAGGAGGAAGGAAGAAGGAAGAAGAGGGAGGGAGGGAGGAAAGACGAAGAGGGAGGGAA
>NC_091555.1:34281049-34283549 GCF_042767895.1 Penaeus vannamei
GGAGGAAAGGAGGGCGGAGGGAGGAGGGAGGAAGGGAGGGCAGCGTAAATAGGGGATGCAGCGTGGCGTAGTACATAATGTGACAGGCTGTTACGATGCAAGGGACGTAAATATGACAAAAGGACATGGCATAACACTCCGTGGCAGAGATCGTTGCATGGCAGAGGACGCGGCATGACACACCGTAGTATAGACCATAGCGTGCCGAAGGACGTGGCGTGACAGAAAACGTGGCATGACACTATGACAGAGACTGTGGCGTGGCTGGAGTCCCGCCCCCTCGTTCGCTTCCTTCTCTGCTTTGTTGTAACATTTTGTGTCACCGGCGCGGGAACTCTTTGAAGGTAATGGATACGTTCTCTTTCAGGTGCAGAAAGAAGCGGGTGAAAAAGCGATCCCAGGGCTTTATCTTAGTGTTTTGCCGAACTTGTATCAGATGCGTTTTTCGTTCATGTTTAGTTGAAAAAGTGCTGGTCCTTCTTTAGACCCCGTAGCTCTTAACAAGGTAACCGGTACGACTCACGTGCAAAGAAACAAACTAGAAAATACTCAAGTTTCCCCAGCTCTTTCCTACTTCCACTCGATGAGGACGCATGAAAGTTTCATCGGAGCCTCGGGACTCAGCGCGGGCTCATAACGCGCCGGGTTCGAGAGGCGATGGCTTCGCCTACTTCGGGTGTTGATTCTTGCATCGTCGGAAGTTTTCACCTTGATCGCGGGCGTTGGATGGTTGGTTTGGCTTGCAGGGGGGGGGGGCGAGTCGGGGTTTTTGCATCGCAGTGATGGAGGGTGTTTTTTCTGTATTTTTCGAAAATTTCATTTATGTTTTGTTAGACATGGGTCGACTTAGGAGGAAGAGGAACAATTTAGTAGTGTCGTTAGTTGCAGCCTCACCGCCCCCCCCCCCCGCTCTTCCTGGCAAATAAGTATTCAGAGTGGCTGGTCGGGCCGACTTAATCCTGGTTCAAGCAGAGTTGAGTGGCTTGAACTTGAGGAAGGTGTCATTGAGCGTTGATGAAAGAGCTTCCGCTGCCTGAGACATAAGCGTGAGCGTGTGGCGGAATACAATTACTTTTGGCGATATACATTGCACAGTAGCCATTAGCGTCCAGCGGTGGGGATCGGGAGGGGGCAGGGGGAAGGGGGCAGGAGAAGGCGCCTCCTCATATCAGTCGCACGAGTTGCACTTTTTTAGAATCCGTTTTCTGGGAGATTCGGAGGCGTCGAGCGAGTGCCCCGTGTGGAGGCCGGGAGGAACGTTATTTGTTCGGTAGAATGCGCCAGTGTTCGTCACATTTTTCACTGAACTAGACGGCAAAAGTTTATTTGTTCACAGAAAGGCTTGTGTATGTAGTCCAGTTATTTGCGCAGTGATACATCACATGGCTAAAGGTATAAACCATGAAAACAACTTTCGATTCATTTAGGCGTTCTCGCAAATGATCTGAAATTAGTTTCGTTTTATAACTCATGAAAGCGGATTCGAAAAGCGTTAGGCTTCCACACAAATTTATTTAAACAATGACACGAATCCCTTTTTCATCAGTCTGCTTTTAGTTTTAAGAAAGGATGCGGGGCCCGTATATTACATATTTCCGCTAAGGAAACTTAACAAGTTTTCTTTTAAAGTTGGAATATGAGCGGACCGTCAGAAGCGGATGTGGGTGTTGTGAAAAAAACGTTGTTGTTTTTCTCTTTCGTGCAGTTCTGTTTTCTGTCGTTTTGGCTTAACACCAAAATATATATTACAATTCTGTGGTCGAGAGAGATTGATAACAATGAGGATAATGATGATGGATGTGATGAGGATTATGGTGGTTATAACAGAAAAAAAATTATTTTGCTTTCATTAGGTTCATAATTGGGATATGCATTCATAATATCAGTAATAATATAATATTAGTAGACGATAGTAGACATGATGAGAATGGTGACAATAATCATCATAATACTAATGTCAGTAATACGAATGACAATAATGAGAATAATAACGATGACAATAGTGGCAGCGATAAGTAAAAAATATATATAATAATAATAATAATCGAATGGAACCAAAGCCAATAACCAAGCAGTAACTGCCACCGAAAAGAATTCCGCAGATATTTCCGGCGGAAAGTCTAAAAGTCTTGAGCTGGCGATTTTCCCAAAGCAGAGTACTTGGGAGCCTTATAAGGTATGGCGTGCTCTCTATTGCCTCTTTCGTGACGTCATCAGTTGCTTTTATGTTTTTCCTTTGCTAGGCCGGAGGACGTTTGTGCGGGGAGGGCGCGAGTTCCGTGCCGGGGCTGCGATTGGCGCTCGCCGTGGGTGCCATTCGGCCGTTTATACAGTCTCATTTTTGTTTGGTTATTCTTTTATTGTTGTTTGGTTGTATTTGCTGTTGTTTAAGGGAGGTTGGATGTTTTTTTTTTTTTTTTTTTGCTGGTATGTTACTGTTTTTATTGTTAGTGATATTTGTTTATTTCGTATTTGTATTTATTTTATTAATCTATTTTGT
>NC_091555.1:34288549-34291049 GCF_042767895.1 Penaeus vannamei
CACTCTTATAAATGCAACCTGGAAAGCAGTAGGCACAATAGTGCCTGTATCAGAAACCTTCAATTTTGTTATTTTTATTCCATATTAAAAAAGAAAAGAAAAGAAACTATTTTCATTCGATCTTTTCTTTCTTAAAAAAAAAAAAAAACGATTAATTTCGTAGACTCGCTATCACTGGAGTAATGATAATGATAAATGCTTTCCCGATCGCGAAGATCAGGGCTCGCCGAACATCTCATTAGCCCAAAGAGGCGGTCCTGAATACTAATTGGTCACGCTGTCAGTTCGGCTAATTGGTGTTGATGGCCGAACTTGTCCCATCACGGCGCGCGGGTCGAGAGCTCAGCCCGAGGAAGGAGGACGACCGTCTTCGAGGAGGAGGAGGAGAAGCAGGTGGAGTGGGAGGTAGAGTGGCAGCAGATGGAGTGGGAGGTAGAGTGGCAGCAGATGCAGTGGGAGGTAGAGTGGCAGCAGGTGGAGTGGGAGGTAGAGTGGCAGCAGATGCAGTGGGAGGTAGAGTGGCAGCAGGTGGAGTGGGAGGTAGAGTGGCAGCAGATGCAGTGGGAGGTAGAGTGGCAGCAGGTGGAGTGGGAGGTAGAGTGGCAGCAGGTGGGAGGAAGAGCTTGGGCTGGAGTTGGAGCAGAAGGAAACGGTGAGAGGAGCTGCTGGAGCAGGAGGAGTAGGAGGAACAAGAATTAGGAGGGGCAGGGGCAAGAGGAGGGCAGGAAGAGAAAGATTAAGGAGGAGGCGACAGTAGGAGCAGGAGGAGGGGCGAGGGAGGTAACCAGTAGGAATAGAAGGGGCAGGGGGTGGGGAGGGGGGGGCGAGGGAAGCGAGGAGTTCCAGGCGTAATAGTTTGTGCTTTGGAGGCTGAGGTCTGCTTGGGTCGTGCATGTTCCGGAGAGCGCGTAGCGGTGCGTTGCTTGGTGTTTTTTTCTCTCTGCTTTCCCTTTGTGAGTGTCGAGTTATTTTGTTTCGTCTCTTTTTTCTGGGCGTCAGTATTTTTCGATGCGAGCTTTTGTTTCTTTTTGTGTGTAAAATGTGAATGCGTGTGTATTTCTGTGCGCATAAATCGGACTTGTTTCACACACAGAGGTCAGGATTTTTTATCCATAAATGAATACTCCCCCAGCCCTAGTACATTAATGGATCAGATAACATATGAGACGTATTCAGAAGTCTCTCTCTACGATTTATACTCAAAGGTGAAAGGCCGGTTAGAAAATATTTCCGCTCCGCATAGCGCTTCCCACCACGAGAAAAAAAAAAGAAAAAAAGGGAAAAAACGTGAAAATCGTAGGAAGAGGAAGGAAAACGTCCGTCCAGATGTTGAGGTTGTTCGTTACGCGCAGTAAACCGATTCTTTTGCGTTTGTTTTCGTCGTATTCATTTTTGTTTGCTGTTTTTTAAGTGTGTATGTGTGTGTGTGTGTGTGTGTTTGTGTGTGTGTGTGTGTGTGTGTGCGTGTGTGTGTGTGGGTGTGTGGGTGTGTGGGTGTGTGTGTGCGTCCCTTATTATTATGATGATGGGGATGGTAGGGAGGTGGGTGAGTATGTGGCTTTTTAATCAGTCATTGTTGATGCATCGTGTTGTTTGTTCATTTGATTTGTGTTTTCTTTCCATTGCTATTTTGCAATTGCTATGGATCAGTAAACAGCAGAAAACCGGATTATTAAAGGGGAATGGTAAGGAGGATGCTGAGACAGACACAGGTAGGCAGACAGACACAGACAGACTGGCAGACAGATAGTTAGATAGAGAGATAGAGAGATAGACGATGAGTACGAGAGGTGAGAAAGAAGTAGAGGGAAGAGAGAGCAAGAAAGAGAGGAAAAAGATTTAAGAGAGAAATAAGGAGAGGGGGGATAAAAAGGAAAGAGCAAAGAGAGAAAAAAAAGGTTATGGGGCAAAGAAAGAGAGGAAGAGAAGATGAGGTGGACGGATGGAAAAAGGAGGAGAAAGGAGGCAGGGGGAGAGAGGGAGAGTAAATCTTCAAATTAAGCTGTATGAAAAACTTTACTACAATCTTTGATGGAAGAATGTATACCCGAAAACCAAAAAAAAAAAAAAAAAAGGAAAACAATCAGAAAAGAAAAAAGAAAAATCGTACGAGTAGCGATCGTCCAACAATATTTAGTCCATTTTTGGTTTAGATTCCCTGACAGGCAGACCGGCTTGATGTGCGAGGTGTTCCAGGGGGAAAGTTTTCATGCCGTTTTTTCGCTCCTTCGCATTCGGAGCAAATAGAATTACGGCTTTAAAACTTCTCATTTCTTTCCTCCGACCCGTCTGTGAGTGGAAGGCCGCCCCGCCATTCCTCATGGCTTCCCAACTTCATGTGTTAGAATAAAAAGGAAGAAGAGAGTTTCGTCCCGGATCCGGCTTTGTTTGGACGGCGGACACCCGGGAATCAAGTGGACCGAAACGGGATGCATGTAATTATCGAAAGCAGTTTGCGTTATCGGAATGTATCAGGTTCGCAGTTGATCGGCTAACTTCC
>NC_091555.1:34301049-34302786 GCF_042767895.1 Penaeus vannamei
GTGAGCACGTAAAACGTGTAGGACGTGCTGCGGTTGGGTTCTCGTCGACCATGTGCATGGATCAGCGTGTGCAGAGGATGCAAAGCTACTAGAATCGGGCGAATGTGTGGATGGTGTTATAATTAACCAGGGCTCCTTCGGGACGCACCCCGGCAGGCGTTGGAGAGCAAGTTAGGATATTACGCATTTCCCCTTCTGTTGGCAGCGTCTGGTTATGTTATTATCACAGTTTACTGAAAATGTATTCAGTTTAGAGAAAAATATTATTTATTCAGTTATTTCATGGGTAGAATATTAATTTGAATCGACCTATAGCAGTCTTTCAGTTTATCTGTACCTGCGCTGGTTGCATTGCCATTTCTATTGTTTGGCTGCTCCCCTGACACCGCTGCCGGCAGACACACACAGCAGCCATTGTTCTGGATATTGAAAACGCATACACGTGGACTTTAACATGGAAATTAGAATTCAGTATTTATCTGCGCTGCGTGTATGCTAGGGGCAGTTTGTGCAGAGTTCGCGCAGCACCTTGGCACCATCATTAACAGTCCTTCCTTAGCAAAGGCTTTCAGTGATGAACCTCTCTTGACGATGCCATGGGCTTTAGCCGGGGTTATCTATCTCGCGTGATAAACGACTTCAGATTATGGGTTCCGCTGCGCCGAGGACAAGCCAGAGTTTATGACACTGGTATAATGCCGCTGGTTTTACTGGACTGACAATATATTACATAATGACACCGGGGGATGGAGCCCTTGCATCAGACAGCCTGCATAGTGACTAGGACTAAGCAATAATACCGCTTTTGTTATATTGGTTCGCTAATGGTATGTAAAATTATCATGTGATATTACACAATGTTTTAAAATGTCATTACGTTGATTCGTAATGTTTGAGAAAGAATATTATATCGTTGTTATGACAAGTAATAGTATTGCATCAAATTAATGCCATGTTAATATTGCGTTCACTGTGAAGTACTCACCTGTTCAAGTAACCATGAAATAATATTACGAGCCATTCAACGGCGGGTGGCTCATATTTTTAACAATACGGCAATAGGAAAAGTCTTTCTGAACTGTTCCTTCGATCATAAACGTAGTATTAGGAGAGATCTTGCCGCACATTGGAGGAGTTATGTACGTAATAGACCTTTCCCTAGTCAGAAAATTAGCTTAATAGGCACAAGGAAATTGCCAGAGCTTAAGGAAGCTTATGGCCATTATATAACTCTTAGTTTCACAGCGCGGCGGAAGGGAGGACGAGGGGGAGCAAATCTTTTTATCGTGGAAAAAGTATAAATAACCATGCAAAGAAAGTGCTGAGTCAGCTTCACAAAATAGGCTTATTACACGATATTTTGTATTGCGTTTGGGTGTATATTATTATTATTATTATTTATTTATTTATTGTTTTTTTCATGCATCGGGAAGAAATACACTACAGATAAATTAAAAATGTCATGTTACGGTATTTACGAGTGTTTGATACAGTGTACCAGAAATAATTATGAATTTAATGCTTGGAGACCTCTTGCTTCTATCACTCAATAGCGTTGCCTGCATGCATGATAAGGGTCAGACTTGAAGTTAACGGGAAATTTATTAACCCGCAGATTAGTGATAAAATTCCGCCGATGTTTGATTCATATTCGTCTCTTTTCTCGTAGGTGGGGGAGGAAATGGCTGAAATAAAGATGAGTCAGAAGAAAAGCAGGCAAAGGGAGAAGAAAGGGAA
>NC_091555.1:34315786-34325588 GCF_042767895.1 Penaeus vannamei
AGAACGATGAAAAAGAACTAGTCACTGCCTACACTTAGGATAATGATGTGCTTAATGGGTGGAGCTGGATGTAAGTCGGAGCTGGGCGACTGATAGCCGGAAATGCACAAGAAAAAAAAGTCGAAGCAAGCTATATGTCCGTGGTTCTTAACCGGGGGGGTGTCTTGTTTGTTGGTTAGCAGGCTAACTCAAAAAGTTATGAACAGATTTTTATTTATTTATTTACGTATTTGTCCTTGACCATGGGTGTGGCTTAGCCCAATGTAGATGCCATGAAATTTGTGGTGGTGACCCGAATCATGATCCGGATCCGGGATTTTTTTATTTATTTATTTATTTTTATTTATTTTTTATTTTTTTCAAATGATTACATTTACCCATATTGCCTTGTTGGAGGTTTGCGCTTTCATAGTGCTTTAGCAATATAGCAAAAAGTTATAAACATATTTTTATGTTTTTTTTTTTTTTTTCTTTAGCAGAGTTATGTCTTAGTTCAACTAAGATGCCATTAAGTTGAATTAGTTACCCCTATTACCTTGGCAGAGGTATGCGCTCTCAGAGCGCTCCTAATTTCAGATTTATTAATATAAGTACTCTGGATTTTTTTCATACAAACAAAAAATATGTTTTATCAATAAAGCAACCACAGGCAGTTCTATTATTAATGCACATGGCATCAAATTTGTAGTTTAGCATTTTTTGTATGTCAGCATTTCAGGTGATGCGAGAACCGACTGCTGATTTGAAAGGGGTGCGTACTTTGAAAAAGGTCAAGAACCACTGCCATAGGATGGAGTTGGTCCGTTGGTCCTGATAATAGGAAAATAGATTAGAAATGCGGAGTTAAGCACATAAAATACAAATGAATGCTTTCCTTTGGCCGAGAGATTTTATTGAAAAACCGACAGTGAGTGTTTATCCACCGAAATGCTTTCTTTAATTGAAGCCTCTTTCGGAAAACGCGATTTCTGCTGCGATCGATGGCTCTGACGGACGCAAATTGTTTGGCCTTTGGGTCGAGAGAGCGAGGGAGGGAGGGGGAGAGAGCGAGAGACGAAGAGGGAAAGAGAAGAGAGAAGGGGAGAGGGAGATGAAGAAAGATTAATGATTTTTAAAGATTTTGTTTTAACTCCATTTGTTACAATGGATATTCTTTGCTGTGGCTTGCTGTTTGCTTTATTTGCTTATAATTCTCCCCCTGTGTGCAAGGAATGCCTGGGGTTGCCATCTGCTGGCAGCGCGCAGGATCGAACGCAAGATTCCCAGACAAGCACGTTACCATTGCACAACTCAGCACAGAAAGAGGGAGAGAGAAGGGGAGAGGGAGAGAGAAGGGGAAATGGATAGGGAGGGGATACGGAAAGGGAAAGGGAGAGGGAGATGAAGAGAGAGAAGGGAAGAGGGAAATGAAGAGAGAGAAGGAAAGAGGGAAATGAAGAGAGAGAAGGAAAGGGGGAAATGAAGAGAGAAAGGAAGAGGGAAATGAAGAGAGAAAGGAAGAGAGAGAGAGAAGGGGAAGAGAGAGAGAGAGAGAGAAGGGAAGAGAGAGAGAGGGAGAGAAGGGAAGAGAGCGAGAGAGAGAGAAGGAGAAGAGAGGGAGAGAGAAGGAAGAGGAGAGAGGAGAGAAGGGAAGAGAGAGAGAGAGAGAGAAGGGAAGAGAGAGAGGGAGAGAAGGGAAGAGAGAGAGAGAGAAAAGGGAAGAGAGAGAGAGAGAGAAGGGAAGAGGGTGAGATTTAGATTTTTTCTTTTAGATTTAGTTTTAATTCCATTTACAATGGATATTCTTTGCTGTGACATACTGTTTGTTTTATTTTGCCCAAATCTCCCCCTGTGTGCAAGGAATGGCCGGGGATACCATTCACTGGTCGGGCGTAGGATTGAACGCAGGTCCGCAAGAAGCACCTTACCGCTGCGCCAGCACAGCACAGAGAGAGAGAGAGAGAGAGAGAGAGAGAGAGAGAGAGAGAGAGAGAGAGAGAGAGAGAGAGACAGAGAGAGAGAGAGAGAGAGAGAGAGAGAGACAGAGAGAGAGAGAGAGAGAAGGAAGAGAGAGAGAGAGAGAAAAGAGCGAGCGAGAGAGAGAGAGAGAGAAGAGCGAGCAAGCGAGAGAGAGAGAGAGAAGAGCGAGCGAGCGAGAGAAGAGAGAGAGAGAGAAGGGAAGAAGGAGAGAAAGAGAGAGAGAAGGGAAAAAGGAGAGAAAGAGAGAGAGAGAAGGGAAGAAGGAGAGAAAGAGAGAGAGAGAAGGGAAGAAGGAGAGAAAGAGAGAGAGAGAAGGGAAGAAGGAGAGAAAGAGAGAGAGAGAGAGAAGGGAAGAAGGAGAGAAAGAGAGAGAGAAGGGAAGAAGGAGAGAAAGAGAGAGAGGGAGAAGGGAAGAAGGGAGAGAGAAAGAGAGAGAGAGAGAGAGGGGAAGAAGGAGAGAAGAGGGAGAGAAGAGAAGGAAGAAGGAGAGAAAGAGAGAGAGAGAGAGGGAAGAGAGGAGAGAAGAGAGAGAGAGAGAGAGAGAGAGAAGGAGAGAGAGAGAGAGAGAGAGAGAGAGGGAGAGAGAGAGAGAGAGAGAGAGAGAGAGAGAGAGAGAGAAGGAGAGAGAGAGAGAGAGAGAGAGAGAGAGAGAGAAGGAGAGAGAGAGAGAGAGAGAGAGAGAGAGAGAAGGAAAGGAAGGAGGGAGATAGGAGAGAGAGAGAGAGAGAGAGAGAGAGAGAAGAAAGAGGGAGATAGAGAGAGAGAAAGAGAGAGAGAGAGAGAGAGAGAGAGAGAGAGAGAGAGAGAGAGAGAGAGAGAGAGAGAGACTACAAGCCACCTCTTATCAATAAACAGCCAAACCAGAATTGTCTCTCCATACACTGACAGAAGGGAAGAGAGAGATAGAAAGCGAGAGATAGATATAGAGAGAGGGAGAGTGAAAAAGTGACAGAAAGGGAGGTAAAGGGGGAGGGAGGTGGGGAGAGAGTGAGAAATTTTTACATGTTACATGCCTTTTCACTAATTCATACGCAAAAAATACCAAGAGAGTTATTGAACGCTGGTGATTGGAGATGCAGCCTCAGCGCCATGCGTCGGTCTTTTCCTTGATAGAGAAGCGCAGAGGCTGTCAAGCAGCAGTCATTCTCACCCTCTTTATGAAGAGGCTTTAATTAGAAAGCCCAAGCAATTAGGTAGAGTAAGGAGCTCTTGTATGTTAATTAAGTAAATGAGAGACTTAGTTTTTGCTTGGTAAGGGGTAATTCTAGTAGAAAAACCTACTCTTTAGTTAATGAACGTTCTTTGTCGTAATATACATGTGTAAAGTATGTTATAGGATTTTAAAATCAGATTATTTAGAATAGATTAGTTTAAGATTACAAGCGGATTAGTACCATATCAGGACGAAGTGTACGTAGAAGTGTTTATTTTAGTGAAGTGTTTGGGCCCCAAACACTTCGAAGTCTGTAGTTCTCCGTGCGAATGGTAATGAACCAACTTATCCGGGCTGTGCATGTTACGGCCGCTCATGGCTGTAGTTCATGGAGGGAATTCATGCCAACGACAGAACCACGCTCTTCGTGGACTTGCAAGGCTGATGCGAACGATCCAAGGGCATTCTTCTCTGGCGTGATTCCGATATCGCGTGTTTCGTCGTCAGATCTCTCACTCTGCGTCTTAATGCAGCTGTTGCATGCACGATTGTTTGCGCTGTTCCTCTTCGGGAGAGTTACGGCGTCTGTTGTTGTTTCTTGCAGCGGGTTGTGTCGACCGTGTAATAGCTGTATTGCCAATTATGCTTCCATCTTCCTTCGCGACGCATCGCCTCTTCCCAATGCATTGTCCTCTTCCTGCATTGTGCTGCGCCGCTTGTTGGCTGCGTGTCGATTCCGCTTTGTGTAATCGCTCTCCTGCGTTGAGCAACATGTCTCCACGCGGGGCTGTGTATGGGACTCAGCCTTTCCTATTCCCCTCGCGCGGCCGAGGGGAGGAAAGTCTTGCTAGGCCGGCCTGTCCGTCGCTCGCTCGGCTGCCGTTTTACACACCACACATTCATATGTACGTACGTACTTGCGCGCGCGCGCGCATACACACACACACACACACACACACACACACACACACACACACACACACACACACACACACACACACACACACACACACACACACACACACACACACACACACACACGTACATACATACATACATACATACATACATACATACATATGCATATATACATACATATACAAAATGAATGATTAAATGAATAGATAAGAATAAGTAATGAGTAAAGAGATATAAAATGATGAATGAATAAATAAATAAAATAAATGAGATCACGAAAGAAAAAAGCCCCTTGGACGGCTGAAGGAGCAGCAGCGCCTGGCGTGCTGAGGACGGTTCCACGTAAACATTTAAGAAAGCACACACAGACTACACAAAAACAAGCCTGAAATATGTGCGTGGTATTTTCCTGCTTGTAGTTCTGTATATGATATATTTATAAATGCGATTACACATGCACGCAGCCCGCTCCACACACACGCATGTTTATGCATTTAAATCTATACTTCATGCTTTTGACGTTTAGCTGTGCCAGAATATTTGTAGATTGGAGAAGCGTCGACTTCAAAGTTGCTGGTTGAGGAACGAGATATTTAGGGGAGATATTAAAGTGATCATTCATGCAACCCAGAAATCGCGGCGGTCGGCACTTCTATCGCGTTATATTTCCCAAAGTTACAGCCCTTTTCCGGTCTTTTAGTGTCTCCCGCCAAGAGCGCACAAACGCTCCTCCTAGTAAGCATAAATGCGCAATAACGCGCCTTTGCAGCCCCGCGCCGAAGTATTTCACGGTGCAATTACGTCGTAAATCAGGCTGGGATGAATTGTGGTTGGTCGCGTATGTATTTTCTTGCCTGACCATGTTTTTTGCGGTCCAACAGCTGCCGCAAGAAGTACAACAAGCACATGGGGAATAACCGCACTGTGCCATAAATCATTCTACTTACATCCGATAAGCTTCTGCCCAGCGGCGAGCGGAATGTTCGAGCAGATGCCCCCGCGACCTCGTAACGGAGAGTAGCTGGGTCAGAGAAGGCTGTGTGGGAGAAGCATTGCAAGGCCTGTTTTAGAACTTGGGTAGGAAAGTGGCGAAGACTTCACTTTTTCTAAATAAGGCACTGTGAGGGTGCTTTTTCCGTTGTATTTCCCAGTAAAAGATGACGCGCCCGCACAATCGCATTCTCGATGGGGTTGCTCTAAGGAACACGGGAAATGGAGCCCGAGCCCGAAGCCAAAGAAGCGCGCTGACCTCGCTCACGTTTTCCTCGTGACTGAAAGGGCTACCGTTACTTTGTGCTGCCACGCTATAGACACATCGCTCAGGATTTGTGCCACGCTCCCTTTTTCTGGCTGTCTGTTGGCTGTTGTAATTATTGTTGCCGTTTATTATGGTTCTGCCGAGTTCCACATGAGTTCGGATATAGTTTGCTCGTGTAAGAATTCCTTTGAGAGAAATTTGTAAATTGGTCAGGCAGACTACCCTGCTTCGCCTCGATACTGAGCATCAGAGAGAGCACTACTTAAATGTATTTAAACAAGGAGAAATGCATACGCTCATTTACACATTAAGATAAAAGCGTTCTTATTCTCACTCTTACATATTCTGTCTCTCTCTCTCTCTCTCTCTCTCTCTCTCTCTCTCTCTCTCTCTTTCTCTTTCTCTCTCTCTCTCTCTCTCTCTCTCTCTCTCTCTATATATATATACTGTAAATACATGTCTCTGCTCCCTCTCTCTCTCCCCCCTCTCCCTCTCTCCTCCTCCTCTCCCTCTCTCCTTTCCCTCACTCTCTCTCTCTCTCTCTCTCTCTCTCTCTCTGTCTCTCTCTCTCTCTCTCTCTCTTCCTCTCTCTCCCTCTCCCTCCTCTCCTCCTCTCCCCTTCCTCTCCTCCCTCTCCTCTCCCTCTCTCTCCCTCTCTTCCTCCCTCTCCCTCCCTCTCTCCTCTCTCCTCCCACTCTCTCTCTCCCCTCTCTCTCTCTCTCTCTCTCTCTCTCTCTCTCTCTCTCTCTCCTCTACTCTCTCTCTCTCTCTCTCTCTCTCTCTCTCTCTCTTCCTCTTCTCCACCTCTCCTGCCTCCTTGCCTCCCTTATTTTTTCTTCATTTTTAAAAGGTGTTATAATTGCAAAGTGAGCGTTAAATATTTTAGATGTATTTATAGTTTATTTCATATATATCCTTGAAGCCTATTTATTAGATTTTTTCGAAAGCTCATTTTCACATAAATGAGATTACTGAATTGGTTATAGAAAATGGACGTGATATGCATTGTGAGTATTATTTATTTGACTTCAGAGAAAGAGAATATAATAACTAAAATATGTGTGTGTGAGCGCGCGCGCGTGTGTGAAAGTGTACGTGAGTGCGTGTATATATATGTATGTATATCTCTATGTGTACCCTTTAAGTTCTCACACAGAACGGTGAATAGGCCAAGGATTCAGAAGCCATGATATTCCTTCCCAGGTCTACCTTCCTACCTGTAGTAGGGTTCTGTGTATTTAAGTCAGGGTTCTGCTGAAGCCAAAATCGTGACCCGGCGCCAGGAGATAAATTGGGAGGTCGCTTTGGAAGCTGTGATTTATGACCTTGTTCCAGAGGGCGATGTGTGCGCTTCCGTGCCTGGAAAGTAACTGGAGGTCGGCGATGACTGCGTGCTGTTCACTTGCATCAAAACTGCCAGACTGTCATTGAAGTTCTTATTATCTCGGAGAGGCATTTTGCTGTTGTTTTTGAGTCATGAAAGTTGTCCCTTTTCCGCTCTTGTATTGTTTTTAGGGAGTCATGAAAGTTGTCGCCTATTCCCGCCTTGCTGCCATCCTTGTTTTGAAATATATAGAGGTGAGCGTGGCTTTTCCCGTCGGTTGAGGCAGATGTTGTCCCGGCAAAGAAAGCGAGCCAAGCGAAGCAACAACTGGATTACGTGAGCCCCTGCGGGATTTTTGGCGCGTGAACCACATCATCTCACTTGGCTAACGAACTGAATAATACCCGCGGGTAAGTCTCTTTTTTTAGCATCATGGGACTGTGATTTTTGTAAATGTGCCAAAAGTTTTGTGTTCTGCGAATTCGTGCGACGAGGACGCCGATTGCTGACTGCGTTAATGTCGGGTCATTACCGGTCTGCCGCGGGCCCCCTCGCTCGCATCCCCGGCCAGGCCTGTCCCGCCCGCAATCACGTCTCGTTGTGCAGGGCGCCGCCCGGGCTCCGTCTCCGCCCAGGCATTTTATCGTCGGAAAGTTTTGTAATATCGGCGATTTATAGAGAGCGAGGAAAATTAAATTCGCGCGTTCCATTATGGAGTTGACGAGTCGTCGCGGGCGGGGCAGATTGCCCTGGAAGTTCTTATTATCTTGGAGAGGCTTATTACTGTTGTTTTTTAGGATTCATAAAGCTGAAAGCTGGTCAGGTTGTAAGGGATTTTCCACCATGTTGCCATACTGAATCAAGGGAGATGGAACATAATTCCATCCCATGGCCCTGTTTAGAAGACAACGGAGAAGGAAGATGAAGGGAAAGAAGGAAAAAGAAGTTAAAGAAGAAAGGAATAATGATAAGGAGAAATGGAAGAAAAAAAGAAGAAAGGAAAAGAGGGAAGGGGAAGGGGGAGTCTCTCTCTCTCTCTCTCTCTCTCTCTCTCTCTCTCTCTCTCTCTCTCTCTCTCTCTCTCTCTCTCTCTCTCCCTCCCTCCCTCCCTCCCTCCATCCCTCCCTCCACTCTCCCTCTCCCTCTCCTCTCCTCTCCACTCTCCCTCTCCCTCTCTCCCTCTCTCACTCTCGTCTCTCTCTCACTCTCAATCTCTCTCTCACTCTCTCTCAATCTCTCTCTCTCTCAATCTCTCTCTACTCTCTCAATTCTCTCTCTCTCTCAATCTCTCTCTCTCTCTCTCTCTCTCTCTCTCTCTCTCTCTCTCTCTCTCTCTCTCTCTCTCTCTCTCTCTCTCTCTCTCTCTCTCTCTCTGTATGTGTGTGTGTTTGCATGTTTGTTCATCCTTCATCCTACTGCTATTTCTGTCTGCGTAAACAAAATCCCACCCGGAGAGAGAGGCGCCATGCAGAGTGAGGAGCAGGGCGAAGCGAGGGCGCGTCCTGGCGAAGAATCCTGGTCTGCGGAGGCGCGGGCGGCTGGTCCGGGAAGGGCCCCTGAGAGCGCCAGTGCGCCCAGGCGTGTCCCGGGAGCGCGCCGGGCCCTTCGCCTCGTGTCGTCGCAATCTTCTGGTCGATGGAAGGCCGGCGAAGGGAAGGTCACGTGCTGTGCAGGTGGACACGCGCCTTCGATTAACATGTTGGGACTCTTTTCGTGAATGTGTGGATGACTTTATGATCCTTAATGACTAGTTGCACCCTCTGCCCCCTTCCACCCCTACCCCCGACTCCCACGTCTGAGAAATAGCAAGAAGCGTGCGTGACACTTAAATGGAATCAGGAAAATCACTTTCTGATTGTGCTTGTGGTGGTTTCTCTTGCCTGGATGTGTTTATTTGGCTGAGGTTCGATGTGCATTTCTGGGCGACCTGAGCAGAATTTGGAATATCCTTTTATAAGAAAGAGAATGTTGTAAAAATAGTTATTAAGTGAACATCGGGGACGTCTCTGCAAAGGAGCATGCATACTAAAGTGTGGATTGATGAGTAGGCTGGCCAGTTCCTTTGCGCCCCGACTTTGATATACTGACATGCTTATGTCAGCATGCCAGTACTTTGTCTCACTAGTGTTAATTGATAGGGCGCGAACTCAGGACATTGTGGTTGCAAAGCCAGTGCTCTACCACTGAGCTATGCCACCGTCTCAGTGTGGATATTTCACGTCTAAATCGTTCTAGTTTATAACGTATCGTATAAGTTATAGTTACTGTACATTTTTTATGTAATATGTTTGTATCTTATTTGCGTCAAACTACAGAAATAATGGTTCATGCATGCTGCATTACTTGAAATACTTCAAAAGTATAAATCAAATCCCCCGTAACTGCCAGCCACATTTCCCTCATTGCGTGTCCTTGAATTCATTCAAGAGAAGGAAACTTTGACACAACTTGGCCTCGTTATCACGTCGCGTGCCCGGTTCCGTGGCCGACAGAGTGCCGTGAGAGGCGTCCCAAGTTGCGTCGCTGAGACCCCGCCTCAACTCACTTATCAAAATGGACTTCATTGTGCTACGCTCTCGCCCGGCGCCCTTGATTGACACGCGCGGAGGGGGATTATTTCGGGGAATAGTAATTGCGCCAACGGGACACTCCATGGTTAAGAGTTGCCCCTCGATAATCCTGCGTGCGTGGGTGCCGGAGGGCGGGGGAAGCGCTCCGTCCCTTCGCAGGGAACGGAAGGAGCGCGGAAGGAGTCGGATGGGAATGCAGAAGAGACGAGATGATGCAAGACAGGCGTGAAATAAAGAAGAGAAGGGGAGGAGGCAGGCAAGGAGAAGCGCTCGAAGAAGGAGGGAATCCGAGAGATTTGAAGGGGATTTCGTCAGTCTCGTGTAATATCGCCTTCGGATTGCCTGCGCCTCGGTTCAAATGGCGCTGATTTGCGGAAGTGAGCCGTGTCGTTACTCTTTCGTTTAAGTGCGGATTTACTCGGTTTATTCGAAAGTGGCGAGAGTCGGTTAAGGAAGACCATTAAAGATATAGTAGATTAGAGGAAGGCTTCTGTATGGCTTTAATGATAATACTGATGATAAGAAAATTATAATAAAAAATACGAAGATAATGAAATCAGCTAAAACATGTTATAAAGGAATGACGATAAAAAAATATATATCCACATTATGGCCTTTAT
>NC_091555.1:34326088-34343588 GCF_042767895.1 Penaeus vannamei
CCTTGGTACCCCGCCTGGCTAAAAGCAAAAGGGATGATATGCCTAAAAAAAAAGAAAAAAAAATGTACTCTACGCTCTTTGTGTACTTAACGTGTCTTTCTTCTTTTTCTTCTTCTGGCACTCCACCTGACGATGCGGGCGTGTGGCACCCGAGTGCGTGGCGACTGCGAATGGCGGTCGCTGGTTGGCCGCACCAGGACGCGGCGAACAGTTCCAGCGCCGGAACTCGTTACCTGGCATCCGTTCCGTGTACTTTCCGCTTTGGAGGGTGCGTGGTCGCTGCGGTGGTTGTGGCGGCACCGCCATGGAGGCTGTGCCTCTCCTGGCGAAAATGTTTCGCACTAGCTTATGGAATATGCAGAAAGAGCATTGCAAGTTCTTTGTCAGAATGGCTGGTCTTTTACTTAAGTAGGTTAAGTCTCCTTTTAGCTAACAAAACTTTAAAAAGTTTCTTGGAAGTTGTGTATGGTCATGAATTCGGACGGTATGTGGATTCCATGAAGGCCGGATACGCCAGGCCCGTGTGCCCGAGCAGCGCCGTGGCTCTCGGCTCGCGCAATCTGTCTCATTTGAGCGCAGTTTTTCGTACCCATTCATGCAGGCGCTGTTGCTAACTCGAACACAAAGGGGATATTTAAAGTGAACTTTTATGGTGCCTTTTCCCCGGTTCCTTTACGACAAATTCTGTAATTTTATCACATACTTGCAGAAAAGAAAATACGTTAGTGGTGTGCACAGTGCTGCTTCTTTTCGGGGTTGGCGAGGCCCCTTATTAATTTTGCATTGTGGAACCCGTGGCTGTTTTTCACAGAACGGCTTGTATGAGAAGGAGGGGATGTCATGTGTGCGTTGTCTGCGTATGAAAGTATGTTTACTGTTAGGACAATGTTTATTAACAAGGATGATGGAATGTCAATCGATATTAATGCATCAGTCGATATTGCTTTTCTGGTTTTCCAGTTGATTGTTGTTGGTCTTTATTCACCGTGTCAAGGACCCGTTTCCTCCTGTGTAGATACTACCATTCATATTTTTAAATGTACTTGTTGTCGTGGAATGTCATTTCAGCCGTTTCCTCCGTTGTTGCCTGGTGGTTTTGCGTTTCAAATAAAGCTAATAGGTTTCCGATACGGCCTCGGAATTGAGGCGTGAAGCTCGTGGTGGCGAAACGGGCCGGGGCGCCGCGCCACGCCCTCCCGCCTCGCACCTCCTCCGCCGTTGTGCCAGGCCTTCTATTGACCCTCGCCCGCCGCTAAGAACGCCCTCGAGAGTTAACGAAAGAAAATGTTGCTCTGGCCTATCAGAGTTGAAGCGAAAACGGAGAGTGGCACTTTGAATTATTTGTGTTTTTCTTACGTAGTCAATTATTCACCCTCACACGTTCCTTGGCCTTTAATCGCAATTTAATATATTTCCTGACCCTTATTTATCCGTGTGCTTTCCAAGACATTCTTTCATCCGTTCAATTTCCTTGGTCTTCATTCACCTGCCAATTCCTCTGCTCTCCCATACACCATCCTTCCCTGGCCTTCGCTCACCCTCACGCCTCCCTTCCCTGGCCTTCGCTCACCCTCACGCCACCCTTCCCTGGCCTTCGCTCACCCTCACGCCACCCTTCCCTGGCCTTCGCTCACCCTCACGCCACCCTTCCCTGGCCTTCGCTCACCCTCACGCCACCCTTCCCTGGCCTTCGCATCCATCCTCCTTGAAGTGGCCCCCCCCCGTGTAACCCTCACCCCACCCCTTCTCCGAGGCCACGCAACATGATCCTGGCGGGAAAGCCTCTTATTGTAGTTTTCTCTGCAAGCTTTGTGCATTGTGTAGTTCAGATATCTGGCAACGTGAACATGAATTCCTGCTGTATGTTGCACGTGTGTTTCTAGGTGCAATAATATCACGCTGTTTTATTAAAATAAGGGGGCTCTATATTTGCAAAACATGATACTGTGATGTTTGTTTTTCGGTGTCTTTTCTCCGACGTAACAGTGGGTATATGGAAGGTGGAGGAATGAAAGTATATAAAAAGGAATCGATAATCATATTAATGACTGTTTTAATGTAGGGACGTTTTCCTCGATCATTGAATTGGCGGGTTCATTTCCTTTATGAAATGGCCTCTTGCCTTTTATATTCATTATCTGTGAGCGCCGCTATGTCGTAGGTAATAGCCTCACTCAAAGCGTCCAAGAGTCAAGAACCAGTTTCAGAGACATGATATTGTCTGTGTGAAGTGCATGTTCGCATTTTGTGCCTTTGCAACTCACGACAAGGGTTCCAAGTACCCTGTCAGCATCAAGAGACTTGTTTGAACTCCGTTTACAGAAGAGACTTACAGTTCGTCATTTCTCCAACCACGCTTGTTTGTATACTTCGTGTTTTTTATACCTCTCGTTGAGCTCTGAGTCGTCCGTATGGCCAGGCAGCTTGAGGAGCAGAATTCAAAAACTAGGGCGCAGAGCCGAGGGCTCAGTGAGAGATCAAACTCGTGGCACGGCGGGGAGCCTGTGGAACGAAGGGCTTGTGAGGCCACTTGGTGTGGAGAGCATTAAAAGAGTCATCGAGGCCTCTCAGCTGCGGATCATACGCCACTCGCCATCAGCTGTTGCTCGGCCCTCTCGCTGCTTTCGTCTGGCGAGGATAATGCACACAGAAAGTGCAGGAAGTGGAGGAAAGTAGTGTGTCTCCGGAGGTGGAATCACGCTACACAGCTCAGCCCTTTCGCAGATTCTGTCTGGAATCGTCATTCTGACAGACATATACATGTGCGTTTTTTCTATGTGCGACAGTGAGAGAGAGAGAGAAAGACAGATACCGAGACAAAAAGAGAAAGCGAATGAATTAGTGACAGTGAAGCGAGAGACCCTGGAAAAGGATGAAACGAAGAAATTTATTTGCTCTTTTGAGCCGAATATGAGGCCGAGAGTCAGGTTTTACGTTTGGAGCGAGGAAAATGGCGTGAGGAGGAGAAAGGTTGATGTTCGAGGAAGAAGAAAGAGGAGGAGAAGAAAAGGCCAATTTAGCGAAGATAAAAAACCAGAACAAATAGATTTATCATAAAAACAAAGAATGTCGCTGGTCTGGAATGCCATGAAGAGCGAGGGTGGGAGCCGCTGCGCGAGGATATGAACTGTGCCGTGAAAATGAATCCCCGTTTTTTCCGGGGATTTGTGCGCGGAGAGACTCAGGCGTAGGGAGAAACAGAGACAAAGAGACTGGGATGGACTAGAGAGAAAGGGAGGTAGAGGCAGAGAGGACAGAAAAAAGAGACAAAGAGACAGAGAGGGTGATAGAGACAAAGAGAGAGAAAAATAAATAGAGACAAGCAGACAGACAGAGACTTTGAAGAGTAAAACACATCAGGAGATATACAAGTATGCAGCGGCACACGTCCCGTTGGTGGGCGTCCGTAGCATTTCTTTTGTGAGAAATGGAAGGGCCAGGCATGGCTTGAAGGAAAGGGGGAAGAGCATGTATAATTGATAAGGAAAGGTAAAGAGAGAGAGAGGATGGGGCCCGTTAAAGTGTATGATACGAAGAAGGACGAGAGGATGCATTGTTTACGTCCATCACGTAATGGTGAACAGCCTCTCCTTGTCACCTAAAGATTTCTTACTCCCGCGTTAAAGTAGAACACCTGTCTTATTCGACGCATTAAAGAAGAACAGCTGTCTCATTCCGTACATTAAAGGAGAACACCTGTCTTGTTCGACGTATTAAAGTGGAACATCTTTTTCATTCGACGCATTAAAGTGGAGCATGCGTCTCATTCGACGCACTGGACTACAACAGAAATCTCTTGCGACGCATTAAAGCAGAACACCTGTCTCCGACGCACGGATGAAGAACACGTGCCTCGCTCGCCGCATTAAAGTAAAGCACATGTCTTACTCGACTGGAACTTCAATTAAGTCGCCGTCATTTGGCGCACCTGTCTCATCCGTTCGCCGAAGAGCAAGGCCGTCCCACTCCGGGCATTAAGTCCGTATTGCAGCTGCATTCCGGGGATTAACGTGAAGATGAGGGGGCGGAAGGCGGATTGCGAGGCAGGGGAGGCAAGGCGAGGGGTATGGTTCTTGTGGTTGGTAGGTTGTGGTTGGGGAGGCGCTGATGCGATTGCCATCGGTGGGATATTTTGTGTCGGTGGGCAGCTGGAACTGGTGGCAATGGCGGGGATCTGTTGTTGAATGGGCGAGGGTGTAGATATTGCTGCGTGGAATGTGGCGGGCGGCCGGCCTAGTGTGGTTAACAATTCACTGGCTTTTAAAGCCTTGCCATGGAAACCGCTGGCAGAACGCGGCGTCCGAGGCCGCCATCAATCAAAATTTTCCAATCTATACGTTGGCTCTGGATCAGTATACAAATGTCCAACTTTAACAAAAGCTGTTTCATGCTCGTTGGTTCGAGAGTTAACGACGATATTCCAAACACGTTTCATATATACAGCATATTTGTCATTTGTATACGCATAAAAGTTACTTTGAACAAGGGGAAAAAATATGTGACGCCACAGCTACCGACCGAGAACCAGGCTGCTTTAAACAAGAGGCATTGCATTGTTTTAACCCGAAGCGAGGCAGGGGCGGAACACGAGCTCCAGTGATACAAGTCCTTAGCCACCTGCGGGCGTATACAGGAGAACAGGGGCGCGAGGAGGTCGTGTTGGGCCGCCATCGCTCCTCCCATTTCAAGGTCCGCCGCCCACGAGACGACCGAGCAGGAGACACAGGCCGAGGGGTGAAGGGCGGGAATTATGGGCTCCTTTGTGTTTGTTTATGGGAGCGTTTGTTTGATATTGTTTGTGTGGGAGGGGTATGTTTGTGTATGGATGTGTGTGGTTATGGTTGGGGAGCCTAAGTTTTTCTTTATGTGTGTGTGTGGCTGTAGGGGTATGGGCGTGTGTGGGTGTGAGTAACAGAAAAAGAAAAACAGGGAAAGGGAGGGGATACAGACACCTCTTCCCTAGCGAGACGAACTGGCTGTGGAGGGAAGGGAGTGAAGAGTCGGCGCAAGTAGATGGAAGCCGCAAGACAAAAGTCGGGTGCGAGCGGCAGAATCCTTCACCAAGAGGTCCTCGGGAGCGAGAGTGGTTCGTATTTCCTCTCGAAATCCTCCTCATAGAAGGTCAAGATTACAGTGGAGAGCCATCGAGGTCGGTATCGCATCCGGCAGGAGTGACTTTATCTCCCGTGGTGGTTGCGCGGTTCCTTGGCGTGACATCCTGGTACGAGCTCGAACCAGGAGTGAAAGGTCGCTTAAAAAATCCGTGTGATCAGTTTTCCTTTTTCTTATTTGCGAAAAGCGTTCATTCTCGTTTTTAAGGAAAACAGTAGAAACTTCAGAATTACGCAACAGATAGCGTTCGTTTGCATTGTTTCCCCTAATCCTCCTTTAGTTTCTTGCTCGAGTAGACAAGAGTGGCGTTTCTCCATCACTGAACACCTGATTTATCATCTGTGGAGGAACAAGCCATGTCGGTTTTTGTTGTTGTGGGTATCTAATTTCATTGCGCTCGTTTCCACTCATCCGACGAATTATACCGTGCTGCCGTACTCCATTTACCCGGTGAAATATGTCGTCCTCTCTCTCCCTTGGCTCGCGCACGTCTCCTGTTTTTTTCTTTTCCTCCTCGTCCTGGCACCCTTCTCTCCCTCATTCTCCTGAGTCATCTTACGTTGATGTTTTCTTGTGTGGCCTCATGCTGGGCGTTGGCCATGTTGATATCCCTGATCCTGTCTTTGCGTGATTTATCGGGACTGATGAATTCACTCGGTTTGAATCTCGTTTGCTGATAATCTTTCTTACTGATAAAGTGGCTCGCTGATAACACATACGTTGATAACCTCATTCAATGATAAGCTTGCTCGCGGGTAACTTAATTCATTCACGGATTGGCAAACTCACTCGCTTTTTCACTCGGGTCTTTTTTTTTTAGCTCTCAAGCCCTTCCTCACCTTTGTAGAATTAGTAGTACTATATCCTAGCGTCAATCTTTTGTATTAATTATCATCATGCCCTTTGATTAATATAACCCAAACACATCTTAATTTCACCATCTTTCTTCTTGTATACACTTCTCACATCTAGATCCGCGTTGTTCATACATGTACTCTTAGAAGTGCCTCACTGATCATCTTTAGTTCTCACATTTGTCAAACATTCCTCATCTCGTCACATATCCATCCTCATTCCTCACTCCTCACATATTTCCCCTCATTCTTCACCTCGTCACATATCCACCCTCACTCTCCACGTAGCCCATCCTCACTTATATATTCACCCTCGTAGCTCCTCACGCCCTCCTCCTCATTCCCCTTCTCGGCACAGAATGCTCGTCGTAACCACCCTCACTCCTCACACGTCCATCCCCATTCTTCATGCATCCACATCCACTTGAGTCCGCGCCCTTATGACTCCCTCCCCTCACCCCCTCCCCTCCCCTCAGCTGCAACCCCGGTCCTGATATTATCTCCGTCTGTATCATGCATTCTCTTTCACGGTCAAGGAGAGGGAGAGACGGTAAAGATCAGGAGGAAGGAACGAAGGGGGAACTAGTTATTAAACGGCGGTAGGGGAACGGGAGGTTGAAAAGGGAAGGGAACGAGAAGGGGGGAGGAGGGGGGGGGAGGAAATGGAAAGAAAATAGAGAGCGGGAGACGAAAGGGAGAAAGTCCTTTTCGGAAACGATTTGGTTCGCGGTCGAAGGGAATCGGGTTTTGCCTTCGAGGATGCTGGTGCTTTGGGGCGTCGGGGTCCGCGGATTTCGGGGCGTCGGGGTCCGCGGATTTCGGGGCGTCGGGGTCCGCGGATTTCGGGGCGTCGGGGTCCGCAGATTTCGGGGCGTTGGGGAGTGGAAGATGGTTGCGGAGGGAGGGCGACGGGGTGTGCTGTAGGTGCTTCTATGTGTATATGAGTGTGAATGGATAGATAGATGGATAGATAGATATAGATAAATACACACACACGCAGAAGCACCTGCACACACACACACACACACACACACACACACACACACACACACACACACACACACACACACACACACACACACACACACACACACACACACACACACATGATATATATATACGCACACATACATACATATATGCATATATGAAATGGCGCAACGTCTGAAGATGAAAGCAGTCTGCCAAAGCATTGTCTCGCTTTCTTCAATAAACCCTTTGTGTTTACACGTTTTTGTCATGGACATGAAGGGAAGGATCTGAAAGAGGGGCGAATTCCAAATGAGATGTAGAAGGGAAATATTATTAGGACAAAGAAAATAAAGCAAATAAGGAAAATGTGCGACATTAAGAGGAAGAAAGAAGGGAAAAGAAAAAGAGAGGAGTGAGAAAGCGAATGAAACAGATTGTGTGAGAGAGAGAGAGAGAGAGAGAGAGAGAGAGAGAGAGAGAGAGAGAGAGAGAGAGAGAGAGAGAGAGAGAGAGAGAAAGGAAAATATAAAAAAAATCGACCAGCTGAAGAAGCAAGACGTGAGGAAAAACGAGAAAGTAGATAATTCAAAGTGCGTCAGTTGAATTGAAATGATCGAGATAAATAATGTTAAATGTAGACTAATGCTGATTCACAGCGGGGGTTCGTTCTAAGCAGCAGGGGACTTGAAACGAAATAGTTGACTGTGGAAGTAAAAGCAAATTCGTTGTGGGTATTCTCGTAGAAATACGTAAAAAATATAGCAATAGTGGGGTCATGTATCTACTTCGTTTGGTGTGCTACTGCCCTTCGTTAGTGTTAAGGTGCTGGAGGTTAAAACACCGACTCGGATACAGAGCCACCGCGACCTTGGCTTGAGGGAAGAAAGCCACGCATGTGACGTAAAAGGTCAGGTACTTAAAGGTTTCTTATGTCGAAGCTTCACCGTCGGGGGTCTTGGTAGGAGCTCGAGGTTTAATGTGGATCTTGTGTAGAGAACGGCGAGCGGGGAACGACGCACAGATGCACAGCCACACGCTCTCTCGCACGCCACAGCACGGAATTGCCAGCGCCTGAATGCACCGATGACCACGTCTTCACCCTGTTTCACATCTAAGGAAGCCTCGTCGCTGGAGTCGAGTCGAGGCTGTGTGTAATTTCGGAATTAGAGGTTAGTACAGCGTGTTTGCTTTGTGGGTCTCCCTGCTGCCTCGGGTTTAGAAAGGAAGAACGGTTTCGTAACCAAAGAATTCGTTTTTTAATTGATTGCGGAATGTCTTGGCAATTTATTTTCATTATCTTTCTTTCAGTTGGACAAGAAAATTACAGCCGTGTAATTATTGCGATCCTTTCTTCTTTTTTTCCTTTTTGGTGGCAAAGACCCGCTGGCCAGCTGCGGCTCCGTCTGCGCAATATTTTCTCTCTTGGAATTTACAAACTCGGCGGGGGATGGGGGGAGGAAACCTGGATAAGTGAAATGTCGATGCAATAACAAATTTGATAATATCCTTCACAGAGTCACGTAAGCGTGTGGATTACGGAGGTCGAACGCTGTCATGTCACCGGTATACGCATTGTTTCATATTAACTGCGTGTTACATTTTAATCTGAGGCGTCATTTAACTGATTAATAGAGCTGCATTCGGTGACGAAAAATGAAACCACCGCATGATTATTAGTATTGCTGTTTGTTGTTGCAATCGGTGGCGCAATGCAGGTAATGTTGCTCGGGGTGGCACTCTGTTCACGGGCCGGTGCTGTCTCTGCGCCCTTCAGGTCTTTGAGAGGGATATGATGGAGGGGGGAGGGGGGAGGGGCCGCACTCGGGTTTATGGGGCATGTAGTAGTAGGGGAAGGTCGAAGAGATAATGAGATTCAAGTACACGAGAGGGCGAGAATGAGGGATGGGAGAAAGACGTACACGAGAGGCCTGGCTTGAGTGGTGGGAGTAATACATACACGATGGGGCGAGAATGAGAGATGGGGGAAATACATACACGAGAGGACTAGCATGAGAGGTGGGAGGAATATGTGCACAAGAGGACTAGCACAAGAGGTGGAAGAAATACGTACACGAGAGGACTAGCATGAGAGTTAGGAGAAATAGGTACATGAGATGTGGGAGAATATGTACACGAGAGGACTAGCATGAGAGGTAGGAGAAATACGTGCATGAGAGGTGGGAGAATATGTACACAAGAGGAGTAGCATGTCTGGTAGGAGAAATACGTACACGTTAGAAATAGAAACAAAATGATACGAGGAATCGATTGCAAGCCAGACCATTTTGAGTTATTAATAGCGCGAACATGGCGAAAGGGGGCAAAAGGATGCTGTGCCGCGGGTTGCTTTGGTGTGGAGAGAACCGAGTAGATTTGTTTGCGGATGTCAATAACGGGGAGTTGGATGGAGAGATTACATAATTGTGATTGCGGATGGGATCTTTTGTGCAGATGTTGGGGAGTTTATGGAACGTTTTATGTATGTGTATGTGTGCACGCGCTTGTTTGTGCGTGTGTTTCGCTCACTCACGAGTTTTTTTTTATTAGATGAATGACTAAATTTTGTAGCTCAAGCACACTCTTTTTGCGTCAGATGTGAAGGAAATCAACATCATATTTCATTATTCGCCGTTTCTCATAGCTGCCATTCTGCCTTGCTTCCTACCTAATAAACCGCCTTTAAAGTTCAGTGTTACTTTTGAAAGTTTTCCACGCAAAGTTTGTATTGGAAAAGTTAATTCTCTCTTAATTTTGCGCTTTAGGCACAACTTCATTCATAGACCTTTGGCTACTTGATGTTGGCATTCCACAAAAAGCTACTCATGATAGGTGGGGGAAAGTCTACGGGTATTACTACCCACATTTAACTGTTAGCGTAACGTAACTTATGCAAGAGAGCGCAATTTTAACATTCAATTTGTATGGATACCATCTCATGTTGGTATACGCAAGCACGACCATGTAGACAAATTAGCGAAAGAGGCTTGTAGCAAAGATATTGTAAATATAGATTTTGGGATGCCTCTTGCTAGGGTTGCACACATATTAAAAAGTTCTCATAATGAAGAACTGATAGATCTGATGAGTTCACAAAGGCCTGAAAGCTGTAGTATAAGGCACTGCGATCAGTATAAAGATTGTAAGCCCTCCTATGGGTGGCACCGAAGTAAAACCAGACAACGTGACGTGGTTATTACCAGAATACGTTTAGGTTATAGAATGTATTGGCAACTGCAAGGTGCAAGAAGTGCAGATGAATCTAGATGTAGACTGTGTAAAGAGGAAAATAAGCGAACGCTTGAGCATTATATCTCGGAGTGTCATGTGATACAGCCTTTCAGACCACCTAACATGAGGTATAAAGAACTATGTGATTATTTTATAGCACCTGATACATTGGAAGATATGCTCATCTAATATCCTAATTTTCTATGTAAAACTATCATAATCATAGAGCACAACACAGAACGCTGTTATGTAAACACAAAGGCAAAGGTAGATCAATTTAGGTAATATACGTTTGCATGCTGTATGACATATTCCCATTTTACCACGTATAATTACTGTAATCACAAAATACTGTACTCTGTCGAATGTATGTGAATATATGTAACACTCTGTAATCACGCTTGCCCACGCCTGAGCAGTTAGCAGTTACTTAACTTAACTGAAACAAATTAATTCGATGTGGGTCAACACTGCAGTGCACGTAAACACATTCACATTGGTCCAAGCAGATGCAAATACAATCCCACATACACACCCACATGCATGCATTCGCCCGCCTGTGTTTGTTGTGGGAAAAGGCTTTCAGGTTTATTGCATGCTCTGACCTTCAAGTTCCCCAACCTTTCTTAGAAGACATTTTCTTTCCTTGTATTCACAATTTGTCACAGGTATTCATGCGTAAATACTTATCGGAAAATCTATGTCATAAGTGGTTGCGTTCATGAGGGAAGTCGTTTTCGATTGTGTTAAACCGCGCAACCCCGCTAAGAACGCACGATTATAATTAATCAAAAAAAAAAAAGCAAAAATCTCGGAAAGTGTCTTGGGTTTGCTGGCGGGCAGGTAAGTTTTAATTATTCTAAGAGGAACTGTTGCTGCTCCACGATAAAGAGGAAGAGAGAGGGAACAGCACAAAAGGCAAAAGAGGGAATGGGAGGAAGTGATAAGTAGAACGCGTGGGAAGAAGGGGAGGGGTGGACGGAAAATAGAGATGAAAGACAGGAGAATAAGAATAGATAAAAGGATTAGAGTAAGCGAGAAAATGACACGTAGAGCGATGGATGGAAAGCCTTTCCACTGGCAGAAGGTCGAACAGATAGACAGATAGTACCAGTCCATGGCAGAACTATGCGAAGCTATGATGAAATGAGAGAAGAGAGAAGGACCGTTGGAGAAGGATAGTGTAAAGAGGGAAGGACGTAGAACAGAGAGGAGGTGAGGAAGGAAGGATGGAGAGAGGAAGTGAAGGAAAGAACGGGGGAGGGAATGATGGGATAAACGAAGGAAAGAGGGAGAGAGAGAAATTGAAGTAAAGAATGAAGGAGGAAAGGAAGGAATAAACGAAGGATGGAGAGAGAGTGAAAGTGAAGGTAAGAAAAGGCGGATGGAAGGAAGGGATAAACGAAGGGACGCGGGGGAGAGAAAGTGAAGGAAAGAAATGAGGAAGGGAAAGAATAAGCGAAAGAAGAAAGAGAGAAAAATCGAAAGATGATGTAAGTAAGTGGTCCAGCTGTAGGTGTCCGCGAGTTATGAGCCAAGACGTGTCCCCGGGCGGCGACTGGGCTGCTCTGTCGACCGCGGGCGCTCCGGTATCCATTACGCCATGAATCACGTTATCCTGCAAGCCGAGCGTCCTGCTGGTCCTGTGGTGAAGCTCCTCATGGTAGTGAAGTAATAAGAAATGGTAGTGAACAGTATCTTCGCGACAGAGAGGTGACGTGGATTGCAGCTGGTAATGGTGTCCATTGTTGTGCTGTCGGGCTTCATGAGGAGTTTACTTGCGTTGATTCGTTGGAGGTTGACATTAGGCGGCGGCGCGTAAGCTGCGTCGAGTGATTGATGGCGGCATCGCGGTTGTGTGCTCGTCGATAGCGGTATGTCGCTGTTGGCGATGTGTGCGTACTGTGCGGGATGCATATGGAGATATGTAAATCGATATTGACGGATTAATATAAATTATGTGCGCCTGTGTTAAATGTAGCACAAGAACCCACACACACTGAAACGCGCGCGCACACGCACGCACGCAGACACACACACACACACACACACACACACACACACACACACACACACACACACACACACACTCACTCACTCACTCACTCACTCACTCTCACTCTCACTCTCACTCTCACTCTCACTCACTCACTCACTCACTCACTCACTCACTCACTCACTCTCTCTCTCTCTCTCTCTCTCTCTCTCTCTCTCTCTCTCTCTCTCTCTCTCTCTCTCTCTCTCTCACACACACACACACACACACACACACACACACACACACACACACACACACACACACACACACACACACACACACACACACACACACACTTATAATTAAATGATATCTACATCTACCTGCATAGATATAGGTATAAGCAAACGCCAACAAGTTTCCAAACAGCCGGCCTGCATAACCAGAATTGCAAGCGATATGAGGGAAGAGGGGATGACGGTGCAAATAGCAAGGCGACGTGGATTCCGCAAATGGAAGGGGAGCGAGATGGGAGAGTGGATAGCGAGGGAAAGGGGATAGGAGGGCCGAAGGGCAGAAGAGGGAATAGGGAGTGAGCGAGGATAGGGGGAACGGAGGGCAGAGGAGGGATTGGGGAGCGAGGATAGGAGGGCCGAAGGGCAGAAGAAGGAATAGGGAGTGAGCGAGGATAGGAGGGCCGAAGGGCAGAAGAAGGAATAGGGAGTGAGCGAGGGTAGGAGGGCCGAAGGGCAGAAGAGGGAATAGGGAGTGAGCGAGGATAGGAGGGCCGAAGGGCTGAAAAGGGAATAGGGAGTGAGCGAGGGTAGGAGGGCCGAAGGGCAGAAGAGGGAATAGGGAGTGAGCGAGAATAGGAGGGCCGGAGGGCAGAAGAAGGAATAGGGAGTTAGCGAGGATAGGAGGGCCGAAGGGCAGAAGAAGGAATAGGGAGTGAGCGAGGATAGGAGGGCCGAAGGGCAGAAAAGGGAATAGGGAGTGAGCGAGGATAGGAGGGCCGAAGGGCAGAAGAAGGAATAGGGAGTGAGCGAGGATAGGAGGGCCGAAGGGCAGAAGAAGGAATAGGGAGTGAGCGAGGATAGGAGGGCCGAAGCAGAGTGTCTGATAGTACTACGAACTCGCACAACCGGATGTGATGTGTTATGGGGATCCCTTCGAGCTGGCAGGTGTTCTTTGGTGATGATGCCTCACATGGCTTGCCTTTGCTTTGTACTCGCGGTTTCATGGTTCACCCGGTTCTTGCATTTACGGCCTGAATTCGTATAATCCTTTGATTAAAAAATACAGCCAAACGTGTGTGTGTGTGTGTGTGTGTGTGTGTGTGTGTGTGTGTGTGTGTGTGTGTGTGTGTGTGTGTGTGTGTCTGTGTCTGTGTCTGTGTCTGTGTCTGTGTCTGTGTCTGTGTCTGTGTGTGTCATGGAAGCAGAAGTAATCGCGTAATACACTGCGAACTCGTATTATTAGATTTTTTTTCAAATTTACGTTCACGTTTTATATTTATACCTATACATTTATATTTGTAAAAAATATATTGTCAAAAAAGGTCATGTAATCTGATATCATAACAGTTCCCCGTATTTAGTAAAAAATTAAATTATAGGCTTTATAACGAGCACATACAAACAATTTATCACACAATTCTGGGTTAGAGTGTTAACTTGGATGGCAAACAAAACCTTATGGGATTTTATCATAATTTTAAGCCATTAAACTGAATGCATCAGTGATTTTGGTGTAACGTACATCCAACATTTTTTTCTGTTTGTAAAATGTTTTTATTGCTGCTGCTTTTTTTCTTCTTTTTTCTCTTTTTTTTGTTGTTTTTTCTTGTCGTTGCAAATGGGTCGCTAGAACCGGGGGCCGTTAGTCATTATGGATTTTAATTAAAGACAAGTTTTTGGGTCATTTGTTTTTGTTTTGTTTTGTTTCCTTGATGGCGTTTTGGGGGTAATTTGCGTTGAATAATTAATGTCTTAGGAGGAATTAAGGCTGGAGTCATTACATTTTAGGATGTATTTGTTAACGTCTGGCCTGAATATTTTAGCGGGAATTTTACTATTACAGCAGAATAGTAGCAATATTTATTTATTTATTTGATTTGTTCATTTATTATTATTATTATTATTATTATTTAATTTTTGTCTTTATTATTTAATTTATATATGTATATTTACGTTTATTTTGTATATGATATGTATATTTTCCTGTGTTGATGCGGATACATTTTTTCTCTGACGGGCATTTTGATTAGTATGGTAATGTTGGCGAATTAGAGCCAAATATTCTCATTTGATTAATTTGGTCAACTTTTTTTCGCATGGCAGCCGTAGAGGTTTTCATGTCGCAGGCTAATGTTTATATGCATGGTGTTTTAATGAAATCTTCTGTCATGACGGTATTCTGGGCTGGGCTGATTTTTATTCGTTTTGGGGTATGGTTTATGTTTTTTTTTTCTTTATTATTGTTATTAGTTTTCTTTTACTGTCATTACCGTTGTTATCTTTTCTCTTGCCTCTGTTCTTATTTTTATCATCGGGAGTTGTAATTATGATCATCGTCGTCGTCGTCGTCGTCGTCGTCGTCGTCATCGTCATCATCATCATCATCATCATCATCATCATCATCATCGCCATCATTATCAATATCTTCATCATTGTCATCATCATTATCATCATCATCATCATCATTATTATCATCGCCATCATTATCAATATCTTCATCATTGTCATCATCATTATCATCATCATCATCATTATCATCATTTTCATTATTATTATCATCTCATCATCGTTATCGTCATTGTCATTATCATCGCCATTATTATCATCATCATCATTATTATCGTCATCATCATTCCCACCTTCGAAGCCGGTGCTCCCCCAAGCTAGCCAAGAGTTATAAGAAATAGATAAATTAATAAATAGATAAATAGATGAATAAAGATCGCTTTGAGGCGGCACTGGCAGGGGCGCCTTGGGCTCGTTTCGTCGGGAAGGCGAAGAGAGGTCATACTTCCGTCTAAATTCACGGCCGAGGCCACCGACAAGAACAATGGCTGCGACATAGAGGAAGGACTTGGTTTAATGTTTTTGGCCGTTGCGGTTGGATGGACTTAGAGCAAAGGCCTCAGTGCATGGTTTGCCAGACTCCAGATATATTATGAAAGTCGTGAAGAAATAACTGCAATAATCTGCATTCCGCCCAACATGTTTCCCGCACGCTGCCCGGGAGGAAGGCGCCGGGTCATCGCCAATGATAATTATTTGGGTGCATTCAGCAAGCACAATTAACACGCGAGCGGCGGTGTTTGCTTTTAATTAGTCTTGCGGTTTGCAAGCGGGGCGCACGCAGCAAGAGGCTCGGGGAGTATTTCCGGTACCCTGGGCGATAATAAAGCCTCGGTTATTCCGCATTTTCCCCTAATGAATTATACAGTAATGAATCATCGGCTGTGGGAAATATATTTATATTTGGGGGATAATGCGGCGAGGGAGCGGGCGGGAGCGAGCTAAATTTTATACGTCTGATGTATTATCCATTTCGCTTTCACAAACGACTCGTTAAAAGGAGGGAGTAGTTTTTTCGCAGCTGGAGTGTGTGGAGTACCGGATACGAAGACAGCGCCCATGCAGATAACAACACGACCCCCTTTTACGGCTTTTCCAGATCTGTAGATAAGGCTGGATGTCCGCCAAGCCCTTCAGCGTGAAGAAGCATTTATCTGTGTTCTTATCTGACGAACTTTATTGGATGACCTCGCCTGGCATTATCAGGATGATTAATGATGGCAAGGATAATTATCAGACGTCCCGGAGGCCTCTTTTCTTCCCAGGAATTTTAACAAACGGTTTGAGGCGGAAAACACGAGGCGACGTTTGTTACTCGTTTGTTTATTATTATTATTCCGCGCGTAGAAAGCGGTGTTTTTAGGAATGCTGACGATTATTTAGATATGTAGATTTGATGGGTGTCAGGACGGGAACTTTTCCCCCTCTCTCGGACTAAGATATTCGAAGCATAACTTTTCCAAGCCGTTAACACCGCGATGGCGCATTTTAGTGCGGACTGATAGGTGAGGAGAATAACTTTTATGTTGGCTGGAAAATCGAACGTCCCTTAACGCTTTTGTAAGGTGTAATCAGTGTTTTGCCATGGAAGATAGTGTATGCCAGGTATGTTTTTGTATGCTTGTGTATGCGTATATGCGTGTGTCTGCGTTTGTATGTGTAACCATGCGTGTTTAAATGTTTTTATTCTGTTGGGTGTTTCCGCGGATGTGCTTTGTACGTGTGTGACAAATGTGTAGGCGTGTGTGTGCGTAATCATGCATCTGTATACCTATGTCAGCAAGTATTCAGCGCTACGGCTATTCATTCTAAGCTGATTTTACCTTGAACTTGCACCTAAAGTTCGGCTGCCACGTGGGATGACATTCCATTATTCGAGAGAGGGGAACTTGATATTTATGGTCAGGCAGAACAAAAAGTCGAATCGGAATCGTTCATTACAGGAACAGGGGCAAGTCCTAGCTATTTATATAGAAAATAGATAAATGAAAAACTATTTATAACAACGTGTAGAATAGAGGGGAAGCTCAGATTTGTTTTAGATTTAGTATATCATTTTTTTAGGGAAAGCAAGAGACTGACCCGAGCCTAGAAACTCATTTTGATAATATTTTTAGATATATATACTCTCGTAAAAAGTAATAATGATAACAGCCAGACTTGGCAGCTTCCACACCCGTTGGAGAGAAAATATTTTGGAAGTTGAACCTAATGAGGACCATAGACCCGCGGGAGCCATGCCGTGCTGGGATTCGCACGAGGAAAAATATGCATGTGAAGCCAGGCGCGCAGGAATATGTGTTCCTTATTCCTGTTCTTTTTTATGATGATAAGCGCAGATATATATAGTTGGTATGTGCGATATACTGATAGTACTGTTCGGGAAGGAGTTAAAATTTAGATGGAGCATATAGGTTATTGTTATGCTTGTTTGCTGCACACTGGAAGTCTGATTTTACAAAGTAGAATGTTTATAGGCAATATAAAACAGTCTACTGAAGTTTAATAACAGTAGGATTTATGAAAGGAATGAAGAAGCTCGTATTTTTAATGTTACAGGAATGTAACTGATGAAAACTCTGGAATCTTTACAGATAACTGTCACTCCCATCAACCCTAGACATACCTTCTAGTTGATAAGACATCTTTGGGGATGTACGTGTCAGCTTCAGCATTATATTCATGTGTCATAAACTTAAATAAAAGATGAACTGTTTGGTAAGCATTCACACTGCATAAGTTTTGTTTGTTAAAAAGAGGAAAAAAAAATGATT
>NC_091555.1:34351088-34353588 GCF_042767895.1 Penaeus vannamei
TTGATAACTTTGCTTTGTACGTTAGCTCATTTCCAAGGACATTTGCTACTGTATTAACCTCCAGAATTCATGTTTTGTATGTCGTTATGTATTATTATTCTTTATTTAGTATGTATTCTTTACAGACGAACATGTTTGCGGTTCCTCCCCTCCTTGTATTTTCTTACACTGTGAAAGAAAACCCAATTAAACGATCATGACTTAACCAATTTCAAGAGATTTCAAACATAATGGAAATACTGTAAATGGGGTTATTACACGGGAGTATATGTTTTTCCAGTTAATTTCATGCAGTATTAGGCGAGCTTCCGGGCCCTGATATGCGCTGGCTGTTTTTGCCGTGGCCGCGTCGTAAAGGGAGCCGCCGGACGCATCTCGCTTCCTTTACAGGCGCCTGGAAACACGTCGCCGCCGAGAAATGAAGTAAAATAAAAATCTTCCGAATTCAGCGCATGTCTTAGGAAATGCACGGACAAGAAAATTAGCGCGGTTGTTGGTAAGATTCTGTGATACGGTAGCGTGAGTTTCGTTAGCCGTTGCTGCCCCGTTTAGAAGCGGTTCCTACAACAGAAAGTAAAACGAGTTACGTAGCTTCTCAGTGTAAATGGGTTTAGCATGAAAGGTGACCCTGGATCTCGCTACGGAATGGTGTTATAAAAATCCCGTTCCCCGAATTTTGTCCGGAATATCTTCCGCTTTCGGCCACCCACACTTTCATTTTCCTTGGCTTTGTATCCTCCCTTCCCCCTGCACACGCCTGTCCAAATATCTTCCTTCCCTCGCACACGCCCTCGTCCATAAATCTCGCGGTGGTTCCCTACCGTCTGGGGAACATCCCTTTCCCTGTTCCCTCGTGTCCCTGCTCGCTCTCCCTGCAGCTCCATCGGCGACCCCCTTCCTTTCCTCGACTCCTCCCTCCACCTCTTCCCTTCTTTCCCCTCCTCCTTCCACTCCTATTCTCCTCTTCCCTTCGTTCCCCTCCTTCCCCTCCTATTCTCCTCTTTCCTCCACTCCCTTTCTTCTCCTCCCTCACTCTCTTTCTCCTCCTTACCCTCCTCTTCCCATCTCCTCCTGTACTCTTCGCGCCCCATCCTTGCTGCTTCTCCTTTTCCCTCCTCATTCCCCTTCTTCTCCCCTCCTCCTCCGGACCCATCTTCCTTCCTTGTCCCCTTTCTCCCCCCTCTTGCTCCTGCTCCCCCTCCTTTTCCCGCTATTCTTCCCCTTCCTCCTCCCTGGCCTCGCTCTTGCCCTTTCCACCCCTGACTGCTATATAAACAGGATCGCTCTCCCCCTAATGCAGTGTTCAGATAATGCATAGCGGCCGGTCATTAGGCTTCAGGACCCTAATTATACATGTGTGAATTGCAAGCCAACGCTGGCGCCCCTATTGCGGCTTGCAGGTCACCAGGCTGACTGCACTTTAACCTTTTTTTCTTTACATGTTTTTCTTCATCCTTTCTCCTTGGGTCGTTGAAGAAGTCCCGCGGGTGTGTTGAAGGACCTTGGCGATAGGCATTTTTTATAAACGAGGAAACGGCGGCTCCTCCTCGCGGCGGTGGTAATGCGGTCGTCTCCAGCGCCGTTGCCAGCCTCTTATCCTGCTCGTGCTTTATCGCTGGGGGCTCGCCGGCGCTAGAGGTCGCACTGTGCTGCCAGTTACAGCTGTTCGGGAGCAGCTGCGGACACCTCGGTTGTGGTGATGATCTGCCTGCATGCCGGTGGTGTGTCAGGCTAGAATTATGAATAATGATAACCGCCAGAGAGAGTTGAGAGGGTACGAGGGGGGGGGGGGTAAACAAATTGCCAGCGGGCTTATTGATCACAAACAGGTGGGATCTACCGGAGTTTGTGCATGTGTTTAGAAGTACACACACATTTACACATATGTATATGTTTTTTATACTTACATGTATACATACATACATATATACATACATACATTTAAACACACACACACACATATATATATATATATATATATATATATATATATATATATATATGTGTGTGTGTGTGTGTGTGTGTGTGTGTGTGTGTGTGTGTGTTTGTGTTTGTGTTTGTGTATGTATGTATGTATGTATGTATGTATGTATGTGTGTATGTGTATGTGTATGTGTATGTGTATGTGTATGTGTATGTGTATGTGTATGTGTATGTGTATGTGTATGTGTATGTGTATGTATATATATATATATATATATATATATATATATATATATATATATATATATATTACATTTTTCGTAGGATTGTTTTCTGTTTGGCAACTCCAGTGCATAATGTATAAATCCATTTGACTTCATTCGATTTAGATCACAACCACTCCGAAACATGTTTTCTCATCTAAAAATGTAATCATCCAGTGCGAGTTACCCAAAGCCATTTGCTCGGTTTTATTTTCACAGCGAACGGCGGCCGCCTCTACTGATTGTGAAAAACAGCGGATATGATTCCCGCCCCATTATGCTCGATGGCCTTCGCGGGCGGGCGTTCAGTCACG
>NC_091555.1:34366088-34368588 GCF_042767895.1 Penaeus vannamei
GGGAAGAGCGTGGAAGGGGCTTGGACGGGAAGAGCGTGGAAGGGGCTTGGACGGGAAGAGCGTGGAAGGGGCTTGGACGGGAAGAGCGTGGAAGGGGCTTGGACGGGAAGAGCGTGGAAGGGGCTTGGACGGGAAGAGCGTGGAAGGGGCTTGGACGGGAAGAGCGTGGAAGGGGCTTGGACGGGAAGAGCGTGGAAGGGGCTTGGACGGGAAGAGCGTGGAAGGGGCTTGGACGGGAAGAGCGTGGAAGGGGCTTGGACGGGAAGAGCGTGGAAGGGGCTTGGACGGGAAGAGCGTGGAAGGGGCTTGGACGGGAAGAGCGTGGAAGGGGCTTGGACGGGAAGAGCGTGGAAGGGGCTTGGACGGGAAGAGCGTGGAAGGGGCTTGGACGGGAAGAGCGTGGAAGGGGCTTGGACGGGAAGAGCGTGGAAGGGGCTTGGACGGGAAGAGCGTGGAAGGGGCTTGGACGGGAAGAGCGTGGAAGGGGCTTGGACGGGAAGAGCGTGGAAGGGGCTAGGACGGGAAGAGCGTGGAAGGGGCTAGGACGGGAAGAGCGTGGAAGGGGCTTGGACGGGAAGAGCGTGGAAGGGGCTTGGACGGGAAGAGCGTGGAAGGGGCTTTGACGGGAAGAGCGTGGAAGGGGCTTTGACGGGAAGAGCGTGGAAGGGGCTTGGACGGGAAGAGCGTGGAAGGGGCTTGGACGGGAAGAGCGTGGAAGGGGCTAGGACGGGAAGAGCGTGGAAGGGGCTTGGACGGGAAGAGCGTGGAAGGGGCTTGGACGGGAAGAGCGTGGAAGGGGCTTGGACGGGAAGAGCGTGGAAGGGGCTTGGACGGGAAGAGCGTGGAAGGGGCTTGGACGGGAAGAGCGTGGAAGGGGCTTGGACGGGAAGAGCGTGGAAGGGGCTTGGACGGGAAGAGCGTGGAAGGGGCTTGGACGGGAAGAGCGTGGAAGGGGCTTGGACGGGAAGAGCGTGGAAGGGGCTTGGACGGGAAGAGCGTGGAAGGGGCTTGGACGGGAAGAGCGTGGAAGGGGCTTGGACGGGAAGAGCGTGGAAGGGGCTTGGACGGGAAGAGCGTGGAAGGGGCTTGGACGGGAAGAGCGTGGAAGGGGGACTGCTTGTGGCCGCTCGCATTTGTCCGGCGCGGGGATTCTTCTGCCAATTTTAGTTTGCGTTTGAAAGTCTGCGAAGTTTTAATTGAATGTTCACTGGTGCAATGTACGCCCGGGGGGGGGGGGGTTGTGCAGCTGTAACTGTATTCACCCGTTTTGTCTCTTTTGCTCTTTCGGTCTCTGTATCTCTCTCTTTTTCGCTCACTCTCTCTCTCTCTTCTCTCATCTCCTCCTCTCCTCCTCTCCTCCTCTCCTCTCCCTCTTCTCCATCTTCCTCTACCTCTCCCACCTCTTCCTCCATCTCCTTCTCCTTTACACTTTATCCCCTTTTCCCCATCTCTATTCGTCTCCCTCTCTTTGTCCATCATTCATTTGCCCGCTTCCCTCACCCTCCCGCCCGCAAGCAAATACAACCCCATGGAGTAAATCAGTCAGCTGGGGGACAGATCAGCTGATTGACTGATTGGGGGCAGTAAATCAGTTTCCGAAACTCGATGTCGGCGCGGCAGTCCCGTAGACTTTCGTGCTTTAGAGACGAATTGGATCCACATTTACTACATTTACACATCTACAAGTGTTATCTTTTACTCTTAATTTTAATTTTCATGTTGGATTGAACTGAACCGGTATTCCAGCAGATGCTCAGGAGGCGAGCAATTGAGGGTGAGAAAGAAGGAATTGACTTGTTTAAGACCAGAGTTTTGAAGCCCTGAAACCTAAATGATCCCAGGACGTGACCGGAAACCCACAAGGTCCTGTATTGGACCACGCCCTTGTTTGGGGCCGGAGTGGGCTTGGGGAAGGGGCCTGAGTGGGGTGGGGCGGGACGGGGGGCGAGAGGAGCGTCTTACATTTTCTTATTTTCTTTTCTCTTGTTTTATGAGGAAGGAGTGGCTTCGTGGGAATACCCGCGGTGTTTGATATCTTTTGAAAAATGTAGATTGAATTACAAGATTTAGGGTTTAGGGTGAAGGCGGGTGTGCTGCGCTCGGCTTCGCTTTGTTGTGGATTTCGGGTTATTTTTAGTTAAGAGGGAAACAACCGCACGCTTTCTTTCCTGATTACTCATTCATTATTTTTTTTACTCGCGATCTCGATTACTCATTCATTCACTTTTTTCACACTCGCTCTCGATTACTCATTCATTCACTTTTTCACTCTCGCTCTCGATTACTCATTCATTCACTTTTTCTCTCGCTCTCGATCACTCATTCATTCAGTTTCACTTGGACATGTGTATATGTTTATATGTATGTACACAGTATTTATTTGTTAATAGCATCTCCACATCTACAAACAATATATACAATATGTATGCATGTGAGTTCACATGACATATGAAACGTATACGTAGATTTATTAAACATTAACGACTGTGGGAAAAAGCTG
>NC_091555.1:34376088-34386088 GCF_042767895.1 Penaeus vannamei
GGAACAGAAGAAGGTAAATGATATTGCCGACAGCGCGCCCGCCCGAGATAGATGAAGAGAAATGGGTCCGTCTCTCTGCGGCGGCGAGGGTCCTTGGGGCGCTCTCCTCGCGGCCGCGGAGGAGGCGCGCGCTCTCGCTTCCTGGGGTCTCGTTGGCGAGGGAGGGCGGGGATGGGAGTGGGGGTGGGGGTGGGGATGGGGATGTGAATGCGGGGGTGGAGGTGGAATTCATTCTCGATGTTGATTATGCGGAGGAAAGAAAAAGGCCCTGGCGTTGCAGTAAAGAATTTTCGTGGCATGTATATTTGTCCTTTCTGTTGTCATTTCTCCTTTGTGGCTTGATCTTATGATAAAATTTTGTAAAAAAAACGGCAACTTGTAGGTTTTATCTATTTAAGATTATATAGTAGAAATTTTTGATATTATAGTAGTAATAGTTGGTGTATTAGCTGCAGCAGCAGTTGTAGCATTAGTAGTAACAGTAGTAGTATTAGTAGCAGTAGTAGCTGCAGTAGCAATAGCAGTAGTAGCACTATTAGCAGCAGTAGTAGTAGAAGTACGATCTCTCATACATCGTAATCACTCTTTATCTCCCTTCCCATTAAATCTTGGGTAAAAATTCGCCAAGTTTTATTACTCGTGGGAGCAACACAGGTTGAGTTTGTGCTGTGTGCAAAAAACATCTGCAGTTCAAAGACCCGAGGAGGGCTGTGCTCGCACCACACGAACTGAGTTGCCAGGAATACTGATGGCGACATAATGCTTAATGAATAAGGCTCGGGAGTGATTTCGCGTGACTCAAAAAGGATCCCGCGGCTTCTCACCCTCCAGCAAGGAGAAATGGCCGACCTTATAAATTCCCAGTGGCCTCAGGAATTCGGCATGAACCATTATGGCAGTATGAACAGAGATAATGATGAGAGGTTCAAAAGAGCGCTATACTCTCAGGTCGACAAGACAGGAAAAAGTTATATATATCTTAAATTTACGCGTTATTGTTCAAGATAGCGTTAGTGTATCAGATGTATCAAACTTGATGCTCAACACAGCAGTTTGTCGGCGTGGTAAATGGATGGCGAAACTACACCAGCCAAACAGCAAGCGCTGCAAAGTCATGTGAGTTTAAAGATTAATCAAATTTACTCGAGCCAAAACTTTATCAATTTGCTGAATCTCAGAAGATTCAAAGATGATCTGCATGGAACACTTACAGAAAAACTCGAGATAACAATCCCCGTGAGAAAAATTACGGCATAATCCATTTCCTTAGAACAATGTATCGGGTAGTTGCTCTGGAACGAAAGAAAAAAGGTTTCGCAATGGAAAAATCAGAGAAAAGTTTACTTCTTAGGCAGTCCCTCTTTTTAACATTTCAATTAAGGGAAATTAACGTTATGAATATTACTAATTAGTCAGATTAAGTGGCAAGATAATAGGAGAAATGTATTTTTTATTATCGTCATCAAATGTAGTTTTCCCTTTCTTTCTTTCTTTTTGGACTCTATGTTGCGTCGAGAGATGTAAATGACAATCGCTGTTTCGGTCTTTGACTTTTGTCCCGAATTTGCAGGCCGGGGGAAGGGTGTGCGAGCCGTTTTACGCTCTATATACAGTGAAATAAGAGGGAAGATAACGTGGGTGCAAGGTCGGGATTTGCATGGCTTCGTGATTATTCTTATGCAAACTTTCGAGATTTCGCTCAGATTAGCTTTATTATTTTTGTTTTGATGATTTTGATGGTTATGTTTATATTATTAAGTTTATACGAAGTTGAATATCATAATTACACACAGACAAACACAAACACACATACACACATGCACGCACATGCATACACACACTTACATACACACACGTACATGCACATGCATACACATACACACATACATACAGACAGACACAAACACACATACATACACTTGCTTACACTCACACAGTATTTTTTAAGATATTTGTCAGAAGTCTACGGGATGGTCCCCGTAATGTTTCGAACCCCGAGGCGGGAGATAATGAGACAACGATATGGATAAGGTAGCAGGTTAAATGGGAGTGAAGACCTAGGATTGTGATGCTAAAAAAGGGAAATGGAAAGAAAGCAACTCGCTGCTCGCTCGCTTTCTCTCTCCCTCCCTCCCTCCCATCCTAGCCTCCATCTCATCCATCCATCCACCCATCCATCCCTCACTTCCTTTCTCTCTGTCTATCCATCTCCCTCTCTCCCTATCTCTCCCCTCCCCCTCCCTTTCCCCAACCCCCATGGAACAGGAGTAATGAGATCCCCGGGGCAGCCCGACCATGGCATGCTCCGTGTGCAGTATGGGTTGGGTTAGATGGGTGGCTCCCGACCTTTTCCGTTCTGTGGCCCCCGGCCAGTATATAATAATCTCCCTAGTCCCGTTCTGTGACTTTTCAGATTCAATTATTACTTGTGAATAGTGTAATGGTGTCAGCAGCAATAGGACAAGAACATAGGAAATATTCCAATTTATTGATATGGGTGAGGTAATTACTTGTAGGTTCCTTATTTTAGATAATAAACAGATTAATTCGACGTCATAATTTTCATATTGCTCCATGGCCCCCAGAAAGTACCCCGTGGTCTCCAGGTTGGGAACCCCTGGTGAACGGGCTTGCGTGGGTGACTGGAGCTAGATAGACAGATTGTCTGTGCATGTGTGCGCGTGTGTGCGCCCGCGCGCAGGCATGCGTCTATGCAGATATATATGCTTTTAATGAAATGAGACCCTGACTGCTAGAATTCATATGTGACTCAGTATGGCATGCCGTCGGTCCGGCACAAGCGCAGGTGCAGGCGACGGAAGGAGGGTGGCGGCTGAGGCGTGAATCATAACCGCATTCCAGCCGTTCCTCGCGCGTTCGCGGTCGTCCGCCGTCGCTCACCGCCGTCCGCGCCGCGCGACGGATGCCTGGCAATGTTTGGCCGTGGCACAGCTGTTCTCGAGCGCTGTCTGCGGTTGAGGGAACACGTGTGGCGATATTCTGCTTGCTGTTATTTACGATTGCTTAATTTGCTGTTCATGGATGAGGTGCAGTCAGGTGTTCATGGTGTAATTAAAGTTCATAGTAACGTAGTTCAGAATATACATACTGGCATGTCTTGCGTCGACGTGTGTTTTCTGGGAAAGCCCACTGCGTCTTAACCTATTAAGGAGGAAGTTACGAGTGGCCTCTGACCTTGAGATGAGTCGAAGTCCGTTCGTTGAATTATCAGAGCAGCCGATTGGTGTCGATAGGGACCTTTTTGCACATCTTTCAGTAAGTTTTGTAGTTGAATGCACTCCTATACACGTAACAAAAACACACATACAAATAATACTGACACTCAATGTGTGTGTGTGTGTGTGTGTGTGTGTGTGTGTATGTGTATGTGTATGTGTATGTGTGTTGTGCGCGCGTGCAATTGTAAAGAACGTATTCTCACGATTTTTCCCTGATTACCCACACTCCTCTTAGTTCTTTTGTGTCAGGTTTTACCAATCTGATCATAACGCGTACGTTCATTCAGAATGATCATAAGCGCGATATTTACGATCACGGTAATGGCAACTTATCCGTGAGCTTAATGGCGGTAATACGAGTCTCGGCAGCAGTTACGATGCCGCCGCGCCTTTGCTCACGACGACGCGGGGACTCGGACAGGTTTGGCCGGGATGTGAACGATTCCGGGAGATAAATGTTCAGAAGGCTTGGGGAGGATTTATCAGGGCGACCGTTAGGGTATTAATGAGGAATATTTATCACTGGACTGTTCATGCTGCACAAATGTTGTTTGTTGTATGAAGGACGCAGAAGGAGAGAGAAATGTGAAAGTGATGATATGAAGAGGAATTTTTATTCCATCCGCATTTGTTGTTGTGATTATTATTTTTTTTGTTTTTTAGTTATCATCATCATCACCACATTATCATCATCATCATCCTTATTATCATTATTATTGTTATTTCTGTTGTTACTAGAAATCTTTGTTGCTTGTTTCTTTGGATATTTCTAACGGAAATAATACCCATCAGTTCGAGCAGGCAACGGGAATAGCCTCGAGTCCAGGATCTTGCGAGGCTCCCATTTTCCCCGTGGAAGGCGCATGACCCAATTTGATATCTGGGGGAGGAAGCGCGAGGCAGGAGGCGGGAGGAAGCGGCAGGCCAGGCTCGACCCTCAGCATCAAGGCCGAGGCAGGAAATGGCGCAGTTGTATATCTTGCTATATTTCACGAAGCCCAGACGTATTGGAGCGCCGGCATCCCTAGCCTGCCTCTGCAGTCCCGTACACCCTGCCATAACCCTGCGTGCATCCTGTTTTCCTTGCCCTGTTCCTGCAGTCCTTTCACCTTTTTCTCCTGCCGTCCTGATCGCGTCTGCCTCGGAGTCGCTTCTCCTCTCATTCCTCTCCTTTCTTTTTCTTACGGTCATCCTTCGCCTCTTTTTCCTTGCCCTCCCTTCGTGAATTTCCCGTCAGTCGTCCTGTCTGTCAGTATCGAAAAGAGTGCGGCTTCGTATTGCTCCTTCGGGGCAGTCATCCAGACATACCCTTGGCCTCGAGGAATGATGCGGGTGGGGTTGTGTGGCTGAACGGAGGAAGGGGTTTGGGGGGGTTTGTTTGATGTCTATTTATCTGGATGCTTTATATTCCTGTGTATCTTTCTGTTCGCCACTTCCCACTCCTCTTGTCCTTCTTCCCTCCTTTACTCCATCCTTCTTGCTCCTTCCTCTCTACCTCCCTGTCTTTCCTCTCCCTCCCTCCTTGCCTCCTTGCATCCTTACTTCATTTCTCCCTTTCTCCTTCCTTCCTCCCTTCTTCATTCCCTTCATTCTTTCTTCCTTTCCTTCTTTCTTCCTTCCTTCCCTTCATTCTTCCTTCCTTTCTCATTTCCCTTCCTCCCTCCTTCCTCCCCCTCTCCGTCCCTTCTCTCTCTCATTGGCTCGCTGAAACTCTGACGAAATAGCATAGAATTTGTTCGAAATTGAGGATTGTGTGCAGGTGTGTTTCGCGTAATCAGTTACCGTGTCTGAATAATAAGATTTGCTCTAAAATTCGGGAAGCCTTTGATGAAGGTGAATTCCTAATAGTGTTTGATGCTGGAGTGGTAGTTACAGCAAGGTTTTTAAAGATTTGTTTTTTTCTGAATAACTTGCCACGATAGTTCGCCATGCTTGCATACTGTTGTGGCTAGAGAAAATTTATTTTATTTATGGTTGTTTTCATTATATATCTATCTATATATATGTGTGTGTGTGTGTGTGTGTGTGTTTGTGAATGAGTATGTATGTGTACATATATAGTTATATACATTTATTCATACATACATACATGCATGCATGCATACCTTCATACATACATGCATGCCTGCATACATAAGTACTTACACGCATTCATACACACACATACACTAATTAAAACATACTGTACATACTACACATACATACATATATGTACACCTGTATGTGTGCGTGCGTATGTGAATGTGCTTGTGCATGCGTGCGTGCGGAAGTGCGTGTGTGTTTCTGAACTTTATGGTCGTTCTGCGGCGTTTCGGCCTTAAAGAAACCGGCCGCGAGGTCTCGGAGGCCTCTTACGCGTGCATCTTTCAGGCTGACCTTTTTTAACGCGGAAAATGGTGGCCTGGACATTGGCCTCGTGCATCTTTGACTTTACGCTTTGTTAATGTATTTCCTTAGAAGCAGTGCAATATATAGCATATTGAGAATTATGATAGAATGATGATAAAAAGTATGCTGTAATGATAATCATAAGCGTATTAGTGATTATGGTGATGAAGGCGATGATGATGGTTATAGTGATGACCTGTTGGTGATCGAGAGCACCCGATAAAGCGAGGCGTTGTCGTTGCAGGTGCCCCCCGTCAGTGCCGCCCTGCCGTGTGCCTCCCGCAGCAGAAGATGGTGCTCCTCAGCCCCTGTCGACACCTCGTCACAACCAGGTGAGTCACAACGTTCCTCAGTTGTAAGGAGGATTTTTAGAGTAGTTTTTTCCAGGTGCCCTAAAAGGGAATTGCAGTGAACTTTGGCTCATTATAATGTCTAGTGTGTTGTAAACCCCTTCATATGGCAGTCTTTACTTTGGTTAGGTTTGGACTGTTGTTGGCAATGTAGGATAGTTTCTATATTACAAAAGTCCCTGTCCTTAATGTAGCTGAAGTTTGGGAACGCGTCATTCAGCACTACTAAATTGTCCACGTCACAGCGGGGGAATCTCGTTACAGTGTGATCGCTTTGGTTTTCTACACCAAGTATCCAATGAAACATTATTTTGGGCATTTCACTCCGCGAATGATCAAACAAACAAAAGTTCTTCTTTATTTTCCTGGAAGTGGTTATTCGAATATTTTCCTGGCTATTGTACCATAATAACCACCAGAATTATGACCGATTTTTATTCTAAAGTAATAAAGAGAGGGAAGGCCCGAGGGGGGGGGGGCATGGAATGGGACGAGAGAACATGAGGAAGCAAGTTTGCGCAGAGAGTTGGTGCATCCACGTCCTCGCTCGGGCGTGAGTGCGAGGGCTGCCGCGTTGCATTGTATCCCGAATTTGACTCCAACGTAGAAGGTAGTTCGTGAGTACCAAAAATCTTAGTCCCTTCGTGATGGTTGGTTTTAAAGGCAGGTCTCTTGATAGAGCAATAATTAACGCTGAAAATCGTAGAATTAGCCTAGATATGATGATGATATGTACTCCAATTTTCACTTAGCTTTGTTTGTGTTGTTCACTGTATAGCCTTATATCAATAATGTAGGGGATTTTTAAAAATATAGATGTGTTTGTGATTATTTTCTTGTAGGCAATTGCAAAATAAATGATTAATTTTTCATGTGGATTAAATAAGACACTTCTAACTTTTGTTACTTTATTTGTAACACATGATCTGTTTATACACTAAGGTCATCTTCGAGGTTTCGTGACCTTTCTCATCCGGGACCTTGAAAACTGTAGTTGTTGATTCAGTGGTGGCTGATTATCATTTTGATTTTAGATGAAAACTGAAGCAGAATAAGCCAACAGCTGTCTACATGTCTGTCGTTTTCTTTATCCCAACGACCTATATTGATTTTGTTGAATATGTATCTTTAGTTTATATACCTATGTATACATTTCTGGAAGACGGACATGCCTCGAGTGATCAAAGTGAACTCCGCAAAGAGAAAGCACGCGCTGATGCTGAAACAAGGCACATGTTCTCGCGCTTGCCCTGCTTGCCCGGTCTCTTCGCCTGGTCACCTTCGATGTCCTTATAAGCAATATACAACTTTGCTGACTGGGCATGAGCTTCTGTCATGTCTGGGTCCTACTACCTATGTAGAATCAAATATTTACACGGGGAAATACATTATATTATATAAACTATATCTACTAGACATCCAGTAAAATGTGTATCACAAAATAAATGGCAACAAGTATTATAACCGCCGATCATATAATATATATATATATATATATATATATATATATATATATATATATATATATATATATATATATATACCTGTACATATTTATATACATCTATATGATATATATAAATATATGATATCTATCTATAAGTATATATATGTATAGATATGTATGTTTATGTATATATATATTCTGTTTTCAGAAAAAATAGCTTAATACTAAAAGGTTTAAGCTAGGCTGTATAGAATCATGATACCATATCTCGTTGGCCCGTAAAGCTATGTAGGGACTGGCCATGCGTGGGTTGGCAGGTGGCAGAATGTCGTTTGGAAGCTTATTGCACGAAGTGTCGCGCCGGCCGGCGTCTCTGCGTCGGCGGCGGGGAGACTTGCTCTCTTGGCCTGGGGGTCGTTGTCGGGTCAGATTTTGCACGTGTGAGGGGGGGGGGGGGGAGGAAGCGGTGGTGTGTGTTTACGGATGTGGCGAGGGGGGGGTATTTTTTTTGCTTTATGTGTATGTACACGTGTGTACGATATACCTTTACAACACTTAGTACAGAACGCAAGTGTGGACTACTCTCACATACTGCGGAAGGCTACCATACTCCGCATCGCTAGTGCTGCCGGCGGATCGGCCATCTCGCCAGGTGGTTGGTCACAGCTCAAGGGCAAGTTTTAAGTCACAGCTGGCCCGAATATACGGAGCGGGCGACCGGAGGATGAATCAAACACACCCGGGCTGAGCGTGGCTGCGGGTGAAGTCATAGACGACGGTGTTGTCCCCCTCGGCGCGCCATCGCCCTGCCTTGCCCCCGGGCGCCTCCTCGCTGCTCCTCCTGCGAAAGGGCGGGACCGGGTTAGCCTTTGGGGCGCGGGCGGCTCAGAGCGCTAGCCTGTCTTCCAAACTTGTCAAGTTCATGTTTCTGACCCTAATGATGTGCTCATTAAAGGCACAACTGCTTTTGCTTTTGCTATATATGCATACTCTGCAGTAGACAAACGGACACTAAGGCTTACCCTCCTGGTGACGAGGCGCGCGAGTCATCTGAGAGGAGCTCCGAGGGCGTGGGCGTCGGCGTGGGCGTAGGGTGGCCCGACCCGCCCGTGCTGCTGTTGCTCGGCGTGCGTTTCCTCACCACGCCCACGATGCGAGGGGCTGCAGCCACTCTGAGGAGAAACATCGTTGTGAATAAAGTTAATTTTTTACTTTTTTCTGTTGTTTGCTCTCTCTCTCTCTCTCTCTCTCTCTCTCTCTCTCTCTCTCTCTCTCTATCCCTCTCTCTCTCTCTATCCCTCTCTCTCTCTCTATCTCTCTCCCTCTCCCTCTCCCTCTCCCTCTCCCTCTCCCTCTCCCTCTCCCTCTCTCTCTCCCCCTCCCTCTCCCTCTCCCTATCTCTCTCCCTATCTCTCTCCCTCCCTCCCTCTCTCTCTCTCTCTCTCTCTCTCTCTCTCTCTCTCTCCCTCTCTCTCTCTCTCTCTCTCTCTCCCACTCTCTCTCTCTCCCACTCTCTCTCTCTCCCACTCTCTCTCTCTCCCACTCTCTCTCTCTCCCACTCTCTCTCTCTCCCACTCTCTCTCTCTCCCACTCTCTCGCTCTCCCACTCTCTCTCTCTCCCACTCTCTCTCTCTCTCCCACTCTCTCTCTCTCCCACTCTCTCACTCGCATTACGTGAATATGACTGCATTTAGAGTCGTTATATATTGTATTGATTCCAAATACATGCACTAATTTCATGTGTCAGAATGGTCTGCTGATTAGTACCATAATAGCGAAGTATTGACAAATGAAGATTGCTGCAACACAGCAACATTCAGTATTTTGAGCGAATGTAATGGAATCTCGCTAAACATGGCTAAGTGACAGAAATTAAAAGCCGTTTCGACAAAGGCTCTCTGAAAGGGGGATTGAACAAGAGAAAATGAACAGAAAACGGGCATTGAACAGAGAGAAAGGAACATATCTGCCTTTGTTAGGAAACTGATTTAATGAATAAGCTATGAAAACTGCGCCAAGAGATTTGAAAAGTCCGGCGGGATAGAGCTATCGAGAACAAAGGAAATTAGACTTTATGGCGTAATCCATAACTCCTCTCTCTCATCATCCGGCTTTCCATTCCTCTCTTTCTTGCACCTCTATTTCTCCTTTCTCCTTTCCTTTCTCCTTTCTCTCTTTCTCCTCTCTTTTCTCTCTTTCTCTCTTTTTCCTCTCTCCTCTTTTTTCTCTTTTCTCTCCGTCTCCTCTTTCCTATCTTTTCTCTCTTTCTCCTCTTTTCTCTCTTTCTCCTCTCTCTCTCTCTCTCTCTCTCTCTCTCTCTCTCTCTCTCTCTCTCTCTCTCTCTCTCTCTCTCTCTCTCTGTCTCTCTCTCTCTCTTTCTCTCACTCTCTCTCTCTCTCTCTCTCTCTCTCTCTCTCTCTCTCTCTCTCTCTCTCCTCTCTCTCTCTCTCTCTCTCTCTCTCTCTCTCTCTCTCTCTCTCTCTCTCTCTCTCTCTCTCTCTCTCTCTCTCTCTCTCTCTCTCTCTCTCTCTCTCTCTCTCTCTCTCTCTGTCTCTCTCTCTCTCTCTCTCTCTCTC
>NC_091555.1:34394962-34407462 GCF_042767895.1 Penaeus vannamei
AGCGAAGAAGCGGGACGGGAAGGAGGGCGTGTTTGTTCTCCGAGGGGCGTAAGCGAACCTCAAGGGCGCGAAGGATTGTTCGATTGCCGTAATTGAATAAAGGAAGCGTGAGGAGGATATTGATTACGAAGGTGCCTGTGGTAGAGGGAGCTTATTGGGCGAGTAGACGGAGAGAGAGTAAGAGGGAGAGGAGGGGAGGGAAGGGGAAAGAGGGAGGGTGGGAGAGAGTTGGGAGGAGGGGGGGAGAGAGAGAGAGGGGAGAGGGGGGAGAGAGGGGTAGGGAGGGGTAGGGAGAGAGGGGGGGAGGGAGGATAGGAGAGAGAGGGGGAGAGGTAGCGTAGCAGAGAAAGGGGTGGGAAGGAGGGGGAAAGGGAGAGAAGGGGGAAGGAGGGGGAGAGTGAAAGAGGGGGAGAGGGATAGAGAGAGAGGGAAATAGGAGTGGAGGGAAAAACAGATAGATAGAAAGAGAGCGGGACAGAGAGGCAGGGAAAGAGAGAGAGGAAGGGAGTAGAGAGAGAGAGGGAGGAAGGGAGGGAGGGAGGGAGAGAGAGAGAGAGAGAGAGAGAGAGAGGAGGGAGGGAGGGAGGGAGGAGGAGGAGGAGGGAGGGAGGGAGGGAGGGAGGGAGGGAGGGAGGGAGGGAGGGAGGGAGGGAGGGAGGGAGGGAGGGAGGGAGGGAGAGATTACCAACAAGTGCAGACAATGAAATAGATAAAGAGAAAGAGAGATAGATCACCTATACGTACAGAAAATGAGACAGAGAGAGAGAGAGAGAGAGAGCGTGTGTGTAGTGTAGGTGAGAGAGTGAGTGTACATGTATGAGTGGGGAGGAGGAGCGGGGTTGGAGTTGCTGGTATCGACACCGGCCAGCGCCGTTGAGTGGGCGGAGGAGGCGCTTTCGGGGGAGAGAAAGAGAGGCATAAAAGGAGGCTGTTCCCGAGGATTATGGGTGGAACTGTAGCCAATCGTGAGCTGCAATGTGTTCATTGATGTTTCAAGCGAGAGGAACGCGGCGAGTGCAAGCCAGAAGTGTCTCTTTTACGGTAATGCCTGTTTGTGTAGGCCGATAGGGAGTGGGGCGGGGAAAAACACTGGGGAAAAAACAATTACGAGCGCCGCGCCAAAGATGAAAGAGAAGGCCAGGCCGTTTCTGCCCTGGCACATCGGGAAATGATATCGGTGACGTCATTTGCGGGGATATATTCACCCTTCACCTTTCCAGTTTTGGTAAAAATAGTAGTGGATGCTGACTTCGCATTAAAAATACGCCATCACGTTGTCGTTGTACGCTGAAGGAAAATCCTGGTGTGTGAGGAAGCAAGTACAATATTCCACTGTGAAATGAGATCATAAGAGCACCCACTTTCAGTGGAATGAATGTAGCGACGAGGTATGGACGTGGAGTATTTGCAAATTAGATTTTTTTTTTTTTTGGGGGGGGGGGGGGGTACGAGAACATTCACTGAAACATCGGTCATCTGAAAAGAATTTTATTCCCAATCCCAACAAAAACGAAAATAGGAATGAGTTATAACAATGTAGGAGTCGAAAACGAAATTAGATTAACGATGAAAAAAAAACTGTCGTCATCTGTTTGAATTGATCGGTAGTGTTTCTGCCTTTTATGGAAATACACGTAGAATTCCATTTCCCCCTTTTCAGCGGGTTCTGTTTTTTCATTATTATTGTTGCTGAATGAGTTGGCTGTAGCGTGTTGACTAGAACTGCCCGAATCGGAGGTCTCTTGAAAATATGTTTTCAATTACGCAAGTGTTTGAACTTTAATTTTGATTTGAATATTCGCTACTGAAATCTGCATTGCATTTTCTGCGTTTTCACAATTCGGTTGTTTTTTATGTTTGAATTTGTCTTCTTTTTTAGCAATTAGCGATTTTATGGGCTCGGCAATGTTCAAAAATCAATTTGCATTTGGTTATCTTTGGCAACGGAAATGGGTGAAGAGGATAGCTAATCGGCTTACTGGCATTTTGTCGCAGAAGGGACCTTGTTCCTGGGGTTCATTAGAAGGCGATTAACAGGGACGTGAACCCAACGCAGTTACCGAACTTCAAGTGCATCAGTGATATACCGGTTGTCAGTGTTTGCAAGTGCATTTTATCCACGAGTGAAAATATGCAGGTCGTGTGCGCGGGAATGCTAGCATTTTATCCATATATATAGATGCATCTGTTTTGTGTATAGGCAAGTGCACTGTTATATATGTGACATTCATCCATAGATGAATGCCACGTGCATGTATTTATATATCTAAATGCTTGTCAGTTTTATATATATGCAAACATGCGATCTACCAAAGTAATGGAGGTAGTTGTTTCGAGGCGAACAAAGGAAAGATCGGTTCTGGAACGTTCGCGGTATGAGAAGCCTATTGAAAAATACTCTTTTTCCAGACCGTGATCCGTTGACCTTTCGCATTAATCCGGATCAGCCTCAAGTGCAATATTGATCAAATCCTTTCAGAGCAGAATATGGCGGGACGAAATTTCCAAAGGGCGATTCCATTCCGGGAAAGAGTACTCGTCGCCTCCTGGAATGCCAAGACTCGCGAGAGTTTTCGGGCAACCTTTCAAGAAAGAAATAAAGCAGAGGAGCCTCACCTTGTGTCGAGGAGGGTGAGGGCTTCACACGACACTGATCGTATCCTTGACAACCCGCCGATTGTCCTCCGCCGCTCCCTCCTCCGCCTCCTCTCCTCCGCCGCCGTGGCCTCCCCTCCTCCTTCGCCGCCTCTCCCTCGGGGGGAGCTGGGAGCCGACCCTCTGGCGCCTGCAGCAGAAAGCGCGAGTGCATTTCAATGGCGGCATTAGTCACTCTGCCGGTGCGGAGTGTTGATGGAGGCGTTCCCTCGGGCGGCAGCCGGTGCAGGCATCATTTAGAGCCTCTAATTATTTCTTGGCTTAAGTGAAGGGATTTCTGGCTTAATAAATTTACTTGTCTAAAATGGGGTAGACTTGAACAGTTTGATTGACATACATGAGGGCGTCACAACACTGGTAATAATCGCTCTGTTCCAGGTGGCAAGATCTGGGGAAGGAGGCTTGCCGCCGCTGCAATAGCTTATTATAGTTGTCTTTACCTTGTTCAAATGACGCAGCCAGAGCTTGCTCACCTTGTGTGTTTAAAAGGCTGCCTGGGCAGATCGCCATCTCTGGCATCCCCTGACCAACTAATAGATAATGGGAAAAGAAAGAATTTCTCCGCGTGACCCACCGTGCTCACTGTCGACGTCCTCCTCTTCGTCGTCGTCATCGTCCTCCTCCGGGAGCGGCGTGGGGTCGAGCGCGACCTCCGCCGTGTCGTCCTCCTCTACGATGACCTCGAGGCTGACCCCGCGCCGCAGGCGACACCGCCCCAACATCCTCTTCCTCTGCAGAAGATACACGCGTCATTATTACAGGGTTTATTTTCTGTATTTTGAAACACAGGAAATATAAATTGTTTTTATTTCGATCGACAGACGAATATTATAAAGCATATCAGTCAAGTTGCGAAAGTAAATTCTTAATCATAAATCGAAATTATAGCATTATAGAATAGTGCTTTCCAATTCATTTCGTCCTCATGACTCTTTGAGTTCGATTCGAAAGAGAAGAATAAAGGGGAGAGGTTTCGGTGTGTCTGAGTCGTCGTGCATTCATGCAGGATGTCCCTACAGATGCTCTCCCTCCCTCCCCTCCCCCAGTCACACCAGGTTGCCATTCGCTCGACATTCCAACCCACCGTGGTTGGTTCGTTGGTTTCATGTTTTCTCTTAACCGCGAGTCTCATATTTTGATTGCATTGCATTTATATATCATCTCAGTGATTCATATCAGCTGATTGGTTTTCCAACACATGCTTAAAATTCCCGTAGAGTTTAATCCGAGAAAGACTGGCTGTCCTTGAGCACGGCCTTGCGCTGCCTAGGACGGCGGCCTCTCATTGTCTTTCCAAAATTTAATTATGCAATTACCAAATACTTCTTTCGGGACAGGATGAGATTTTGCGAGTTCCTTGAAGTGGCGTGACGCGTCAAGCCACGACTCGATTTTTTTTCCATTTCTGTCTTTAATCACTTCAACGTAATGCTGTTATAGACTGAACACGACACTTATGGAGTGCTTGATTAGCATTCTAGCATTCATATCCCTTGTGAGTTAACATGACCGCTCTGCAAACAAGCAGCTCACGAACCAAACTGTCAAGTAGTCAGTCGGACCGGCATTCAGCGGAGGGTAAACAGCGCCTCTATCGCCACACTGCACATTCCTGTCCTCATCTCCGGTGTGGTGTCAGTTACTCATTTCGCCGTGGTCGCTGTCACTGCAAATTGATTCATTAATTCTTCGATTATTCTCTTGCATATACGGAGTCTTTTAAGCCTTACGGGACGATGAGCGGAATGCTAATTAACTCGGTGTACGGTGTGAGAACGCAAGCATATTAAGCCAGCCAGATATGATGAATCCTTTCAATTATGCGACTCTCCTCATGGCGAAGGACCGATTGTCACTCTTTCCTCGCCGATATTAATTTGTGAGACTCCAATTTTTGCTTTCGAGCGTGGAACTGGGTTTCCTCGCGTCTCTCCAACACGGTCTATTGTGTTGCGTGTTGCCTGTTGGAGGCTTGGGTCACTGTACAGGCCCCACCAGCGCTCTCCGTCCCCCCACCCCCACCCCCACCCTCCCGTTACAGCTCTACATCCGGACGCTTAATGGCTTCGTTTTATATCGTGACAGCGTTACGGGACCGCGGGCCAGCTGGATTGCGTGGAATTGCGTGTTTTTTCTCTCTCCCTCTTCTTCAGGTTCTATTTTCCCGCTGTCTCCTCGCCTTGCTATATATGATTGCGAGTGTTCATTGTGTTACTCTGGTTCGTATTCGTATTTTTTGTACATCTTTCACTCGCAGTAGGAACATGAAAATGGCTTAAGAATAGAAAGTAAAATTGTTTCGCATTTTTTTCCGATCATCACATTTGCAATTAATAGTTTTGCAATGAAAACCGTACTGGTTTTGGATTCTCATGTATTTTTATTACCAGAAAAGTTCGAGTAAAAATCGCATCAAAACTCAGCTAACGTTTGCCTTTGTCAATACCATTTTTTTTCCTAAGAAGTGGTTTGAAGGAATTTGTTTTGAAAGAAGTTGATGGTGCCGTCTGTAGGCTTATTGACTATATTCCAGTTTCTGTTATATCTTATTTATTTATCCCACTTCATTTTGTTTCGCTTTTCCTGCCACTGGGTCTACGTAACCACTGAAGACGACATCGCCCTTCGAGACCCCATCTTCACCTCGATGTAGGTGAGAAGGAGGGCGCTCGCGGCCGGAGATGCATCGATAACAGTGGCGAGTAACAGTGTTTTGTTCGAGTGCCCGGCCCGCCCATCCGGCCACTCGCTGTCACTACAGGCCATCATCACCTTCACCCCCTCCCCCTCCCTGTTTTCCCTCCCTCCTATCCACTCCCTTCTATCCTCTCTTCCATATTATCCCTTGAGTCCTCTCCCTCTTACCCTCTCCTTCCCATCCACTCCCTCTTACTCTCTTCGGCCTTCCCGGCCATCCATTGTGCCACATCTTTTGTCTTTCACCTTTTCCTCGTCCGTGTTCGTTTTCCTCTCTTTCGCTTTGTTTCTTTGCAGGGATTTTATCTGATTTATGTGATTTTATTTGTGATTCTCTCTCTCTCTCACTCATTCTCTCTCTCTCTCTCTCTCACCCACTCATTCTCTCTCTTTCTCTCTCTCTCACCCACTCATTCTCTCTCTCTCTCTCTCTCTCACCCACTCACTCTCTCTCTCTACTCACTCACTCTCTCTCTCTACTCACTCACTCTCTCACTCACTCACTCACTCACTCACTCACTCACTCACTCACTCACTCACTCACTCACTCATTCTCACTCTCTCTCTCTCTCTCTCTCTCTCTCTCTCTCTCTCTCCTCTCTCTCTCTCTCTCTCTCTCTCTCTCTCTCTCTCTCTCTCTCTCTCTCTCCTTTTCCCTTTCCCAACCTCCCTCCCTCCGTCCCCCTCTTTCTTTCTCTCGCATTCCTCCATTACCCTTTTACTCATATTTTTTCCTCTCTTCCTTTGGCTTTGATTTTATTTTTTAGAGTTTTTTTCTTGATTTATGTTTGTCCCGTAAATTGTTTAGGATTTCTGAGAAGTTTTCCATTGCATGTAATTTGCAGCAGACGCAAGACCCAACTTTGAACTGCATTTTCTAGCCATTACTTTTTTTTTGCAACTATGCAGTTACGAAAGTTAGTGGTAGAGGGAGGCCGAAGGGAAAACCGAGAGAGAAAAAAAGGAAAACAAACACATGCTTATGTCAGGTTTATGGCGTTGGAGCAGTAGTAGCGGCGCGCAGTGTAGGGAAGAATGTGATAAAGATAGGGATGAGGAGAATGATGGGGATGCGGGAGGAAGATGCAGATGGCCAAGGGAATGGAGGAGATAGGGAGGAAATAGATGGCGAAGGGAATGGTGGAGATGCGGGAGGAAATGGCGGATGACGAAGGGAATGGTGGAGATGCGGGAGGAAATAGATGGCGAAGGGAATGGTGGAGATGCGGGAGGAAATAGCAGAAGGCGGGGAGAATGCCAAAGACGCGGAGACTATAGCGAATGGCGAAGAGAATGATGGAAATGCGAAGGACAGCAGTAGCAGATGGCCAGGGGAATAGCGACGCTGAAGACGATAGTAAATGGTGAGGGGAGTGGCGGAGGTAGAGGGGATGTGGGGTGGGCGGGTTATAGCAGGGCCCGCGACCTGCAAAGAGGGCGACGAAGAGGTGCGGCGCCAGTAATTCGAAGGTGTTCAGATAAGAGGGAGGTAAGAGGCAGTAAAGCGCCCGGCCTCTTTGTTTCCCCGGGATCAATAGCGGATAGAGGCCTTCCATAAACCGCGGAGCCGTGCCAAGCGTCTCAAGGAGGGAGGGAGGGAGGGAGGGAGGGAGAAAGGGAGAAAGAGGGGAAAAAGGGTGGTTTGAGGAAGAGGGGAGAAGGAAAGAGGGAGGAGGAGGGAGGAAGGGAGAAAGAGGAGGGGAGGGGGCGGCAGGAAGAGGGGAGAAAGAGGGGGGAGGGAGGATAAGAAAAGAGGTAGGAAGGGGGAAAGGAAAGAGGTAGAGAAAGGAGAGAAAGGGAGGAAGAGGGAGGAGAGGGGGGTGAGAAGAAGAGGGGAGAAGGAAAGAGGAAGGGAGAGAAAGAGGGAAAAGGGGGCAGTTGAAAGAAAGAGGGGAAAAGGAAAGAAGAAGGGAGAAGGAGAGAAGAGACGGATTTTGGAGGAAAAGAGGGAGGGAGTGGGGAAAGGGGTAGGCATGGTGGAAGGAATGGAAGGCGGAATGGGAGGGGAGGGAGGAATGAGGAGGGAGACGGATGGAAGCGATGACAGAAAAGGAGAGAGGGAAAGAAGAGAAGGGTGTGAAGGGCTAAGAATCGAGTGACGGAAAATTAAAAATTCATTATGTTCAGCTGAACGTATGGATAAGCCTAACTCAAGTATGATAAGGTAATTTTCTTTATTGTGCCACACAAAATATGTGCTCTCTCTCTCTCTCTCTCTCTCTCTCTCTCTCTCTCTCTCTCTCTCTCTCTCTCTCTCTCTCTCTCTCTCTCTCGTTGTCTCTCTCTCTCGCTCTCTTTTTCAGTATATATATATATATATATATATATATATATATATATATATATATATATATTTCATTCTTTCTTTCTCTTTTTTCTTTCATCCTCCTCCTCCCTCTTCCTCCTTCTCCTTTCTCCTCCTCTTCTTCCTCCTCCTCCCTCCTCCTCCTCCTCCTCCTCCCTCCTCCTCCTCCTCCTCCTCCTCCTCCCTCCTCCTCCTCCTCCTCCTCCTCCTCCTCCTCCTCCTCCTTCTCCTTTTAGCCCCCTTCTCTCTCCCCATCCCCTCTCTCTCTCTCTCTCCATTGCCCCCCCCCCCCTCCCCTCTCGCCCACAGGAAACCGAATCTCGCCAACATTCCATATGAATCCCAACGACGACGCCCCTATCTTTTGCAACTCCGTCACTTTGGCATCAGATACGACCTTTTTCCCCCTCGGTCCCGATGACTTGCAAGCTGGCGTTTGTCCCCCTCGGACACTGACCTGCCCTGTCTGTCTGTCTGTCTGTCTGTCTGTCTGTCTGTCTGTCTTTATTTTTCGGTCTGTCGGTGTCTGTCCGTCTGTCGATATGTTGGTCTGTATGTTTTTTCTGGGTTTGTTTGGTTGTCTTTTTGTCCGTCAGTCTCTCTGTGCATTTGCCTGTCTGTTTGTCTGTCTGTCTGCCGGTGCCTTGGCCTCTCCTTGCCCTTCCGGCCTCTGCTTTTGAGCCGTCGTCGGGCTTCCTGTGTCCCTTGTTTATTGTCTCGCTCCTTATTCTTTATTCTTTCCTATTCTTTTCTTTCCATTGTGTTATTTCTTTGTTTTCTATTTATCAACATTACTTCCCTTTTACCTTGTTTGTTATGTCTCTGATTTCTGTTTCCTTATTTTGCTTCCCATACCCCTCCTTTGTTTCCCATTTGTCTGACTTATTTCCTCTGTCTCTCCCGTACTCCTTTTACACTCGGATTCCTTCCTCTCATTCCCTCTTCCTCCCTCCTCTTTTTCTCTTGCTTTATTGTGCCTTTCAGTGTATGCTTTCGCTTCTTATTTCCTCTCCTCTTGCTCTCCCTCGACCCTTCTCTTATTATTGCATTCCAGTTTGATGGAGATTTTCTTTTTTTCTGTCGTTGCTTTGACTTTCAGCTTTAATAAACTCTATTTTCCTTTTTAAGACAGAATTCATCATTATCGTAGTCATATTGATTATGATAACGATGATGATGGTAATTAGTGATGATGCAAATAATGGTGAATATGAATGACCATCATAAGATATTATCGTTTATGAATGAAGAAGTCCCCTTCCTCTCTCTCTACTAAAATTTTAATTATGAAGGAAATTTATTTACTCGTTTATTTATGTACATATTTACGCATTTATTAGCCTCCTTATCTCTCTTGAGCCGCGCCTGCTCTCCCCGCCGTCCCTCAGGCTCGACTGGGTCCTCGGAGCTGCCTTTCCCTATTTGCCTTCCGCCGTTCCGCCTCCGAGGCTCGGATCCAGGGCCCTTCCCCTCCGCTGGAGATGCGACGGGACGGAGGCGGGGACCTGCTGCGGATGCGGATTTTGCGTTTTTTTTTTTTTTTTTTTTTTTTTTTGTGGGGGGGGGGGTCCTAAGGTGGTATTCGGTGGTTTCTTTTTCTCTTTAAGGGAAGGGTATTATTATTTCTTTTCTTTTCTTTTCTTTTCTTTTCTTTTCTTTAAGGGAAGGGTATTATTTTTTCTTTTCTTTTCTTTTCTTTTCTTTAAGTGAAGGGTATTATTTGGTTTTGGGGATATTTTTTCCTTTGATGGGATGGGAACCTTTTCAGACGGGTAAGCTATTCTATGTCTTTTTGGCTACCCTTTTCTCTCTCTTTTATTGCCGTTAATGATGTTATTGTGTTGTTGTTTTTTTCTACTACTACTACTACTACTATTTCTACTACTGCTGCTGCTGCTTTTGCCGATGCTGTTATATTCACCACCATAGTATTTTCAAATACACCCCAGCGGCAGAAGGAGAAGGATTTTTCACCGGAGTCTATCTGGGGCGCTAAGGTCCCCCCCCCCCCATCGGCCAAGAAAGGAACCTCCCCCCCCCCTCGGGTCTGTACAAATGATGCGTCACGAATCCGCTTCTATTCCTCCTTCGGGTAATTGTTGACCGTGATTTATCTAGGTGGCCGAGACGAGAGGACCATTTATCGTGTTTGTGTGCGTGTGTGTGTGTGTTTGTATGTGTGTGTCCGTGTGTGTGTGTCCGTGTGTGTGTATGTATGTGTGTGTGTGTGTGTGTGTGTGTGTGTGTGTGTGTGTGTGTGTATGTGTTTGTGTGTGTGTGGTTGTGGTTGTGGGTATGTATGCATATATATACGCGCTTTTGTTTGAATATTTACATGTATAAATGTTTGCCCCCGATTTGTTGTATTTCGTATTGCCTAGCAATTTGATTTCTAACATTTATTTTCCTCATTGCAGGTACGGTGTGAGTCTGCGTTGGCGCCGTTGTTATGGCGACGTAAGTAGAAGGCTGATATTAAAGAGAGGGAGGGGGAGAGGGGAGGAGGGGGAGAGGGGGAATAAGTCGGAGAAACGGGTAAGGTGAACTGGCAGAGAGGGGGGGGGTGGAGAGAGAGAGAAGGGGAGCGCATAGGGAAGGAGAGAGAGAGGAATTCAGAGATAGTGGGAGGGAACGGGGAAAAGGAGGCACAGAGGGAAGGGGAAGAAGGAAAGAAAGAAGGAAGCATAGAGGGAGGGAGACATGAAAAGGCTAAAGGAGAGGGTGGAAAGAGAGAGAGGAAAAGGAAAACAGAAAAAAGGGGGGAGGGACGCGAGATGAGATAAAAAAAGGAAAAGAAAAAAAGAGAGAGAGAGGGGAAAGGATGAAGACTGAAAGGAAGGAAGAGGAAGAAAAATAAGGGGCGAGGGAGGCTGGAAGGATCTCGACCCCAGAGCCTTCAAAGAATGAGCTACAAAAGCCGCGTAATTGCAGCGCCGCATCGGAAGAGACTGACCTATCAGCGGAAGCATCAACGGCCCTCGGGCCTCATTGATTTCTCCGTCTGAGGCCCTTTTGATGCTCGCGGGCACGGCAGACCGCCATCAGCATCCTGTTCCTTTTTTGTGTTCGTGTCTGTCAGTCTATTGATTCGGCCCGAGGCGGATGCTCTGCCGCGTGTCCGTCGCCGCTTGCTGACGCGTTAATGAGGTTTACATGCGTTGGAGACAGCGAGTCTATAGAAGTACTTATAGACTTATATGGATCTTTGGCGGCAGTGCCTCACGCCCGGCCTCGGACGCGGCGACGCCTTCGCTTGCAACAGACAACGTGCTGGCGGGGCATGTGTGCATATGTGCATGTGGGTGAGTATGTATGTGTGTGAATGTATATGTACATATGTGTGTGTGTGTCTGCACCTGTATATGTATGTATGTATGTATATATATATATATATATATATATATATATATATATATATATATATATATATATATACATACATACATATATATATTTTTATATATATATATATATATATACATATATACATACATATATATGTATGTATATATATATATATATATATATATATATATATATATATATATAATATATGGAGTGGTATCTATATATGTATGTATGTAGGTATGTACATGCATGTGCATGTATATAATTATATATGTATGTATGTACGTATATATATGTTTCTATATGCGCATATATATATATATATATATATATATATATATATATATATATATACACACTATGTATATATATATATATATATATATATATATATATATATATATATATATATATATATATATACACTATATATATATATATATATATGTATATATATATATATATATATATATATATATATACACTATATATACACTATATATATACACTATATATATATATACACTATATATACACTATATATATACACTATATATATATATATATATATATATATATATATATATATATATATATATACACTATATATGTGTATATATATATATATATATATATATATATATATATATATATATATATATATAATGTGAGTGTGTGCGTGTGCGTGTGCGTGTGCGTGTGCGTGTGTGTGTGTGTGTGTGTGTGTGTTTGTATGTATGTATGTATGTAAATTCTCTCTCTCTCTCTCTCTCTCTCTCTCTCTCTCTCTCTCTCTCTCTCTATATATATATATATATATATATATATATATATATATATATATATATATATATATACACACTCTATATATATACACGCCCTTTGTCCTGCATGTCAGCCAGGGCGCGTTTTGACCTCTTGCGTCTTGTTTTTGCCCGCGCCCGCTCCTATGGCTCTCCGGATATGCACAGTGTCATTCGCTTTATTTCTTTTCTATTCTTCTTCTTCTGTTCTTCCCTTTCCCCCTCTTCTTCGGTTCCAAAATGCGACAGAATTGTATTTTCTTATTCTTCCTGATCGAGTATTGTGTTGCATGGCTTTTGTGAGGATGGCGGCCGCTTCCCGACCCCTTTCCGCCTGGAATCGTTCTCTCGCTTGGTGGTCGGCCCAGACCCTCTCTGTGCGCACTGTCTGTCTTTTCCTCTTTCTCTCGAGCCAGACTGCATATTCTTACGCGGTCACACTACGTCACGGGATGAAATAAAATCTACGCAAGATTTCGCTCGTTGCGCGATCGTGTCCGACTTCTCGAGCGAAAACTTCCCGCGAAATGAGAACGAGTGAAGAAATCCATTACAATTTGCTACTGTAAATCTGATTATCACGCTCAATTGTCTGGGAATCCGGTGTCTTCTATTCACTCTAGTGCAAAGATCTGTCATAACACCGTGTTCCTTTTTTTTACTAGGGTTATTTCTGTTCAGAATCGCCATGC
>NC_091555.1:34414962-34422462 GCF_042767895.1 Penaeus vannamei
TGTGTGTGTGTGTGTGTGTGTGTGTGTGTGTGTGTGTGTGTGTGTGTGTGTGTGTGTGTGGGCAGAGAGAGAGAGAGAGAGAGAGAGAGAGAGAGAGAGAGAGAGAGAGAGAGAGAGAGAGAGAGAGAGAGAGAGAGAGAGAGAGAGAGAAATGTAGGGTTTTGTGTCATGCGCATGTTTGTGTATAAATGACGAGATTTTCCTAGAATCGAAATAGAGTATTCTCCTCATAGGTCGCGCGGTTAAGAGCCAACATTTCCGAGATTTGCAAAGTGGGTTTGGACCGCCCAATATTTTCCGTTATTGACATGACCCCGAGACAGGCGAGGGAGAGCAGGCAGGTGAACGGTCAGTGTCGGAGGTGCGATGGCCTTCCTGGGCAACAGTTTCTCCTTTTCCTTCCTTCTTTCCTCATTTCCCACTTCCTTTTATCTTTCTTTCTTTCCTTATCATTTCCTTCTTCCTTCCTTCTTTCTCTCACATTTCCTTCTCCCCTTCCTTCCTTCTTTCCCATTTCCTTTTACCCTTCCTTCCTTCTTTCTTTCCCATTTCCTTCTTTATTTCCCATTTCCTTTTACCCTTCCTTCCTTCTTTCCTTTTTCCTTTTACCTTTCCTTCTTTATTTCCCATTTCCTTTTTCCCTTCTTAATTTCCCATTTCCTTTTTCCCTTCCTTTCTTCTTTCTTTCCCATTTCCTTCCTTTTTTCCGTCCGTCCTCCCTTTCTTCCTGATACTCCAGCTTCGGGATTCATGGAGTCGCATTGAGAGAGCATGACTTTGATCATTATTAATTGAATATGCCATTGATTCACATGGAGATTATTAATGCAAGTTTTATGCATTTATGCAGAAAGGGAAGACACTTAAGAGGTTGTACGTTAGAATACCCCCTCGCCCGCCCGCCCACCAACTATCCGCCCACTCGTTCAGACATACATCCAGTCATACTTTTAGGCCTACATATTTATAAGCACACTGGCAACCCACACACGCAAGATATAAGACGTTTTATTATTACTGTTGTTTTAGCTCATTTTTCTCGCATTTACGTCTATATTTTTATCACAGAAATTTACGTTTCTACGAGACAGCCGTACCGAGAACCCACCGGGGATGTCTGGTATCTAGAAGCCGAAGCCCACCGGTTATTTCCACCGCCCCGCGCGCGCATAAAATCCCCGACGATCCCCCGGCCAGAAACACGGAACCATCAAGCGCTGTATTTTGATGCGAAAGTGCAGTCCGAAGCAGATGTTCCGAGCGATTGTTTTGATAAGCCTAGACAATGAGCGGCGCGCCAGGCTGTCGTGAAAGTCTCGATTCCAGATACGAAACACGCGCATGAAAGTCAAAATGGGCTGTAAAAAATATCACAACGCGAAATCTGGTTCGTATTGTTTTAGTTATTGTTTGGATTCGTTCATGACACAGGGGCCGTGTATTATCATTTTTGAAATTATTACGGTCTTGTTATGTTCATGTTATCGTAATCATTGTTTTATCCCTGTATTCATTGGCGATATTACTGCTAGCGCCTCTGTTGTTCCCCGCATTGGTATATAGATTAACAATAAATGGATATAACTTGTCAAAAGTTACACTCGACTCAAGCCCAAACATTGAGGGCTGTAACTTTGAGGATCAATAGAGGTGATTTTCCTACAGCTAGATATGTCTGTCGGTGGGAGCATGAGCGTCCTTAAAATAAAAAGCTAAAGAAATTGATTCCGAAATGGATTATTAAAGGGAGCCTGACGTCGGCTTTGTACTGAAAGGACATCCCGCGCGCCCGAGAAAGGGAAGGGGCAGGAACAGAGGGAGCGGCGAAGGGCACCTGCTGTACAGGAAGGGGAAGAACCAGGGAGCGTGGAAACATTTTCTCTCCTTCTTTCTATTTTATTTTCTCTCGGGGAATTCTAAACGTTGGATTTTTATTGCCTTTTTCGTGACATAATTGTTTTTTTGTACGATAAATGTGTGAATGTAAATATATATATATTTTTACTGACGCAACACGGTGCGAACAGCTTGTAGTTGAGGCGAACTTCGAAGCGCTTGCCTTTTTTCCAATATTCAGAAGATTAAGTTTTAGGTAAGAGGCTTGTCATGCACGTTGGCGTCAGAGGGCAGATGTGCTCTTACAGTGAAAATGGCAGTTTGGGAAGTATCGGGCGAGTGTCGATTCCGCGTGTGACCAGAGAGAGACGCGCGAAGTTGCAGAGCGGCTGATGCAAATGATCGCTTGCAGCTGACCTCGCCCTGGCTTAGTTGTTCTGTTCAAGGCTTATATCCAGTGGGGTAGGTTTCCCCTTATTGAATATGCATGTCTTACATAAGATTAGTCAACGTATGTTAAGAAGACGACTTAAATCCTTTTCTTTTTTCCTTGGAAGATTTATGTCTTACGTTTAGGTAATACAGTGAGTCAGGAACTAAATGTAATCGTAGGGATATCAGCTGATTCAAGCCGACCCCCTTTGACCGTCCCCCACCCCTATCCCCCACCCTCGTCATACCGCCAAATCTACTTCCCACGCCCGATGCATATGACTCACTAGGTTTGAAGTTTAGCTGAGATAGTATGAGATGAGCGTCATTTCATGTTCTGTGTACTGCCCCGTTAATACGTGAAATAAACTTGCCGATGCGGGACCAGGTAGCCGGAGCGCGGCACTCGATGAGGCACAAAACGCTGCCACGCTGTACTGCCTGTTACGTTAATATCCCCCGCCGAGGCGTTAGGTGTATCAGATTTGCATAATTACAATGCAAATTTCCGCCATTAGCGTAAGATACGTCGTTGTGATCAGATTTATACAAATGGAAACGTGAGGAGAGGCTACTGCACCAAGTGGACTCGACCGGAGTGCTAAGGCGATTGCACGTCTCTATGGTAACGGGATGACGTCATCGCTCCTGCTGGGAAATTAAATGGAAACGCCTTCTGCCTCGACTACTACTCGTAGTCCCCGTCACTACGAGTAACGCGTTTCCATTCCATTTTGCCCAACGGAAGCAATCACATTTCCCACCGACGGAGATAACAAGGAAATCGTCGACTACCTCGTCAACGTCGGCTTCACCAGTGGCATTACCTCACCTAATTGATTACCCTTGTTTGCGTTAGCCTCCACGCTCCCGTCGCCGCCTCGATCCGCCTCATAGAATGCTACAGTCGCTCGTCATTCCTTTAATGGCCGCTCGATGAAGTCGGCGGCGCTGGCCTTCCTCGACCGACAATCCTCATTTGAGCCAGATTTGCCGAAGGTGCGCGGCGAGCAAAGCTTCTGTTTTACGCATTAAACTGCCTGTCCTCGATGTTGCATTTGTGTGTGTGTTTATTAGCACATTTGTATTAACTAGGAAATAGATCTCTGATTACCTGGGATATCGGCCAGCATGTCGGTCAGCCTCTGTGACGCGGCAGGTAGTAACGCGCGTGGGTGGGCCGTAACGTGGCCTCCTGCCGCGCCGCTCCCGTTCTGTGTGACACGGAAGTGATGTGTCCCGGCGTTCAGATTTTAATACAAAGGGAGAACTCGGCTGGAGGCTTGCGGTGCGTGTGGGTTCCAGGCACTGGGCTCAGTGACAAGGTCGGGGTTGAATGCCCCATTAGATTATATTCTGTAAGATATCGGTAATAGGATATCATATACCTATATCTCTGAAAACACGTGACAGACTCGTAGGATATTTCGGAGCTCGTTTGCGGCGAGTCGGCCGAGAGCAGAGAATGACAGGAATGCCGGCGCTGGAGCAGGCCGCGTCACAGCCACCAGCCGATGTGGATCACGCGATGTAAGATCAGTGTCACTCGCAATGAATGTATGATTAGATTTCTGTTTTGTTATTATTCTGTTTATTCTAGATCAGCGGGTGACATCCATCATCAAAGTATAAACTACTTACATACACAGCCACTCTCTTGATATCGTAAATTCGTGTATTTTTCTTTTAGTATGAATAGTGCGGTTTGGACAAGGGTTTTACACTCTCCAGCCTTCCATATGCCGCATGCCTGGCGAGCGTGAGCGCACAGAGACGCCATAAACTACTTTAAAAACCATGTACTTTGCATGAACACGGAGGGAAACGATGTAATGATTTTATATCACACCTTAATATGTCACGCCTTTTGGTACAAAGAACGTTCATTATACAGCCCCACCTTCCATAGCTGGACCACCTCGGCAGGATACAGAGTCCTTTAACACGCACCAGATATTGATACCCAGTTCTCCGTCATCGCGACCCATATTCCAGCGGCCAATATACATGATGCAGTTATTCTTTTCGCGTGTTAACGGTACAGCCAGTATAGTAACTGTCCGCATGGTGACGATGGAACACAATGATGACAGGGGGAAAACACAGTGCTTGCTCCTTTGTGTTGTTAAGGGACGTAGTGATGTCTGCCGGCGGGAAAAACGAGGCTTCTGCTCTCATCATTTCGCGTAATACCCGCTCTGTATGCTATCGCGCGAAGCGATCACTGTTGCTCTGTAACTGGCCGACGGCGTCCAACGCGCAGCTCTGAGGAAATATGTTATTGGGCGGTGATCACGTTATCTTCATGCCGGAAGCTCACTTTGATTTTCTGATGTCTGGATTATGTTTATTTTTCTGAATAAAAAAAAATAGTAACACCCGTGCATGTTCGTGGGTATGCGTTTGTGTCCGCGTCTGTCAATATATCAGGTGCATTTTTACGTTTTTTCCTTCATGCTATATAGTAAATCAAAGGGATTCCTTTGATTCGATTGTTATTACTACACCAAAAAAGCAAATCTATTTTGTAATGAATGGACTGATTTTGGTTTTCAAAATATTTGGGAGGTTGTCTTCGACAAAGGGACATTACTATTAGATATTCCATACCTTATCTACGCATGATAAACGCCATCAGCTTGTCTGCCCTTTATCTCCCCTGCAGACCCTGCCGCGGGGATCGCCGCCGTGACCCCCTCGCGTGCCACATGCGGCTCTCCATCGGCCGGCCGCCCCTTTCCTTCTTTATTTTATCTCCCTCTTTTCATTCTTGCTTGTCGGGTCTGCCTTTTTCGCCGTCGCTTCCCCTCCGTCGCCTTCGCATTCCGTGGCCCTTAGTCAGCTTATCCCTCTCCCTCCACGCCAACCTTCACGCTTTTTCTTCCCTGCTTACGAGCGCGCCCATCCCTTCTCCGCCCATGTCGTGGGCGGGCGCGCATCAGCAGAGCGAACACGCTTGTGTAACAGTTCCCGGCACATCGGAGAACTCCGGCAGCAGTTGTGCGCACCAGGGGGGGGGGTATCATTACTGTGGGAGAAAGCGTGGAGTGTGGCGGCCACCGTCCCCACCCAGACAAGCTGCCTCGTCTGCCACCATCAATTCACCATAACGTATATCATCATCACTTCGCATTCACTATACCACACTATAACCACAAACGTTGGTGGCTGCGCGCTTAGTAATACCGTAGATACATACGTATCTTAGCGCCTTTCGTTTATCAGAGGGGAGGACTCATCGGCCAAGTGCGAAAATGACTATATCTTATCTAATCTATCTACGTCAGGTAACCAGCAGCACCCAGCGGCGCACAGGATCGCAACAGTCTGTTGTGATCCGCCTTAGTAAGGAATCAGCTACCAGGCGTTGTTTGTTCTGCCCACGCTTTCACTGACCTGCGTTGCGTTTGGTAGGGCTTACATGTCGAGACGGTTACATCGAAAAGCTTTGTCTTGCTCTCATGTTCAGGCCACCACTTATCTTGATTATCGACTTCAAACTGTATTCATAAATTTGCACCAGTACTTTCCCCATCTTTGTAAATAGAACAACCAATAGTCAAACTGTATCTTGAATAGATATTGTGAATATGACTAATATTGAATTCCACATCACTCATTGCTTAAATATTCACTGTATTACACAAAATATCTGCGGTTGCCCCCAAGTGGTCGACTCCCAGTGCCCTACTTCTGATTTGACACCTAATCATCATTAACTTCCGCCTGTTGTGCTGCCCTAGTATCTCCGCCAGCTGTTATAATTGGCAAGTTAAAAGCATTGAATCCTTAACCTTCAAAGCGCCTTTATATCACTCTCCCCAAGGTGTATGACCGCCGTGGCCTGGATGTATTGTTTTCTAGCGTGTGTGGCAGTCTGTCTTCTTCATGCCAGTGTTCTTGTTAGGGGATGTGCCTTGTATTTAACGGCAGGTTAGAATTCGTGTCGTTGTAATATTGCAGAATGTGATGTTTCGGAAATGCTCTTCAGTTCGCTAACGTCAGCGAAGGTCGTACTTTATCACCGTGCACTGAGTAGGGGATTTTAGGAAAGCGCATACATTTGCGTCAGAGTGACTTCGCTGACCTGCTTCCACTCGTACTCATAAATACTCGTTATGTCCTTGAGAGCGAGCAAGTACTTGGACGCGCGAGGCTGAGCGCTGGTTCTGGGCGATTTATGGCGAGGGTCAACATGTAAGAAAATGAGACAGCATTCTCCTTTGGGGGCAATCAAACATTCTTTATGCTTAGCTTCCAGATATCAGAAGTGATGACGTGAAAAGGCCCCGGAGATTGATGGTAGCTGCTTCAAGAAAGCGGAATCCTTCACTAGCAGGTTTAAAAAGACAGAACCCTTCAGGTTGAGGAGGTGTAGTCCTAGCTAGCTAATCGGAGTGTTGTGCCTTCCCAACAGCTGTTCCTCTTAGCATGTGCGAGTGACCCGAGTATTTAGGTGAAGCGCGAGGGGCGAGGTAGGTGTAGGGGGGAGGGGTCTACCACGCCATATGTTCGTCAGTGAAGACGGCGGTCATTCTTCTCCGTTTCCAGCCAAGTTCAACAAGTCCACTTCACCTCCCCCCCCCCTCTTGCGGGCGCACAATTGATTTAGACCATTTATGATTCGTTCCAGCCACGTTATTTGATTTGTTGCGATTTCCACTCACGCCACAAGTTTCCCTGAACTCTTGAAAAGCCTCTCGTTGATTCCTCAACCAGCACCCCCTGGCCGCGCCGCCGTCATCAGTGCGCCACGCCCTTCGCATTCTCCGCTTCCTGATCCAAATTTTACATAATACTCCTTAAAGGCGCCACACCCCTACACTCCCCGCACTTCCCTGCTCTTAAGGACTGGTGAAACCCGTCTCTTATGAGTATTTTTCTGTAGAGTTGAACACTGTATATAAACGTTGTATTTTGTGATCGAGCATTGTTACCACTAAACGCCCGGCGGCATCTCGATCTTTCCCACGATCATCAAGATGTCGTTCAAGAAAGTGTCGAAACTGTGAGAATGAAAATAAATGCAAGGCTTAAGGGGTTAATAAACAGCCGCAATAGAGTTGTGATGAGAACGCAATTCTCGACAAAAGAAAATTACAGCGTGACTGAGAAGAATTTTTAGACTTCCGTGTTGACGTCGGAGCGGGAGGTGTCAAGATAAACGCACACCTCATGACATCTGTATACAGTTGTCTCTTATATCATAGTCCTTTGTAAATAATGGGTTGG